>NC_041221.1:91356794-91402076 GCF_002837175.3 Physeter macrocephalus | reverse complement strand
CGGAGTCTGTGCCCCGCAACGGGAGAGGCCACAAGGGGGAGAGGCCCGCATACAGCAAAAAAAAAAAAAAAAAAAAAAAAAAAAAAAATTAGTTAATAGTTGATCTATTTATCTGTTCATTTCAAAGAACTAGCATTTGACTCATTTATTATTTCTAGATTTTTTCTGTACCTACTTATTTTCTATTTTCATCTGTATTTCATTCCTTCTTTTCAGAATACTTTACTATTTAATGGCTTTGTGTTCAATCACTATATTGATTCAGCATTTAGTTATGAATAATGCTGTGGTTAATGTTTAAGCTGTATTCTATAGAGTCTGATATGTAGTGTTTTTATTATTTTTTAGAAATACTTAAATATTTTATTTAATATCTTTTAAATGAAGTTTTAAAAATTTATGTATACATATATATCATTAGTCTGTCTTATTCAAAGCTTTATTTTTATCTAAAATCTATCTTGGCAAATATCAATTACAATCTTTATTTTTTATTTGTTTTTATTTTTTAATATATATTTGTTAATGTATTTTTATCTTTTCTGAAGCTTGTTTTCAGCTTAGAGTTTGCTCTGTGATTCAATCCAAAAATGTATCTTAACGTGAGTTGAACCCTACTTAATGATTTTAAATATTTGAGAAACATAGTTATACGAATGTTTTTAAAAACAAAAGGTAACAACTAATGCAATTAACAAAAATAATAACTTAGTAGCCATGGCATATAGCAAAACAAGTTTAAAAAGAAGGATCAAAAATCAAACAGAAGATTCTAACCTACTGCTTACTACCCAAGTGTTTGATCATTTAATTACATCCTAAAATTCACATCTTGAAATGGAGATAATAGTATTGTTAAAAGGGTTGAATGAGATGTTAGTGTCATTTTACTGGATACATAGCATGTATTTTTTTATTTTCAGTAAAGCATAATAAAACATAAAATTAAATTTATACCAGTTATGATAATTAAAATACATTAGTCAAATTGAATTAAAAATCAGGTATAATTATATGCTGCTTTGAGAAATTAAAATAATGTAATGGACAAAGAAGGTATAAGAAAGATCACCAATACATGTGTTAAGCAAAAATTTTTAACTTATAAGGAAATGATCACAATGAACCCCAACAACATGTGAGATTAACAGTCTTTTCTCCATCTTTGGTAGACCAGAATAACATATGAGTATAGAAAGGGAGAGTTTGAGACCTAAAATTAAACAAATGGCAAAATAATAAACACCTCACAAATACTGTTTCCAAATGTGTACTTGTATAAAAAAGTTAGGCATACACTAACATGTAAAAGAAATCCCTCAAGAAATTCCCCAAACCAAAACTTAGACAAATAACATTTTTGGATAAAATGTCTTACTTTAATAATGAAAGTTCAGATAAACTAAAACAACAACAACCTATCAATCATTGTAAAAGTAATCACCTAATAGTTCTTAGGTACATGGTTGAGTCATCAGAACATTTTTCGGAGTATAACAAACACTGCAAGGTATTCAGCCAAACCTGAAGTATGGGACAAATTCATAACGTTTGTAAATAAATATAGGAGAGTAAAAGTATATGAACATTTAATTCTATTCTAGAAATGAGAAAAGGGGTAGGGAGTGGTAAGAAAGAATGGAGAAAGTTTTCAGAAAGAAAAAAATTATTAGAGTAAAGAAAATCATACATTTGATCATCAAATCTTTGATCTTTAGATAAAAGAAACCAATAAAAATAGAATACAAACCAATGAGTTTTTTTTACCAGAAGCAAATCAAATAAAGAATGAAAGAGGGAAAACACAATAAAAAGTTGAAAGGAGCCATGGCCACATAGTAAAGGTTTAATTATAGTGTTACAATAACATACTAGCTATAAGTCTATTTTAATAAGCTAGAACATTTCAAAGGAAATGGAAAAAATAAAACAGAGAAGAGAAAACTTAAAGAAACAAACAATCATGATATAAACTTCAAAATGTAACATAGCCTTATCTAAAAAGGTGTGGTAGAACAGACAAAAACCTAAGATGGTCATAGCTAAAGACACGTTAGAGAGATTGAAATAAATGGACGATTTTCAGATGAACTGGTAGAGTACCACTCCGGGTTTTCTGCATTGATCATTTAGGTGAAAAAATATACTAAGATAATTAAATTTCTAACACAGAATGCTTTATCTATGGAAATTGTTAAAAGACAAAAAAAAAAAAAGAAACCCCATATCGTATATTACATTTCAAGTAAATTTCCTTTGGCACCTGCCATACACACAAGTTCTCACTTAGAAATACGAGGCCTTGTACCATTTTTTAAAAGCCCGTTTTATTACCATGCAACCTCTTTCAATAAACTTAATTCTAAAAGCTCTTAGGGGGAGCCTGAAACTCTTTTGGATACAGAACAGACTTAAGTTCTCTCTTCGAGTCACACAAATTGAAGCATTTCAATTCAGATGTGTGCGCTGTAAGTTCTCACATTAGGAAGTAAGTTTCTTGGTAGCAGAAGATGCAGAACTGGTGCCAATTATTTGTCAGCTGATCAGAAATAGTCTAATAAATTTCTAGTCCAATGAATAAAAGATACAAATCTAGTAGAATTAATGTATAGATTAGTTTAACAGAATAGTTTAAAATAATAGTTTGATTAGTTTAAGGTATTAGTTTAATATCTACTTATTAAGATCAATGTGTTAATAAGTAGTTTGATTAATAGTTATCTTCCTGGATGTGCATGCTTTAAAAAATATTTTGTTAGCATGTGCCTACTAAATTTATTTTTAATTTTCAGTACTAAACAATTCAGCCTTTTCCTTCTTATAGGACATGCTTCTCCACTGCAGTGAAACTTAGGCTTTATTCACAAAACTTGCCACATGCAAATTTGTAATGTGTCGATTTTGCTGTTTCTTCATCATTGGTTTATCAGTTCTTCAGAATCTGTTGTGCATTTATGTACTCTTTCTCTTGGCCTTTATCTCTGTTTCCACTTCTCCAAGTTGCCAAAATCTCATTCTCTATCATTTCCTCTGAATCTCACTTTATAGCTCAGTTCATCAGACCCTTTGATAAAACAATCCCACCCAGAAGCCAATGATTAATCAGATAAAATGGCAAAACCTGATGTAGCCCAATTTTCCTCAAAGCCTCTGCCCCCACTGCTTCCTTCAGACTCTAAATATGTGATTGTAATGTCTTAGTCTGTATCATCTAATTATTTTAGTCTGAGGTACAAATTCTAAATAAACTTAATTAAATTATAATCAGATAGAGGAAGCTCTTAGAATGTGTCAACAAATCTGTTAATCATTCTATGGATAATAAATTAGTCCTTCCAGGAAGGGGTAACAAATTACCCAAGTAAGATATTTAATAAGAATAAATGCCTCAACCAAGCTACAAGAGATACCAGGAGAGACCCCTTCTTAGGAAATTCAGGAAAGAAGAGGATCAATCAAAGTAAATTGTGGAAGAATTTGATTATTTATTTTAAAGAAAAGGAGACTATTAGAGGCCCTTAAATCATATAATAAGCATACATGCTTATATAATAGAATGTCTATATCTCAAGTAAGTATCCTGAATAAAAGTGTCCATTTTCATGTTTATTTCCCCCAATTTTAATTTATAATTAGGATTCTGAGTTTAAGTCTCTCACAATGAAAATATATTCAGTAAGTTGTCAATATGTCTTCTAATAGTATTAGCTCGCAGTTTCTAAAGCCCAAATCTTTCTAAGTTACACTTTTTCAAAATATAAACATACCAAAGACTATTTCCTTTTTAAAGTCCAGTTTCATAGTACAACTTTCTCTCATATCTCATTAACTATATTCCATTTATTCAGTGCTATCTTATTAAAAATTAATCAATGCACTTTCACTAATTTAATTTGGCATTTTCTACGATAGCAAGAAAAAATATGGCTTCTATAAAGTTGCTAAATAATTATCAAATGTAGGTAAGAGTGATCACTTCATTGATTTTTTCATCATCAAATGTGTACATTAAGGTGTAACTGAAAATATTAGTAAATTGATGTAGCAAAGTGTCTTTAAAAATTGACTCTACCAATATTAGAAACTAATGGTTTACTCACCTGGGCACTTATATGCTCATATGCTTTATATGCTACTAGGTTACAGTGTTCTAAAAATTCACCAAATTATCATATGATGAAGTTTAAAACTTTGAAAGAAATTTTTGTGAATAGAGCTAGTATTCAATATAGTCTGAGCCAATTGAGTTTAAATTATTAATTATAGTATAATTAAGGGTCAAGAGTGTTTCAAAGTATAGTGAGACTATCTTCCAGATGTAAAATATAGAGACTTTAGGAGTTGGATGAAATTTGAAGTAGATTTTAAGGGTCTACAATTCTACTATTCCAAGTCACTTAGATATTTGCAGTTTCATATTGAGTGTTAGTACAATAGACATATCAAAAATAAAATTAACCCCTATTTCAGTGAGGCATAACATCTCATTGAATGTTACTGCTTCTAAGAGTAGCAAAAACTTATTTTGATGTGTATTGCGTGGCATTTGGGGATTAACATTGAATACGGCCCCAAATGATGATTTCCTTTTTAATAATACCTGTAAATATGCACACAATTATAGCTAGATAAGATAGATTAGTACTTATTAGGTTCTGATTATTCACTAGCCACTAGGCTAGATAAGTAACGCATTATATTGCTTAACTATATATTGCTTAATATATTCAAATAAAGGTGTATGTTTATAAAATTCACTAACACTATTAGCAAAATTATAGGCATATTGACACTTAATACTCCCAGCATGTAATATCGCATTCTTAATATGAGTGCAGCAAATTCTAAAACCGGCATGTCAGATTCAGTTTTGCATTTGTTTATGTGATTAGCATCTTTACCTCCTGATAGACTATAAACTCTGTGAGGGCAGAGGCTGTAGCCCCAGTGCCTTATTTAGTGATTTAGCAGATAACAGGTATCCAATACATACTGATTTACTGAATGAACAAATGAATAATATGAATAGCTTAAGTGTGCTCTGAGGATCAAATCATTGAACTAATTTTAAGTTCAATTTCTCAAGTATATGTTCTTTAAAAGTTATCCTATGTTTTCTGTTATTTAATATAAAGGACAAAAACAAAACCAGAAAATAGAACTAAATGAGGATATTTGAAAGGAAATTTGACTATATAAGAATAGCTAAAATATATTAAGTGCCTTTCATATCTAGGCATTGTGTTAACTGTTGTTCGGTAGATTACTCATTTAAGCTGCACAACCTCCTTGTTAAGTAGTTGTCATTATTATTGCATTGTTGCCAATAACTGAGTTTTAGAGAAGTTGGTATTTTCCAGAAATTCTCCAGCTACTAAGCAATGCAACCAGGATTCAAACCCCTAATGTCTAACTCTAGTCCAGGATTAAAACCTTTAATATACTTCCATTTTCTCATACAGGACTAGAAAACATGCAATCTATATGCTTGCCAGTTGTTTGATTAAATATTTAGGAAGTTTCAGTTTTTCCTGAAGAAAGTAAAATCTCAATGTTCAACTACTAGTATATTATTTTAAAAATTTTCACTATCTATGCTGTAATTAAAGACCTTTTCTGAATTCAGTGTAAATTTCCAGACAAATACTAGGTTCATTGTTAAACTGAGCTTATTAGTGTGTATGTCACTTTTGTATGCATGTTGACAAGATGACTCACTGATACAAGATACTTCAAAACTAAAGGTTTAGCAGTTCTGGTTTGATACATAGCCATCATTCACAGTATTTTTGGAAGGAAGGTAGTTCATCCTTCTTTAAGGCTCACATACTCCTGGTCTTTGATAAGAGTTAGTCAAGCACCAAAATACTCTGCAAAATACACAAAACAATGCATACCCTCTGAGTTCTTATGAAGAAACTAAGGTTTGAGGTCAGTTTTGTTATTATCCTTACTTGACAACACAGCATCACTTGGCTTTGACGCTATTGCAGACATCATTTAAGGTCAAGATATACTGACTAACAGGCACAATTTAACCATGAATTAGTAATTGTCTGGAAATTTATATTATGATTTCTGGATTTGGAAAATCTAGGTTAAGCAGTGGGTGCATTTTAGCTTGTCTAATTCCAAGGGTCATTTATGTATGCTTCAGTCTTCTAATCAAAGTTGCTACCATTTGACACCTGTGTGCTCTTCCAAGGCTAAGGTCTCTGGAATCCTGTCACATTCTTACAGTTTTTTTATATATGCATTATGAAGTTGGGTAAAGTTGCTGGAATTCCTGTAGGAACAAAGGGATGAAAATGAAGGTATGTAAGAAACACAGAATGTAACAACTGCTTAACAATTTCTTGGAATATGAGTGTACATCATACCAGTCATCTATCATCTGATACCTTTGTCTCTAATAGAAAATGTTTTATCTTACCAGTATCCTTTCATGACTTTTTATTATATTTCTTTCTTTCCTTAGGGCTACCCAAGCCCTAAGTCATAATATTAACTAACTGGCACACCAACTAAGACCAATTTTGCTTCCTTTTTCAAAAACTCAACTCCTTTCTCTGAACATATGTTACCTATGTCACTATGCTTATCCTAGATATATTCTATTGATCCTTTCACTGCCTCATATCCAATTAGTACTGTAGCTTTTATTTACCTTCCTACTAGCTATTGTTTCATGTCATTCTCTCTATTCCTACTACTACTAAGCCTTTGTTCAAGTTTCCTTTGCCCCTCTATAAGCTAAATAGTCTCCTAACCAGTTCTTGTATCTTGAATCTATTCTCTATACTGTTACCAGAGTGGTCTTTCTAAAAAGTAAGTTGGTCAGATGTATAATTATCAATTCCTCTGCCAATTTTAAGAATAAAGTTCAAACCCCATGTTTAACATATAAGGTCATTGGCTACCACCTACCTATATAAGCCTAAATTTCCACCCTTCCTATTATAGACTGTCTTCTAGTTGTAACCATCAACCTGAAGTTTCCTTGCAAGCCTTCTTACATACCCCTCTACCAGAAATGCTCTTTTCAGCCACTCCCACATATGCCACTGGCTACTGGCTCGTCTAAACTTTTTTGGATCATCTTTCCCATTCAACAGTCTATGTAACACCCTCAGTCTGTCAAGATATCCTTCCTTTGCACTCTATGAACACTTATCATGGCACAACATTCTACTCTTAACAGTTGGCTATCTGTCTCTTTTGCTAAGCCATCAGCTTTGTAGAAGGCAACCTCTAAAAGGGCCCACAATGATCCCCACCTCCTGGTGTGCATAAACGTGTCAGTCCTCTTTCCGGAGTGTGTTTGACTTATTGACTTATTCCTTTGTTAGAATACAGCAGAAATGATGCAATGTCCCTTCTAATACTAGGTTATGAGACTGTGGTTTCAACCTTAGGTGATCACTCTCTCTTGCTTTCTTGGCCTGAGGGAAACTAGGTGCCATGTTGTGAGCTGCCTTATGGCAAGGCCCAGGTGGCAGGGAACTAAGGTAGTGCCATGGTCAACAGCCAGCAAGAAACTGCCAACAGCCACATGAGTTTAGGAAAGGACAACAAGGCTTTATTGAGACTCTAGCCCTTCTTGGCAGCTTGACTGAAACTTCGTGAGCCTCCTTGATCCAGAGAAACCCAGCTTAGCTGCTCCTAGATTCCTGACCCACAGAAACTGACACAATACATGTTTGTTACTTTAAACTGCTAAGTTCTAATGGAATTTGTTATGTAGTAATAGATAATACAAGTATTAGTATTTTTAAGTTTAGAAAACATGACTTATTTGACTTTGGGTCATATATACCTATCATTTTTGTTAAGTAAATTAATCCTCTTCACTTGAACTTTTACTTTTAACCCACTAATAGGCTTGAGGCATTCAAACTTCAAGCATTCTGAAACATAGTTTACAACTTTGTTCATTAGGAGTTTTTCTTCAAAACAGAAAATGAAGTCTTCTAATAACACAAATGTATTATAAATCAACATCTGAATATGCATATCTAGGGGCATATGTGCAATTGTACAAAGATAAAATTAGGAGAAATGCTTGGAATGTTTTTCTCTAGGATCCTATTTTCAATTCAGCCATATAATGGCATAATGTAAGGCATAAGTTTTATGTTAGGTTTTAAAAATCAAATGACTCTCACATAGGTGACACCATGTCTATATATAAGAAGGATACCCTATTTCCCTAGGCATTAATTTGACTTCTTAAGCTTAGAAAACCCATCTTTTTCCTAGAAAGAGAACCCCACCAATTATCCTTTTATTATATTTTCATAATAACAAATATTGCCTCGTGGAAGATTTCCCCATTAGTGTTTTATATTTAAGTGCACAGTCTGTTTAATCCTTCGACTTTATCATACTTCACTGATTAATCTAGTTTAAATACCATAAAAGTCCATAATCATTGCTATAAAAACTTACGCTTGCTTATTAAACTCGCTACTTTGCCACTGTCAAATGCAAGCAATAAAACTGTGCATAAATATAATGGAAGCAAACATTTTTGCAGTTGCTAAATAGATGACATCTGGTGCATATGAATGCTTTCAATTTAATCCAAACTTATATGATAAGCACCTAAAATATATTTTGTATAAATATACTTAAATATTTAAACTGTGCCTCTGGCTGACTGGTATGATGCCTCTTCATTGAATAGTCTTTGACATGATATATACATATATATGTGTGTGTGTATGTGTGTGTGTGTGTGTATATATATATATATATATATATATAAGACACACAGAGACACACAGAAGGCTGTTCTTAAAATGTTCAAGACTTTCATAGCGAAAAAGCAACTTCAAATTCAGAGAAGTCGAGACAGGTAAAATGCACCTGATTTTTATTGCATAAAACTTAAATATCTGTTATCTGACACTTAAATAATTATGGTTGGTACACTAAAAGAGATTTTTGTGGGAAGTCTGAAAATGAAGATGGCAAAGAAAAATACCTGAAACTTGGCACCACCTGTCTGAATTAATTTGTCATTATTGCCCAGGGTAGTTGCCAAAATCTTTGCTATCAAAAGAGTTTTAGCAATTTTTTTCCAAAAACCTTTATGCCATGTTGTCACAAGAGCTTTGAACACCAAGCACTTTAGGAAGAAAAGTCACATAACTGAAGGACTGGGTAAGATCTCCTCGAAGTCCACTCAAGTACATGCTCTTATAAATAACAGCAATGGGTTGTAGCATCAGCTCAGACTGGGGCTCGTTCATCACTGTGATGACAGATGGCTTTAAAAATTGCCCAGCACTGGACTGAAATGAATAGCCTGTTTGGTTTCTTACTCAGAAGTACTATATATACACACATATATATTTTTTTCCTTTCTTGGTTTATCACTGCATACTTTTCACATCCATAAGGAAGATTAGTGTTCTCTGGGAAACGGAAATTGTTAATACACATCCATCAGCACAGAACAGAATGAACAGAGAACAACACAAAGAAGAACATATTCCATTTTTTATCAGATTCAGAGAGAAAATGATCTATTTTTATTCAATCAATGATGGCTAAAAATATCCTGGACTTACTATTCCTACTTGTATCTAAACACAATTCATAAGTCTTAATTCATTAGACTAATGTGTTTATAAGGCAGTTGAAATGTCAAAGCTCTGCTGGATTTAGTATAAACTTAAATTCCATTACCTGGCAGGCATTAATTGCTTATGGAGCATAGGGATTCTTCCCAAGGGTCTTATGTGTTTCCTTTTGTCATTTTGCTAACTATTCTGTCTAGACGAACTTAAAGCCCTTAATCCTCCATAGGGATCAATAAACTGCACAATAATTCAGTCTTAATAATTAGCTTTCACTTAAACACAAATGGTCATTTCATTGCGAACTGCAGTACAAAATGATAATGAAATAATTAAAAAGACAGATGAAAGAGTGACTTAATAGGGAAGAGGCCTTACTGTTCAATTAGAGGCATTACCATTCAACCTTTTTATTACTGCCACAACCTTTCAATTTAAAAAAAAAAATAACACTTCAAGCTCTGCTCATTTAACCCATGGCAGTATCACTATCATATGCAGTCTTATGATGTGATTCTTATGCTACAGACTGTGGTGAAGCAGTTGTCTCCCTGAAATTATTAAAATGGTGAATATTTGATTCAAAGGTCTATAAATTGTATATAAATCATAGTACTATATTGTCCTGATTTCTCACATAATGGATTTTCTTGAGCCTTCCCAATTTCTTTTTAAACAGGATTAGCTCTATACAGTTCCTTTGAAACAGCCTCAAAATTGTGTAGAACAGTTTTAAGATACTGGATGTTCTGAAATAAATCGTAAAGGCATCTCATATTTTTCCCCCAGAGAATTTCCTGGGATAGTCTATAGTAGAAAAATTTTTCATATTTGCTGACTTGACAATTTAGTTCTAAGTCCAAAAAGGTACAAAACTTCATTAACCTTTTAATACATTCTCACAGATGTAGGATGATAGATATGTTTGAATCTTTATGATCAAAGCACTAGCCTAATAGCAAAATCTTTTACTTTACCTTTGCCGTGTCCTGCTTTCATTTTAATTTCTACTCTATCCTCACATAGATATGGACAGACTGTACTTCAGCTTTGCCCAGTAGTTGGAGACATTCATAATCAATTTCAGCAAAATCTGCCACTGTTCCTGCTATTGGCACAGGTGATAGAGCCCTTGGGCTTCCCCGGTCTCTTTGAAATGAAGGTAAAAGTCTCCAGGAAAAGACTCCGCTCATTAATCCTGATCAAACTTGGAAAGATATACCACAGAACAGACATCCGACATGAGACGTATGTGTATGTTCTCAAATACTAAGGGAATATGTCTTCAAGTTAAAAAAATTAATTCATATCGAGTCAATATTAAAAAGAAGACTGTGACCATAGTCTTCACATAGAATTACAGTACCTGGCACAAAACAGGGATAGGGACTCAAATATCTGATTAAGGGATGAATGAAAGGCACTTTTAAAACATAAAGGCATTCATTCATTTCACTTCTCTTATTCCTCTCATTCATTACTATTATATAGGTTTGTAAACTGTCAACTGTTATTCCAAAGTAAAAAAACAAATGCACAGGATTCTTTTCCTCAAGTTTGACACAGAAGACTCATTTGTTAAGAACTTGACCTGAACCAACAACAGGAAGATAGACACATACACACACACGAAATTTTCTCCATTTATTATAGAGCACATTCAATCACACTTGATATATGATGTAATATATAGCAAATGTCCCATTTTTATTTTTTAAATACAAATCATTCTGAATTTCTAATATACTTATTGGCAAGGATTTCGGACAAGCTACTGCAGATTGGCAGTTTACTAACTGTAAACTATAATGAAATGACCTGTATTTAGGCACAGGTCAGACGAAATCTTCCTTTGAAATTAAAGTGGTTAGTATCCACCCAAAATATTGATAAGTGAGACCAATTTTCTTCAAAATAATTCACCAGTATGTGGTGTGGAAACATGATACTACACAGACGAAGTCTTTAGAAATCAAGTGTTATACTTCTCAGATAAGTCATAGAAACTAAGAAGTGTTCTCAGGAATAAGCTATTAATCCACAAGAATTTTAACGTTAAGAACCTAGACAGAGAAGTCAGAAATCTGCACAGATCATATTTGAAAAGGAGAAGTAAGAAGCAAGTGCTGATGCATCATGCCAACGTTTCTGAAACTTCCTTCACGATAAGAATCACCTGAGACACTGTGATCTCCTGGTCCCACCCCTGGAACTCCTCAGTCACTATATCCAGAATGGGTCTCAGGAATTCAGAGAACTGGGTATACAGATAAAATTCTTTTAGACTACAGAATGGTACCTTGTCCAGTTCTAGTCTGATGGCAATTCAAAGGCATTTTATTTATTTTACTTTCATGCAAAACACACAGTATTCTCCCATGTAAATTTTCTTTCATATAATTTTGAGCAAAAAGACAGCATATGTTAGTAACTAGTATTTTGTGAATGAATAAGTGAACGTCATGGTTTATAACTTAGTTTCATGAGTTTTGTTGCTCACAACTAAACTTGAGTCAGACTTCAAGAAGTTAATAATTGAGTAATTTTTCAAACTGAATTTCTGGAAATGTTAAGCTGAGAATCTGACTTGATAGCTTTATACCCAATAAGACCTTTATGACCTGCTGCTTTTCAACCAAACTAGCCAGCCAGCCTCCTTTTAAAATCTATTATAACAATATTTTCCTTTATAAAATTTTATTCTGTCTTATGTTATCATTATACAAGAATAGTATGTGATATTTACAGTGTTAATATTGACTCTGGTTATATCAACTAAATTGAACATGAAATGAACCACATAATCACGAAGGCTAACTTAATACAGAGTCCCAGTACTAATTATTGATGCCAATTTCTGTGTGACTATTTCTACATTCCTAAAATTAAATAAGCAATTTAAAAAAAAAACAAAACTAAAGTCAGTATCAAGATAGCTTTATGTTCAAAAATTAGAAATAGATGTTTTAAATTTATGTATTTCTCCTGATCATTTGTCATATTCACGGCTCATTTTATGAATATAACTTGATTTCTAGTTGGCCTTTAACCTTATTGAGTTTAACCAGTTAGTTAAGATATTTTATACCTTGTTCTTTTTATTGCATTCGTGTCATTCTCAATTTGCACGTACTCTTCAACTGAGATGGAAAAGTGAGAAAGAAAATGGACCAGAACACTAAGACTGTATATTTGACTATTTCAGTATTCCCTTCTTTGATTTTAACTCTCATTTTTGTGGCCATAAGTATCTTAAAATTTCTGAGCACGGCATGATGCTTAATACCATCTACATTGCCATATGCTGTTCCCTTTGCTAGGGATCCCTTTCACTATAGCCAGTCACTTTTCTGTGAAGTCAGCCCACCAATCCCATCTTCTGAAGCCTCCCTTCAACTTATACCTTGACCCTGACAGAATAATCCTACTCCTTTTCTTGGTAATAATGACTGATTTTTCCCATATTTCCCGGCTCATTCAATCTCATTACTTAGCCAACCAAGCTGGAACCCTCCTAACTTTACTTCTGTCTTTCCAAATCCTTGCTCTTCACCTTTCACAGCTGGTCTGTCTGCCAGTTCTACCTTCTCCAGGCATTCTACATGTATTTGTAAGCTCCCTACCAGTACCATTCTTTCAGTCCTAACCAGCCTCTATACCTCCACTTTCTCCTTGTCCAGGCCGTCTTCCACATTTCAGCCAGGGTCATACTTCCAAAAATGTATTTTTGATCATGGATAGTCAAAAAGTTTCAGCAAGATACGAGATATTTCACAATTTGGCTACATTTATCATTCTTGTTTTATCACTTGTTTTATTCCCTACAGTTAATGGTCTGCATTCCAACCACAGCAAATCCCCCCCAACTCCCTAAATGCCTGTGATAGTTTGTATTACTGTTCAATTATACACTCCTTTTCTTCCATAGAGAGATTGTAATCCCTGCTCATTGTCGTGTGGCCTCTACTACTCTTGAGAGAGAAACATAGTATATTGAACCCTACTTCACTGATTTGGGGCTTGACCACATGCCTTCCTTTGATTAACAGAGAGTGGAGATGTGACACAGACCACATCTGAACAGAAGCTGTAAGTGTGATTGCACGGTTCAGCTCACCCCCTTGCTCTTCCTTTTTGCACGACAGTGGGAAAGCCCCACTTTGGGCTGCTCCTCTACCCTGTCCCTGCATGAGAAAGCCTGAGGGCATAGCTAAAGCCACAGCAGTTTCATCTGTCCTTTCTGTTTGCACTAAGATGTATTTTCCTCAGTTCTTACTAGAAATATTTCTATTAAAACTTCAAGAGCTACTGAAACACCTTTGTGAGACCTTCAAGTAGAAATTTATAGCTATTCCAACATTATTTCATAGCACCAATTACATTGTATTTTAATTATTTATTTAGATGTATGTTTCAATCTCTTCAACCAGAATAGACTCTTTAGGGCAGCAACTTTTTTTTCCTAGTCTCCAGCAGGTAACATTAATCCTGGCAAATACGAAGCGTTCCACAGCTTGGTGAACTAACAATGCAGTATCTAATATCAAATGAAGGAAAAGTGTTTACCTCTAGCAGTTCCACTGATTGGCAGTCTTTCAAAGGAAGGGTTTATATGCTTTGAGTGCATTAACATGATTAAATGATTTATTTTGCAAACACTTATATAGCATTTAATTGTGTACTATGCATTATTATAAGTTCTTATCTTATAGTTACCTTATCTTAATCATCACAGTAACCTTATGAGATAGTCATTATCAGTATCCTTATTTTCAGATGAACCAGCCAAGACACAGAGAGGTTAAATAGTTTGTCTAAGTACTTAGTGATAGAGCAGGCATTTATTCCTCAACATTCCCATATCAGAGGTCAATGGTTTAATCACAAGTCTAGCAATATTAATAAGTAATTTAAAGTCTCGAATTCCTTAACTTTAAAGAGAAGGTGTAAAATCATATACTGCCTATGTGAAAGTCTGTGGTACCTAAAGACCAAAAGTGAAATGCATTCCAGAAGCTACAATTTTAATTTTCCATACTAAATATTAATTCTGTGTAAGTCTGAGGTAGCTCTGCCATGTTTCATGGGGCCATGCACCTCTGAAGGGAGTTATATGGTGACCGCCACCGTCCCATAGGTCAGGGCAGTTTGTCTCTTTGGGTTCACAGGGTTTCCAAGAATTTAGAAATAGCTTCAAAAAAATTGCTTATTTTTAGTTGATGGGGAAAAAATAATGCAACTAGTTAATAAGTATGAAGAATGTTATTCAGTTTCTTGATGGAATGGCGAAGGTTAAATGGAAAATGATAAACATATGTGCTCCAAAAATTCACGTATTCAGATGAATTCCTCATTTGTGTGTAATATCTCTATACGTATTCCTAAAATGAACATAAGATGCGTTCATTTTTCAACATATTTTGAAATAAAGCATAATTGTATTTTATACGTAGGCAGATGCCAGAACATTTGAAAAATCCCATGCATTAAAAGAAATGTAAGGTCATGAAACTGAGACAATTACTCTTGCCACCTAGGAAATTAAAAATATACTAGAGGAAAAATAGGAAATATCAGAGAGCACTAAAAAGGAAACTGTAATCCAACTACTTAAATTAGTGTAGGTACCACTTTTGTCCATTGTATGAACGTGGTTTTTAAGCACACAGTTCTGCATTTATTTGAAGGAAAACAGCACTAACTTATTTACTTATTTGACTAAAAATAGTCTAACGTTACTTAATGAGTCATTTATTTGTATGTATTCAGTCCATTTTTTCTCCTACCCATGTGTGAGCACTCTTTATTTCACTATCCAGAAATTGTGTAGATAATTAGAGGAACCTGTTATCTGTGGAAGCCAACTATTTGAGTAAGTCAAATCAACGATCTTTTACCCCCAGGAGTCTAACTCATACTCAGAGGGGGCCATTAGGTAATATTTTTCAATATCAGTTTTATGTATCTTATTCCGTACTATAAATATAACTCACAGAATTTGGAACACTTTTATTATAAAACCAATACTGAAAACATCTTTTAGACTTTATCTTTTATCCAAGAGGGAGACCCATTAGCAGTCATATTTGGATTCATAACAATTACTGGAAATATGTTTATTTACAACATAACTGTATATAAAATTCATATAAAAGCTATCAGTCCACTAGAATACATTTTTCCCTCAATCCTTAGAGAAAATACATCAAATGGAATTAGTTGGTTTTTTTTTAATATAAATCATCTCTTCTGTTATTGCTATAAATGATCCATAATTACATATGATGGAGAGGAAATACTATTATAAATATAACAATGGGAAGAATGGGTTGTTCTGAAAAACTTTATATGAAGGTCAATTGTTATCATTGGAATTTTCTGCTTTTTTTTGTCCAAGGACCACTGGAAGACAGATTTTATATTTCCCTGTCAGCTTATGTTTGACTTTTGCCATTTAAATAAATACAATGTAAAAAGTCATAGAAGAGGTAATGGGTGCTTCCAGCTTTTCTACTAACACAAGAAAGATGCAAGGGCTCTAATATTCTTAGTCATTGACATTTACAACTATGGGTTTGTTTTTAATACAGGGCAGTGAGCAATGTACTTAAGGCCTCAGAAAATGCTTTATGGCATACAGTAAAGGTGAATCACTTTTTTACTAGATTTATTAGCTAGAGGAATTGCAATCTCAAGAGGAAATTTAGCCAGTTTGAACCCAAGTAAGTGCTTCTTAGAGTTATTTCCTCTTGAATTCTCAGCAGGACTCAGGCATTCTAAATGTCCTATTCAGGGATCCTGATTTCTTTCCCCCAGCTGGTTTCTGCCACCTTGGGTACCAACAGAGTACTCATTAACAAACTAATTGATTTTTATTAATTATCTGTGGTATAATCTTTCCACTGTTTTCCCCCCTAGTATCTAAGCTTATTAACTCCAAATATACACACACACACAAAACATAATTAGTCCTGAAGAAACTTTGGAATGAGAATGAACTCAAACAAACAGATTGCACAAATCAAAGTATTAAGAAAAGCTAGACATTCTATTTTAAAACTGCCACTCCACAAAAGTGATATAGAATTATAAATATTGACCTAAAAAGAAAGAATTGGAGAGAATATTAAGGTAGCTCTTAAAAGCAGTTCACATATTAGTTAAAATATACAGTTTTATATTTAAATCATAATTATAAGAAAACTATTCAAATGAAAACAATTCTGTAGAGAACAAATTCTCAGCCATCCAAGAGAACAGACACTTCTGTAATGTTTTTCTGAAGTGTTGGCTACAGTCTTTAATAAAGATTTAAGTCAACATAAACTGCATTATCAAAATGTTATCATAAAAAGATAATTGTGGCAGTGTCTGTCGAATAGCCTCAGAAGGATGCAATATCATGGTAGTTATTGAAAACAGAGTTTGGGATCAAAGTTCCCATATCCAAGTCATTGCTCTGCATCTTTCTAGCTCAGTGATGGGAGGCAAGTTCCTTAACCTCTAGGAGCCTCAGATTCCTTCCTTCTCATATTGGGTTAATATAGTACCTGTCTGATCAGGTTGTTATGGAATGAAGGGAGATGAGGCTTACTGCCATTCACAGCGTATAATAAAGCATCAATAAATGATATATCTGTGATGATTATCGCATCATCCTTTTTGTTATTTAGTCCTGGGTTTACTGATATACATGTATCATTATAAAATAAGCTACAAAGTTTATTTTAAAAGAAAGTTACTCTATATTTCCAATTTTACCCAATATTTTACGTTGAGTCTTTCACAGGGTCTAATAAAGACTCATTAGCTAGTTTCTACCCACCCCCAATCACACACACTTTCTCCATCATTCTCATCATCCTTAGTACCACAGGTAGCACAGCTGACTTCCACATTAGTGTCGTCTTCTATTTGTCTCTTGATCAGTTCTCACAACCAAAACCACTATTGGATCCAAATGTTTTTTCCCTGCAAATGGCTAGGCACTGTTATCCTCACTATTTCTGTGGCTTTACCTCTAGCTTATATACTCCTTACTATTAGTTGTACTATTAGGGCATCTTCTTTATTAGCTTTCAAACCACCTACGAATAATTCTCAAAAAAGTATTTTTGACATTTAGTATATAGTGCCTTTACTAAAATATACCTATAAATGATAGATGAGAAAAACAAATGTCCAGAATCCAACCAGTGAACAAATATCTTCCTCCGGTAGTTTTCTGATGGTTATCATTCTTCCCTCAGAACTCCTAATATACTCTGAATCAAGCTGGGCCTCATATTTATAAACTCAAGAACTTACCTCTTATTCAAAATACATTATTTCCTGCTAAAGTTCTTTATGCTTTACTGTTTTCCCCTTGCACCAGAATTAATGTCAGAAATGTGGTCTTGGTTAAAAAATCACCTCCAAAATTTTTTTTTAAATTTTTATTGTAGTATAGTTGCTTTACAATGTTGCGTTAGTTTCTGCTATACAGCAAAGTGAATCAGTTAGACGTATACATATAACCCCTCTTTTTTGGATTTCCTTCCCATTTAGGTCACCACAGAGCACTGAGTAGAGTTCCCTGTGCTATATAGTAGGTTCTCATTAGTTATCTATTTTATACATAGTAGTGTATATATGTCAATCCCAATCTCCCAATTCATCTCACCCCCTTGATATCCGTAAGTTCATTTTCTACGTCTGTGTCTCTATTTCTTCTTTGCAAATAAGTTCATCTGTACCATTTTTCTAGATTCCACAGAGATAAACCCACACACCTATGGTCACCTAATCTATGACAAAGGAGGCAAGAATATACAATGGAGAAAAGACAGTCTCTTCAGTAAGTAGTGTTGGGAAAACTGGACAACTACATGTAACAGAATGAAATTAGAACACTCCCTAACACCATACACAAAAAATAAACTCAAACTGGATTAAAGACCTAAATGTAAGGCCAGACACTATCAAACTCTTAGAGGAAAACATGGGCAGAATACTCCTTAATCGCAGCAAGATTTTTTTTGACCCATCTCCTAGAATAATGAAAATAAAAACAAAAATAAACAAATAGGACCTAATTAAACTTAAAAGCTTTTGCACAGCAAAGGAAACCATACACCAAAATGAAAAGACAACCCTCATAATGGGAGAAAATATTTGCAAACGAAGCAAGCAACAAGGGATTAATCTCCAAATTTCTTTTAAATCCATTAAGTCATTCAACTAACTTATACTGGGCAACCTTTATGCATCAGACGTATTCATGCAAAGTGTAAAAGATTTTTTAAGAAGATTTGTTAGTCCCTTAGAAAAACAAGGTCAATTGAAACTATCAGAGTTCTGAAAGATTAAATTATACACACATAGACTTAGCAAAGTGCAACTTTTCAAAACTAGACTAAAAAATACTACAAAACAGGAAGAATTTATTGACAAAACCCTCCTGGAGCTTCTTATAGGAATGGTCTGATTAATCTTAACAATGCATAGAAACGTGCTATGGTGATGGGGAATGCCATTCCAACTTACGTAATAGCATCTACAAAGGCACAAAGGCATTTAAATACAAAGAGTGTTTGGGAAATGGTGAAAAGTTTGATGTGCCTGGAAAGGATTAATTTAATGCAGAAAAGGAGGAAGGGGAACTGAGAAGTAAAATATGGCCGACCCATTCAGTGTCCCAGATTACGAGTTCCTACTTAGCCAACGGGATCCCAGAAGATATTTTTTTTTTTTTTTTTACGGTACGCGGGCCTCTCACTGTTGTGGCCTCTCCACGTTGCGGAGCACAGGCTCCAGACGCGCAGGCTCAGCGGCCACGGCTCAACGGGCCCAGCCGCTCCACGGCATGTGGGATCTTCCCGGACCGGGGCACGAACCCGTGTCCCCTGCATCGGCAGGCAGACTCTCAACCACTGCGCCACCAGGGAAGCCCCCAGAAGATATTTTTAATAAGTGGAACAAAATGATTACCTTGTCTCTTCAGAAGAATAGTCTAGTTGCAATATGGAGAAAAGATAATGGCCGAGAGGAGATTTTGCTTGCAGGGAGAGAAGTGAGAAGGCTATTCCAGCAGCCCAGATCAGCGACAGTAGGCAAGTTGGGTAAATTTGATCTTTCCAAAGCACCTTGTATCACCTCTACACAGTGTTAACCAGTTAATACTGAAATGCAAGGTCTTCCACCCCAGACAAGTAGTAGGCTCTTTACACAGAATGCTTCCATGAGGTTTGAGCATCAATAATGAATGAGAAGAAGATTTGGATATTAGAGACATTTCTGGTATAGAACCAAAATAACTGGTTGAATGAAAGGAGTGAAAGAGAAAAATTAGCCAAGAATGATCCTAACGTTTCTAGCTTAGAGACAGAATACAGGACAAGTATTACATTTTGTTAGGTAATATAAATTTTATTTTCCAAATGCAGGGTGTGCACCTCTCCTGGTGGAAATACAGATAATACACTCAGGAGAGAGATCAACACAAGAGAAATAGAATATGGCATCACTAGTAAACAGATGGTAGGTGCTGTACTGCCAGTGGAAGAAATCCTGCAGGGAGACCATGTGAAGGAAAACACAAATGAACCCTAGAAATTATCTGTATTTAAACAGCAGATAGAAGAGGAGGAGCCAGAAAAACTAAGACTAAGAAAAGATAGGAGAATAGGAAGAGAAGCAAGAGAAAATCATAACCATAAGCTGAAGAAAGTGAATTTCAAGAAGCTGTGGGAGGAAGTAAAGGCTACAGAGAAGTTATGGGAGATAAGATACAAAAATGGTTACCAATTTGCAGAAATGTATTATTTCATGAGAGTAAGTGATAGAAGCATAAGCCTAAGAGTAGATTGCCGAAATGTCATTTCATGGTGAGAAGGAAAATAAGAATATACAGAACATTTACAATCAACTTCATTGATGCTAAAGGATGGCTTCGCATAGTCATCTTCTGATAGGATGGCAGGAAACTAAGAAATTATTTGTAAAGTTTGTTTATTTTTTAAAGGCACTATTTGGGGACTTAGATGAAGGAAAAGAAGAAGGCCTGAAGATCCAGGAAAGATTAAACATATATAAGAGTTCTGGATCCAGTGGAACATGGGGGTTCAGATACATAGTAACTTTCTGAGAATAAAGGAATGAAAGGCATCTATATAAGGAAATATGCATGTTTTAACAATGGTAGATACTAATTCATCCATGAAATTGTGATATTTACATTTATTTTCCTTGACCAATATTAAATAGTACTATGAAAACAGACAAGAATACATCCTCTGCATCTGCTTAAATATTTATCTCAGACAAGTACATTGAACTAGGTAAAGGTTTGCTGTCATTATCTGTGTCCTTGTTTATTTTACCTAACATGTGGATTCTCATTTCTGAGCTCATCTCATTTCAGAATTTTCCCCTTTAACTAAGAACATTTATCCTTCATGTTATCTCCTTCACAACCAAAGTTAAAGTGAAGTGATCCTTATGTCCACCCTTAGAAAGTGAAAATGTCCTTTCTCTCCTCTTTGACCAATGTTCTATTTCATCAGTGCTCTGATTTCTACTTGTCAAGAAAAAGAACCGAATACATTTTTACTAACAGATTACTGATTGATAATAATTTAATGAGACATCAGCAGGGAGCAGAGTTTTAACTTAGGAAGTAGTTCTTTAGCGATGAAGTTGCAGGTAGTAGAGGATAATGGGAATAGCACCCATGCAGTTCCTGTATTTCCCCAACAACACACAGAAATTTCTGGTCTACTTATATAGAAAGTTGGACCTGAATGCAATTACACTTCAACTTAAATCTTTAAACATACCAGGGTATTTTTATTAGGCTATAAATATTTATGACTTAACATAAAAAATACCAAAAAAGTAACAAATTGAGAATACAAGTGCAACATGTGTAACAAATTTACAATAGCAAAAATGAGAGAACAAGTCAAATGTCTGGCTATAGATAAGAAGTTAAAAAATTACTTTGTGTGACAAATACTTTGCTTCCATTAAACAGTCAAGCTATTTAGTTATTTTCACAAGTCTGCCATTTATGTGTACTATAAGATGTGAAATAAAATATAAAATAAAAATTAAGAACACATACTAAAATTTTGACTGGTTATTTTTGAGTTGTAGTTGGATGATTATCTTCTTCAATTTTTTATTTTTGAAATGAACATTTTATGATTACAATACATAAATTTTTACAAATATTATAAACATTTTGGAGTACAGAGGTGGGGCAAAGTAGTAAGATAGAAAGGCAGCATCTTTTCAGCTAGTATATGCAGGTCTAACTTGAGGTTCAAATGTTTTCACCAGGCACCATTGCCTGTTCCACTTCGTATTAACTCATACTTTTACTCTTTCTTTGCAGCACCCTCAAAAGGGCTGAAAAGCAACAAGCAAACCTGCTCACTTCCAAAAATCTTTTGCCTTCTATGTATATCAATGGCAATAAATTATGCTAGTTAAGTACCAAGTTTTCCCATATGCAAACCTGCTCACTTCCAAAAATCTTTTGCCTTCTATGTATATCAATGGCAATAAATTATGCTAGTTAAGTACCAGTAACAAGTTTTCCCATATATATAACTTTTATGTATGCTGATTACAATTATTGCCCTCTTTTAGCACTACTTTAGCTGGAATTTAATAGAATATGTCACAACATACTTAAACAAAATAGTTTGTCTTGAGTCACATTAAATAAAAAGTTATTATAGCCTATTCAACAATCTTTCTCAAAGAAGCTGAAGACTAAAGTAGCAGGATACAAAATTAATGCACAGAAATCTCTTACATTCCTATACACTAATGATGAAAAATCTGAAAGTGAAATTAAGGAAACACTCCCATTTACCATTGCAACAAAAAAAATAAAATACCTAGGAATAAACCTACCTAAGGAGACAAAAGACCTGTATGCAGAAAACTATAAGACACTAATGAAAGAAATTAAAGACAATACAAATAGATAGAGATATACCATGCTCTTGGATTGGAAGAATCAACATTGTGAAAATGACTACCCAAAGCAAACTACAGATTCAATGCAATCCCCATCAAACTTCCAATGGCATTTTTCACAGAACTAGAACAAAAAATTTAACAATTTGTATGGAAACACAAAAGACCCCGAAGAGCCAAAGCAATCTTGAGAACGAAAAATGGAGCTGGAGGAATCAGGCTCCCTGACTTCAGACTATACTACAAAGCTACAGTAATCAAGACTGTATGGTACCTGCACAAAAACAGAAATATAGATCAATGGAACAGGATAGAAATCCCAGAGATAAACCCATGCACATATGGTCACCTTATCTTTGATAAAGGAGGCAAGAATATACAGTGGAGAAAAGACACCCTCTTCAATAAGTGGTGCTGGGAAAACTGGACAGGTACATGTAGATGTATGAAATTAGAACACTCCCTAACACTATACACAAAAATAAACTCAAAATGGATTAAAGATCTAAATGTAAGGCCAGACACTATCAAACTCTTAGAGGAAAACATAGGCAGAACACTCTATGACATAAATCACAGCAAGATCCTTTTTGACCCACCTCCTAGAGAAATGGAAATAAAAACAAAAATAAACAAATGGGACCTAATGAAACTTAAAAGCTTTTGAACAGCAAAGGAAACCATAAACAAGACAAAAAGACAACCCTCAGAATGGGAGAAAATATTTGCAGATGAAGCAACTGACAAAGGATTAACTTCCAAAATTACAAGAAGCTCATGCAGCTCAATATCAAAAAAATAAACAACCCGATCCAAAAATGGGCAGAAGACCTAAATAGACATTTCTCCAAAGAAGATATACAGATTGCCAACAAACACATGAAAGAATGCTCAACATCACTAATCATTAGAGAAATGCAAATCAAAACTACAATGAGATATCATCTCGCAATCCCACTACTGGGCATATACCCTGAGAAAACCATAATTCAAAAAGAGTCATGTACCAAAATGTTCATTGCAGCTCTATTTACAATAGCCAGGAGATGGAAGCAACCTAAGTGTCCATCAACAGATGAATGGATAAAGAAGATGTGGCACATATATACAATGGGCTATTACTCAGCCATATAAAGAAAAAAAATTGAGTTATTTGTAGTGAGGTGGATGAACCTTGAGTCTGTCATACAGAGTGAAGTAAGTCAGAAAGAGAAAAACAAATACCGTATGCTAACACATATATATGGAATCTAAAGAAAAAAAAATGGTCATGAAGAACCTAGGGGCAGGACGGGAATAAAGACGCAGACCTACTAGAGAATGGACTTGAGGACACAGGGTCACGGGGAAAGGGTAAGCTGGGACAAAGTGAGAGTGGCATGGACATATATACACTACCAAATGTAAAACCGATAGCTAGTGGGAAGCAGCCGCATAGCACCGGGAGGTCAGCTCATGCTTTGTAACCACCTAGAGGGGTGGGATAGGGAGGTTGGGAGGGAGATGCAAGAGGGAGGAGATATGCGGATATATGTATATGTATAGATGATTCACTTTGTTATAAAGCATAAACTAACACACCATTGTAAAGCAATTATACTCCAATAAAGATGTTTTAAAAAAAAGAAGCTGAAGGCTGACAACTGGCCAAAGGAGGAGAATAATTTTTACAAAGGTGTGAGGTAAAAGAAATGTCTGTATATCTTAGTTTTTACCTTTTTTCTTAAAATCTACTCATCCTTTGTAACCCCGTGCAACATACCAGAGAATCTTAGAAATCACACATACTTCTCAGATTTTCCACCTAATTTAAACAAAACACTATTAAAATTCTTTGGTTGTAATTTTGGTGTGTAAGTGAATTTCTTTCTTTGCTCAACACAGACCACTGAGAGGATCATAGAAATGGGGCTTTGTATGGATCTCTCCACTTCCTCTGGTTACAGTAAAACAAAACAAACAAAAAACACTACATACCACATGTAAGACATGTAAGATTGGATTGGACTACATCCAATCACAGAATCCAAAATAGCTGAGCTGAAATGACTCGAATCAGACAAAATCCAAAGTACATCCCATACAGTGAAAAATTCATATATTGCATATTGATGACCTTTCATCTGATGTTGAATAACTAGTTTTAAGGGTAAATTCTCAAGATTACAAACGTTGGCAAATTTTTTAAATACCTATTTTCCCGCATTGTTCAGTAAGCAGAGATCTATAGTCTAAAAAGAATGAAAACTACTGGCATTTTATTTCATTCTTCACTCTTCTAAATTTCAACTTTGATACTTCTAGATGAAAAAGTAAAAGCAAATGAAACAAACTTTTAAAACCTAGAGAAAGTATGAAGATTGTACAATAGTTCTAAGATTCAGCTCTGTAAACCAATCAAAAAATGTTAACATGCAAAGATAATCATATTATATAATTTTTCAATAAATAACATGGTAGGAAATTAAAACACTACAACCACAGACAATATATATAAACAAGAAGCACAGTTCTCAGTGTTACAATGTTATGATGAGCTGCACTGGGGTTTTCCTTCGGTTTTTTTATTATCAAATATAAAATCAAAGGCAATGATTTTAAAACAAATGCACACAAACTTCTCCAACTAGGTTATATAAACTCACTGAAAAGAAAAAGGAAAAGAAAGTCCTCAATGGCAAGGAAAGAGACAACAGAATTAGAGAAATATTCTGTATCTAACACCAAAGTACTATGACAATTTTGTGAGACGTAAATAAGATTACTATAAAAATTGCAAATTATGATCTATGGTATTCCTGAACCTCCATTTACTTCCTTACCAGGCAGGTTTCCTCTGAGATTTAATGAAGTCTTGCTAATAGGAATAAGCTCAGATCTTGGTGAGAATCAAAGAATAGCAAAGAGGAAAATCAATGATTCTACTAGTTAGCTCTTTTGAAAAATGTTCACTTGCGCAGGGAGCAAGGGAATTAGATATCTACCTTTGTGCTTTTATCCCTGTAGGTCAGTTAATAGTCCTATCACAGGCCCAATAGGATCTGATTCTATTTTATGCATGAACACTAGTCAGGTGATATACCGCTCTTTGAATTCTAGCATCACATTCTTTTTCTTCACTGTGCTTATTTTGAAACTAAATTTACTACTCATAAAAATAAGCTGTTGACAGTGATTGCCCACAAAGAAAGACTGCTATTTACTTGTTTCTCTATGCATTCCCAGTTTCAGGCACCAACATTAAATAAAAGGGTGTTCCAGTATCTCGGGATGGGAGAGAGACAAGGCGGGGTTGCGGGGGGGACGGGGGTGGGGGGAAGAATATGCGTGTGTTCATTTGAAAAAGAAGTAATCATTTACAAACTACAGTGCAATGACACTTTCAATGACACTATTATTTCTTACATTTGTCCTCTTTTTCCATTTTATTTATTTTTAACAATAGGCACAAAAGAAACCTAAAATATTCAGGAATTTGGGGGGACTTTTTAAGCTAAGATGAGTAAATTATTTCTATAAAGGATTTGTCAAGAAGTAAAAACATTCTGACCCCAATACTACAAAGTCAACTTCAGAAAGCCAAAAAAAATTGCCTTAGATCTCCGTGACATCTGCATGACCCCTCTCTGCCTCCCAGCTATCTAGCAGTTCGGTGACTGCAATCCAAACAGTGGAATCATTGTCCTGCACAGCTAATCATAAGAGTAAAGATTCCCATGATATAATTTGAGGCACCCAGGATGTCTGAGCCAGTCCTGAGACATCACAGTTTCAGCACAATTTTAGGTGCACTGCAATTTCTCACTACTTGTTTTTTCATCTTCTCAAAGAAAAATGCTTGGCTCAGAAATAAGTCTAGTGAAGAAAGAGTTCTGAGATCAATAGATATACAGATATGTACACACACATATAAATGCATATAATATATACATACATATTAGCCATATAACCTATATTATATAACATTTTGTAGATAAACATATAACAAAACACAATATATTTTCACTCAGAAGACAATCGTTGTTAAATACCGGCTTTATTTTCCTTCTTTACTAGAAGATATTAGCCATGTCCTAACAAACATGCCCTAGACGTTCAACTTATGGCAACATGTAGAGAATGAGAGGTGGAATTGAATGAGAGAAAAGAAAGTAGCCATGGAAAATGAGTGCATGCATTAAAGCAAAATTGTGTGTGCTTGTGTTTAAATCCTTCAAAAATTTTGCTTACCACATATTTATTAATCCTGTATTATTGGCTTTAGTGCTAATACTTGGAAATGCAAAATAGAAAATATGATTTCTGTAATTGAGGAAAAATCTATTCTTACTAGTTTTATGGAGCAACCAGAATTTTTTGAAAAATACCACAATATTCTAGAAATGGGAAATTTTAATAAAATAGATACTTAACATTTCTGGATTTACTTAAATATCAAGAGAATGATGAGTTGAGTAGAAAGTATAGTTATACTCCTGCTCTTCAATTCTCTGTATTAGACTCAATGCTATAAGGGAATAGGGACTGGAAGTCAGAAGACTTACCTACTCACTTTGTTCTAGCTGCATCTTGGATGAATACACATAACTCATTAAAAGTATGAATTATGTATTTTAATTTGCTTTTACAGATTTTTTCAAGATGCATAATTTCATACATGGTGAAATAATATTTGGAGTAAAAAGTTTACCTTTTCAAGTACTAACTTTTTTTTTTGCATTTCTTTTTTTCTAACATCTTTATTGGAGTATAATTGTTTTACAATGGTGTGTTAGTTTCTGCTTTATATGGGGATATATGTATATGTATAGCTGATTCACTTTGTTATCAAGTACTAACTTTTAAGACTTAATTTATAAAACTATTCTATTTACAAAACAGTGAATTATATCTATATAGTTTTCCTGATAAGATCAAACTATTGTTAATGGCATATTCAGTTCAGTTAGGGAAAATCTGCAAAAACAATTTGCCAAGAAGGACTTTTCAAAGATTCAATACTTGTAAAAATGTCAATTTTTGCGTATGAATGCTAGAAATGTGAAAAGTGATTTTGTTTTTGTAAGGTCTAATTCTAAGACTTAGTTTTCACGACTTACTACCGATAAATTTGTATGATAAGACACATTTCTTCAGTTGTACATTTATGATAAGCTAATTTCTAGAAGTGGATTGGCATTCAAGGTATCTTTATAGACAAGCTGAAATAAAAGCCGACTGGATTCTTCTTGTTAATGGGCTTTACAATACTTAACCCTTTTAGGCTACAGTGGAAGAGAAAGAACAGTGGAATATCAAGTCTGATGTAGTGAATCCCAAGCAGTGAATGTGATCACTGTTACACATGGTTGTGGAGAGGGGGTAGAGGAGGAGATGGAGAAATCTGTGAGTGTGTTTTGCGAGAGGAAGAAAGCAAGGAATGGCACATAAGAAATTGCTTTATGATGGTAGATTCATGAAATACCACCTTGATATGTTAAACAGAAATGTCCCTTTATTTACTGAATTCTAAGATAACAATCTTGATTTTCAACTGGTAGCAACTCTGCTAAGACTCTGCCTCCAATATCAAACGTCAGATCAGTTTTATAAAGGACTCTGTGTAGACTGAATTGATTCTAGAGGTTTGAGCCACTGTCCCTCTTAGTTTGAGACTCTTGGGACAACCTCGATTTTTTTTAAATATACGTAAGTTTCCAATTAATTTGCTCTTGTCAGTTGGGAAATACAATGACCTGAAACTGACATAAATCCTTTGAGAACACCATCAGTAGCCTTCTTCAAGAATTATGTAGCTAAACCTCAGTTTAATAAGGATCTGGCCAGAAAGAGATTTGTTCCTTACTCATAAATCAAATAATCAAGCCGATGATTACATCCATGTGATTCTATTTAGCGCTTTGACTTCTAGTAATATCAAAAGTAAGAATGTTTTCGCTTGCTTAACTTTGTTTTTGTACAATTTTTTAAATAATATGCTACAATGTCTACACTCTCCTTTAACTGGTATATTTTCTTCCACACATCACAGCTCAGAAAGTACCAAAATATGTAAGATATATCTTAAAATCATTCATCTTCTTAAAGTGTTTGTAATTCAATGTGCTGGAGAACTAGTATCAAGTACTTTTACTAACTATTCACGTTCAACTTTTCAGAGTAACTTCTTTTTCTTATCCTATACGGGTATATTAGCTTTAATTATTAAAATAAATTATTTTTGAGGGATTTATACATTTGATTTCTTAGTCAATTAGAAAATAAGCATGAGAACAAAATATTCTTTATATAATTTTCTACAGTTTAGGAAACCAGTCTCCTGAAGTGAAATTGTCAAAGAGAAAAATAAAGCACCTGTATTTGAAGAACATGTTTTGGAAATTTTTAAATGGCATTTAAATGTTTTGAAGAATTTCTGGGTTTTCACAGTGATCATTTTGCTAAGAAATTTAGAAATATTAAACATAGGTCAGTTACTATTTCTTAAAATGAAATAAAAATAGGTGACATAGGAAAGTTGAAAAAGTCTTATTCAATGAAAATAATGGGTGAGAATAATATCTCCAGATACAAGGAAAGAAAATTAAATGTCTCTTAGGAAATATCCTGGTCAAGGCGATTATATCTGTATCTTGTTTTATAGTACAAGCCAGGCTGAAATTTTATAATGAAATGACCCTGACCTGAAGCCTCCCTTGTAAATGACTAAGGCCTTAATTATTTGCATCTGTGAACTCAAATGAACATACTTAAGGATATATCAATATGCTCATAAATCATCTGCAGGCGATAAGTAGTCCAACATAGATAATTAGAGAATTTACGGAAGGCTTACTCCCTCTGTTTATCTGCTTATGACATTTGCAGTACAGCCCTAACAGCAGGATAATTACTAGATTTATTCATCAAACAAAATCACGCCTTCTGGGAATGCACAGTGACTCCGGTTTTAGGACTAATAAAGACATTTTTTCACCAAAACTCAAGTACTAATTTGCTCAATAACTAGCTGCAATAAGCTTTTATGGAAGCACTCAAAGAAAAGGTTTGGCACCAGAGGGCAGATAATTAAAGGTGCAGTATCCCTATACAAAAGGCTCTGAACAATTCCCTGACCATATTAAAATTTAATTGTTGAATGTTAATTGAAAAAAATATAAGTCGCTTCTGTTCTCTGCATTTCAGTAATTATTCTCCTCAGATCAAAAACACATCTTTATGTCAAATTTGGCAACAAAAGAAAACCTAAAATCAAGGGTTCTTAATACTTGTTATAGAATACCCTTGTAAAAAATAAAAATTAACTTTTTTTCCACAGTAGTTATCTTAACTAAAGCCGGCACGCATCTACTTTGAATTCTCGCCCACCATCCCCCCTCACACACACAAATGGAAGAGTTATGGTCACGGAACTTGTTTTTCATTAAAAGTTTCAACAACTTTGTAAGTGATAATGGCTCAGAATATTTTAGGGACTTGAAAACATAGGTATTTCTCAACTGCATTTCCCCTTCATAATTCTTTGAAAGTCTGATTATTTTATTCATTAGGATTTCTCCTCTACATTCACAAAATGGAGACACTTCAAATAGAAAAGCATTCTTAACCAAAATCATTGAGCATTAAAATTAGGTAAAAGGATCCCAGCCTAGAGTTTACTAGTCCACATAGTATGTTGTTTCTCAAGGAATTATTGAGCCATCTCAGTTAAATTCTAAATGTTTATGCCATCGTTCTGCTCAAAGAAGAATTATGAAGTATTACTTTTAAAATGTTTCCATATGGGACAGTTAGGGTGTTCCCTAGAAGCTAAGCTTTTACTACACCAAAATCAGAAATTCTCAGGCCCTCGGGTTCACTTTCTGCTGCAGAGGAATGATGAACTACACAAAATGCAGACTTTTAAACTCATATTTAATTGTTTAATGTCATGGCTTTTGGTAGAGCATTGTTGCTTGAAAAATAAATTGGGTAATTCAATTAAATGGCTACAGAAGATACATCATATCAGATGTAGAAAGGCACTAACCCCAGCTTGAACTTGACGTCCCACATCGCTTCACTTATTTGACAAATGGATTCTTGAAAATAATTGAAACACATGGCTGCCACCATAGGTCAATAATACTTTTTTGCCATTCAGCCTCTTAACAGCTTCCATTTTTTCTTGCACTGTGCCATTCAGGGCAAAGATTGCATTTGCCTGGTAAATCATGCAAGCATTATTACTAAAATGGGACTAAATGCAATGAAAATGGACTACATAAAAGTAATGGCACTTAAGTAAAAGGAAGACCATCTACTAGGGCAAACACTAAATGTCAGAGTTAAATAGTATATGACATTACTTCCATTACAAGCTCATATTATGCACATAAGAAAGCAAACTCACTAACTACAGCTGCATACTACATTTTCATATTGTTAATTTAAACAATGTTTTCAAGACAACTGCTGCTAATCCAGATTTAAAGCAGAGCTATATATCCTCTATCTCAAGTTTTTTCTCCCACCTCTCTTTAGGTATAATATTACATTTAGGCAAAAAACTGAATCACTGCCTAAATTTCCAACTGAACATCACTAACAGTTTTAAAGACCAATACTTGGTCTATTTGAAAACACTAGGAAAAAAAAAAAGAAAACAACTGAATTATAAACAAAGAAATTTAAAAGTACTGGCCAGATGAAAAGGTTCTGAATGGGAGGGAGAAAAAAAAGGAAAACATGCATTTTAACCTAGAGTATACATACTGGGAGGTTTACTTTAAAAATCTAAATTCTTAAATCTCAACTTTATGATATTACTGTGCTCTAATCAGTCAAGAGGGAACTAGAAGACAAAGCAGATATGAAGGCTCAAATAAAGACAGATCTTTTTTTGTTTTCCATTTGGAACCAGAGACTACCAATTTTTTAGTATTTGTGGTTTGGTGTGGTTTTTAATAAGTAAAGGTGCCCCAGTTTATTAATGTTCAAGCCTTCAACAATTATTTCACTATCAGGCAATGCTGCTGAAAGAATGTATTCAAACTGCCTAGGAACGACTCCTGCCCCCAACCCTTGGCCAGAGAAAATTACTAAACCTCTTTATGCCTCAGTTTTCACATCTGTAAAATGAATATAAAGTTAGTTCTCACCCTCATGAGTCTCTTAAGAGGATTAATTTAAAAGTATTTAATATAGTGCCTAACAATAAAGACTCAATAAATGTTTCCAAGTATTGTAAATAGACAAATATGAATCAATCATAAAGGTGTTTTCCTGACAAGAGATATTCATAAACGCACGTGTGTGCATTTTAACACTGGAGTCTCATTTAAATATTCTCAGGTCATGTTTGGTTTTTTGATCCTTTCTGAATCATAAAGATCTTTTAACTTTCATTTCATCGATCATTGTCTTTCCTTTTGAAATGATAACTTCTTGAAGTTACACTGCAACTATCAACATCCATGGATGGTAAACTTCAGATGAACCGAACCCAGTTAGCTTCCTTTAGGGGCTAATTGTACCACTTTCGTTTCCGAAGTATATTAGACAACTCTTCTCCAATCAAGGTCAGTAAGTACCAAGAAAGCAAACTGCTTTGGCTGCTCAAAGAATGTAATTATGGTTCACAGAGCTCTCCACTATTTAGCAAGTCACTCATTTGTTATTCTTTTCCTTTTTTAAGCAGTCCTCTGACCCCCATCCTGCCGCCATTATTCAGCTCCAGTACAGCCCTCCCTTGAGTCTTTTACTGCGGCTAAACATATATATATCAGATGGGTGTGGTGGGTAACATTTATGAGAGAAACCTCTATCAGCATTACAGTTTTGCTGGTTTATGCTTCACACGATTTTGGTTATTAAATAAAGTGATTCAGCCAAGAAAATTTTCATATGTCTATGGAATTACATTTCAAAACTTTAGGTTTGTCTTGGGCTTTCAGTAAACTGAAGCTCTATTAAAAAATGACACTTGAGGGCTTCCCTGGTGGCACAGTAGTTAAGAATCCGCCTGCCAATGCAGGGGACACGGGGTCGATCCCTGGTCCAGGAAGATCCCACGTGCCGCGGAGGAGCTAAGCCCATGTGCCACAACTACCGAGCCTGCACTCTAGAGCCCTCGTGCCACAACTACTGAAGCCTGAGAAGCCTGCACACTGCAACAAAGAGTAGCCCCCGCTCACCGCAACCAGAGAAAGCCTGCGCGCAGCAACAAAGACCCAATGCAGCCAAAAATAAAAAATAAAATAAATTTATATATTTAAAAAAAACCAACAACACTTGAAAGCAAAAAAACACTGGAGTGGATAGAAAACAGAGTAACCTTATTTGCCAGAACTATTCTTCAAGCAATACAAAGAAAAAAATGTAAAAATCATTAAAACTGCAGAGAGAAAGGATAAATCACAGATTATAGACACAATTGCATGTTTTAAGCATCAGGATGATATTCTTGATGTGCTATGGAGACCAATAAAAAAACTAAAATTCACAGATTCATATTTACCATTCAGGAGTGTTCAATGAAATTAACTTAGTTATGAAAATTAATATTATTCTGCTATCTTTATCTTCATACATAAAATATAGTAATTTAAGGGTATTAGCCTTGTTTTGAAATATTACTATTTCTGTGCTAGTCACTGCTTACTATGATGTAATTTTATTTTGTATATTCTTTTGCAAAATAGTCATTCTTCACATTTGAAAAAGACCTTAAAGCAAAGACATTTATATTCATTCATAGGAATAAATATGTTTCATTTCATTCTAAAATGACATTCACACAAAAAATACATAACCTATTTTTAAAAGATTCTCAAAAAAAAAAAAAAAATCTAATGAGAAAATGTCCTGGCCCAGAAGCTTGATTTAGGCAGGGTATTTCAAAATTCTCAAGGCTTACTTTTCTCAATTAAGGATTATGGAAACAATCCTGGTAAGCCTAAAGGGTTTTGAATTGTGCTTGTAGAACATTAAGCAAACATGGGTATCTCCAGATTCACAAAGCTCCAATAAAACCATGTGTATATAATTAGATCAATCAACAGGAACCATTATGAGATATATGTCAGCATAAGTCTCATAACAAGCAGTCATATATAAAGAATTAACTCTATCCACCTAAGGCCTAAAACACGCAATACACAGACATCATTTAAATCGATAATGGTATTAAATCTATTAATGGTGTATGGGATAAATATATTTTAAAACCAGGGAAACATATTACGACTTCTATTTTAATGTACTTTGTACTAATAAATGACAAAAGTAGTGGAGTTTTTATGAGATAAATTAGGTGTTTTCCAACGAAGTCTTTCTTTTCTAGATAAAATACCAAATGCTACCACTGCTACATGGAAAAACAAAAAGACCTTACACCAAAAGGTTGAGGGGGTATAGAAATAAGCTTTTACCTTAAAATTACACAAAATAAAAGGAAAGAAGTAAAAGGCTAATTACATTAACAAGAGCTACCACCTCTGCTCAAAACTTTCTTTCGAGTCTTGTGGCTTATTCAGCCAAGATATAATTAAACAACTGCAAGGATGCTTTGTATCACTTCTTCCAAAATGTTACAACATTTGTCAGCTTTCATGAAGATGAATTCCAAAGTAAACATAGCACTTTATAATAGCAAAAAAAAACACCCTGAATTGATTTGACTCAATCCAAAAGTTCAGTGATTTAAGTACATACCTGCATAAATTTGCTAGGACTGCCAAAACAAATACCATAGGCTGGGACGGCTTAAACAACAGAAATTCATTGACTCACAGTTTTAGAAGCAAAAAGGCCAAGATTCAGGTATCTGAAGGTTTGGCGTCTTCCTAGGCGTCTCCTTGGCTTGCAGATGGCTGCCTTCTGCTACACCCTCAAGTGGTCTTTTCTCTGTGAGCATATGTTTCATAATTGCCCCCTTATAAGGGGACTAGTCACATGGGCTAGGGCTCACCCACCTGATATGATTTTACCTCAGTTGCCTCTTTAAAGGCCTTATCTCCAAACATATTTACATTGTGAGGGGTTATTCAATGTATGAATTTTGGTGAGACACTGTTCAGCCCAAAACAATACCTTTAAAATTTCATTATCTATTTTTTTCTAATTTGAGTCCAGTTAAAATATTTGCACTTATTATTGTGGTCAATCTTACAAACATCCAAATATTGGTTGTCAAACGGTAGTGTTTATCAGAATCACCTGGAGAGCTTGTTAAAACACTGATTATAGACCCTAACCCCAGCGTTTCTGATTCTGTGGATCTGGGATGGGGCTGAGAGTTTGCAATGCTGACCAGTTTCCAGGTGATGCTGATACTGCTAGTCAGGGGGCTATACTTTGAGAAGCAATGATCTAGTACCAAGTTTTTAAAACTATTTTTGCAGCACTAATATTCCATGAGATGTTAATGGGGACTTTTAAAGAAAAGTGACTGATAAGTCATTTTGAGCTATGCTACAGATGGAAGTATCCTCTTAGATATTTTAACATATTATTAGCATATTAATAACAGACATATTTACTATATTAAAATTTCTAAGAATTCCTTTAATAAGAGAAAATTATTCAACTCTGTTAATTTTCTACATGAATTCGACTATGTAACTCAGGTTTTCAAGTAACAACTTTTAACATATCATACATCTTTGGAAACATAGGTTTAACATCTTCAATTGTCTCATATCAAACCAACGTTTCCCAAACTGTGTTCCACGGAATATCAATAGTTGTTTCAGAGATGAAAAAAAGGCCTTCCATAGTTTGGAAAATTCTAAAGTTAAAAAAGCCTTGCTATTTTACTTTATTTGATTCTGAATTTTACAAACTCACTTGAACAAAGTATATATTTTATAATTTACACCCAATGTTTCATGGAATCCAAATAGTTCCCTGAAACTGAGCTTTATAATCACCTTATTGAACTATAACGAAACAAATTTCCCAGTTTAGACATTACACCTTTATGTTCATTTCCATAATTAGTTGAAAAGACTTTTTTGGAAAGACTAGGGATATATACACATACACACAATAGCATGTCTGCCGATGTCCCCCAATTGTGTTTGTGTCCCAGAAATTTGTAATAAATAAATGAAAAAGGTAGATAATCAGTGTGGATAGGAACAGTTTTAGTGTTGCCACATGGAAAAGGACTAGAAAATGCATTTGGCAATCAACTGCATACCAAATGCCAGCCATTTGAAAATTTCGTTTAGAAATTTTCACAAATAAAAAAGTGTGTTCTCATGACACAGATATTTTTCTCCAATTCTAAAATAGAGAGTATTAAAGGAGGGTGAAATAAATAGAACTAATTGAGCAACAATTATGTTTAAGAAATATGTTGGTTATTTTACATACTTAATCTCAATTGATACCCTCATTTATCTTGAATATTGTCATTTTCATTTTACAGAGGAGAAAACTAAAGCTCCTAAATGCAACTTAGTTGCACTAAAGATAGTGCCCCTGATACCAATGCATTCAAATCTTGTGAACCAAGACTATTCAAGAATTTAAATACTAATACCATATGAAAAATTCTGTACTAGATTCGAGCCCACAGATAAGGCAAAAAGAAAGGTGGGAAGAAATAGAAAACATTGGCATGAATCTCATTATAGAAAAATTTTTTTAAAAAGCCTTTAAGAATATACAGAGGCAGTCAGATATATTTTCTGAGAACTATATTCATGGGTTCAAATCTCTACTCTGCTGATAACCAGTTGTGTTAACTTAGCCATGCTGCTTAAACACTGCCTTACTTCCTTCATCTATTAAGTGTGGATTATAGTTGTATGTAAACCATAAAGCAGTTGTAAAGATCCAATGAGTTCGTACAGAGAGCCTGACTGATATTAATTGCCAAATATGCTATTTATTGTATAGATATGAGATGTGAACAAAAATATCATGATAGCATTATTTTAGATTTTTATATAAAATTTATACTTTAAGTGTAAATTAAAAGAACTCCAGTAAAACCAAATAATTCCACTGAAGCATGAAACTCATATAAAGGAAAAGGTGAGTCATGATCATAAATGGATGCATTAGGAAGCTTATCTGGGTATTTTTAAGTAAAGCTGAGTAGCTATGATTTGAAATCTGTTTTCTCCATTTTTAGACATTTCTCATGAAGAGTTTCTTTTTTTAAACAATGCTACTCTGAAGAAGGACTAAAGATCATTACTAATCAAGGGAAAAATCCATAAGAATAATTATTTGAAGAGAGCTAATGATTTTTTTTAATATAGCAACCTACTAAGAGAGGAGAGCAGAACCTCAATCTTCACTTAGTCATTATAGACGCTGTGCTCTGTTGAAAGCCCCCACTATGAGCACCATGGATGCAGCTGATCAGAAGATGAATCATTCCTTCCATCTAGAAGCATTCACTCTATCCTAACGAAGGGATGATCAGTTCACAAAGAGTTATAATGTTACATCCCAAAAGGAGGTGGAGGTGCATTTTTTCCCTTAAAATCAAGCAAAACATCAGGAAAAAAAGTTGAATTACAGTTAGGCTTTGAGATAGATGAAGATGGAGGAAGAAAGAAGTGCACATGGAACGATCAGCATAGGCAACTGCATAGAGGAAAGAAGTCACAGGGGAACATATTGCACAGAGGAAAGTGTTGTTTAGAGAAAAATAATCCTGTTTGATTTTAAAATACAATTACATAGGAGTGTCAGAGGAATCTGTTTTGAACACACCTGAAGTCATCTTGGACAACTCCAAACACAGCAGCTACAAGCAGAAGACCTGGTTAACCTTGTCCCTTAACATCTGTATTTTAATCATTTTAGAATAAGTTTGACCTGTATTTATATGAGGACAGAGTGAATGTATGAGTTACTAACCTTTAGCTTCAATGGTTGGAGGATTAAGGTATGTATTGAGTTAGCAAAAATGATTTGTACATAATTATTAGAGGCAAATATTATTTCATTTGATCTAAAATATTTATAAATTATAATTATGGTTTGTAGTCTATAATAATGAGAAAAATCTGAAGTAATGAGCAAATAGGAGAACACTGAGAATTCTGTTCCATTATTAATTTCTAATCACCTTGTATTGATTACTTTGATTGCAAACACTTGAACTTTTCTTTAAACTAGGCCATTTCTTTTCAGGTATTATGTCATTTTGACAGACATTGAGAAGTTTTACATGTTACTGCTCTGATGCTTATGCTGGGAAATGAGTCAGGGATGACTATGACGATGAACAGAAAGCTAAAATCAAAGGATTTTCATTTCATTTTGAAAGTTCGAATAGTGTCATGGGTCCTCATTATATTGCAGTAACTTATTTTCCACTAGTTTTAAAAAAACAAAAATGGAACACACTATTATTATGAATAACACTCTGAGCAGAGATTTCTTTAAAATGCATAAAAATAGCATGGGAACAGAATTTGCATACATAAAATAAAATGACTGTAGAGGAATATAAAAATGTGACAACACAAGTACACAAATATCAAAGTATCCAAAAGTACAGCTGTCAACTCTGCTTCTTCAGTCCTTGCAAACCTATATGAGAGGAACCGAGTAAAATTATCACAAGAGTGATTATCATTTATATAATTGCATACAAGTAAAATCTTCCAATAAACAAGTCCCAAAGCTACCATCCTACCATATTACAGAATTTTCATGAGGGTAGTCTCAAGAATCCTTGATGATGATTTTACACACACACACACACACACACACACACACACACACACACACTCAAGAATCCTTGATGATGATTTTACACACACACACACACACACACACACACACACATACACACACACACACACACACACACCCTGTGCTCTTATCTCTCTTTGTATTTCTCCTCTTTCACAGCCAAGGGTAATATATTAGTTTTCTATTGCTCTTATAACAAATTACTACAAACCTGGTGGCTAAAACACAACACTAATTTATTATCTTAAAGTTCTAGAGGTCAGAAGTCCAAAATGGGTTTCAACCTGTCTAAAATTCAGGTGTTGGCCCAACTTGTCTTTCTTCTAGCGTCTCCGGGGATTCATTTCCTGTGTTTTTACAGCTTCAAGAGCCTTTGCATACTCCTTAACTTTCAGTCCCTTTCCATCATTAAAGCCCTCAACTGCATCCCTCAGACTTCTGCTTCCATCACTACATCTCCTTCTCTGACTGTTCTGCTTTCCTTTCTTAAAAAGACCATGTGGTTACATTGGAGCCACCTAGATAATTCAAGATAATCTCCCCATTGCAAAATTAGTAATTTAATCACATCTGCAATGTAAACTAACATACAGGTGCTGGAGAATAGGACGTAGACATCTTTGGGAATCATTATTATACCTACTAGAAGTAATACAGAGAGCTTTACCTTTCTGCCCTCTAATTCCTCAACTCCTAATGCATTCTTTAAGCTAATTCAATTGGACTTTTGCCCCAATTGCTGGTCTGATGTTGTTTTTATCCAGAGCACAAGAAAATCCTGCTGCTGAATGTTCTAAGCAGATTCTTACCTTCTCTGACTACATTCTTTCACTTTTATTTAACTCCTCCCTTTTTCCTTAAACTTTCTTTCCCTAGGGCTCCCATGCTACTGTCTGTTTTTTCCCCAAATTTTCCATTGATCTTCCATAGTTTTTTTTCATGAACTCTTCTTCCTTCTTTCTCTCAGTACTGGCTGTTGTCCTTTGCCCTAACTCTATCCATTTCCATCAGCTCCCATGATCTCATCTATGTCCAAGGCTTCTATAAGGATCAGTCCCAAATCTCTGTCTTTCATTTAGACCACTCTCCTGAATTATGTAATCAAGCTGCTTGTCTATTTGGATGGCAGAAGAGAACTTTAAAATAAACATGCCTTACTCCTGGTCATAGTCACATGTTGCATTTTTTGATTCCACATACTCATAACTAGTCCTTTGTCTCCAGCCTTAGCTCCCAGTAATCCCAGCCTTCACATGGTTACCAAAACCATCTATGCAAATACAACAGTCACAATACTACTTAAAATTCTTCAGCAACTTCAATATAGGGGCTTCCCTGGTGGCGCAGTTGTTGGGAGTCCGCCTGCCGATGCAGGGGACACGGGTTCGCGCCCCGGGCCGGGAAGATCCCACATGCCGCGGAGCGGCTGGGCCCGTGAGCCATGGCCGCTGAGCCTGCGCGTCCGGAGCCTGTGCTCCGCAACAGGAGAGGCCACAACAGTGAGAGGCCCGCGTACCGCAAAAAAAAAAAAAAAAAAAATCTTCAGCAACTTCAATATAAAAGCATTAATTATGTCTTCCCATTCTGCATCCCTCCTCCAGTTTCTTGCTGGGCCCGTGAGCCATGGCCGCTGAGCCTGCGCGTCCGGAGCCTGTGCTCCGCAACAGGAGAGGCCACAACAGTGAGAGGCCCGCGTACCGCAAAAAAAAAAAAAAAAAAAAAAAAAAAAAAAATCTTCAGCAACTTCAATATAAAAGCATTAATTATTTCTTCCCATTCTGCATCCCTCCTCCAGTTTCTTGGGCACATGGACTATTTCCCTTTCCATGCCTCCCTGCTGCACTACCCTCAGTGCTTTTCCCTAATTATTTCTCTCTTAATTCCACTTTCCATAATGTTTTGAAATTTAAATGAGGCAATGTAAGAAAAACCCACAGCATAGTTTCTAGAATACAGTAAACATTTAATGACCATTAATTCCCCATTTTCTCCTTTTCCTCCTCCTTCTCTTACTAGCACTTTGCATACAACTCTCTTTATCACTGAATGTTATTGGTTCAACCAGTTAAATTTTGATCTAGTGGCCATCTATTCATCAGGGCCAATTTAGTACATTTCTCCTCCTTTGGATTTTATAAACAACGTATCTCATTCCTAGGGATAGAATACCAATGAAACATTCTACCCATTGCTTAAGGATAAAGTTCCGAACTATTAACCTATCACACTCCTTGGCTAATTCTTTAGCTTCCTCAGTTTAGATAAACATTTTATCTTTTTTTCTTTTAATTTCAGTCAATCTATAACAGAACCACCGACATGTCATAGAGCAATGCCATATAAACATGACTATCATATATCCATGTGAAAAGGATATTTCTACTCACAGAACTTTTAGTTTTTCTTTTTTAAAATATATACTCTTACAGATTCCATCACATTTAAAATAGGACATTTTATTCCTAACGTGTACTTCGGAATCTCTACAACTGCAGATTAAACTTCTACATCATCTCACTTCCAACCATTTCTCATCCCCTCTACCATCTCCAGCCTGGTTCACTTGCAGCCTAGCATCTTTTCTCAACTCAGCAACTGGAAGGATCCTCTTACAGTATAATTCAAATTTCATTATTCCTCTGCTTCCTAACTCTCTCTGAATACACAGCCTGCCAGGATTGACAAGATCCAACCTCTGGTCACATCTACTCCTTCTACTGTTGCACTCACTCTCTGTGCTCCAGCCCCTCTGTTCTCCTCACTCTCCCTCAACATGCCAGGGTCCTTGGATACATGGATTTCCCCTCTCTCTTCTGCCAAAAGGATCATTTCCTCTCCTCCTTCAGGTCTTTGCTTGAGTGTCCCTTTTTCAACCCTCCTTCTCCAAACATCCGCTGTTAAAAGCTGAAACTTCATATTTTTCTTTTCTGCTTTACCTTTCTCCCTAACCTAAACAACATTTTAATTTTATTTTAAAAATATGTCTCTGTCTTTTCCTTATTAGACCATAGGACTATGAAGAGTTATTTTTGTTCACTGTATCATTAGTGAGCACCTCAAAAAGTGTCTGATACATAGTTGGTGTTGAGTGAGTATTTGGGAAATAAATAAATTTATGTGATATTCTGCAGAGATTTAGTCTTCACTTTCACTTGACATTAAGTTTTTCAATTTATTTGGTTATTGTGATAGGCATGGGAAGTTTATCAGGATGGCACAGATAAATCTAATGGGAAGGAAATAAGCTTCATACTTCATATTTTTGCCCAGAGCTGTTTTTCAATGACATTGTACTGATAGTATAATCTGGGGATTCAGTACTGGATTTTAAAAATAAAGTTAAAAGGCATCAGATCAGTTTCATGGGTGCATTAACATTTATGGGACAAAGACCCCTAAAAGGAAGGGTATTTCATGCTCCTAGTCACACAAAAATAAACAATGATTTTTCAGAGATCTTGGTAGTGTATGAATTACAATATTTTGAGCCAGTGTGGTAGTAAAAACTTGCTACAGGCACTTCCCATAAGGGAAGGTAATCATGCTACAGGTTTTAAGACATTTAGCAACTTATATTATGTCTACATGCAAAGGGAAAGAAAAGATCTTTGTGGATATTAAACCTCTCTATGAATATTCATAAAGCAAAATATTTAAAGATTTTTGCATGTATTCTTCTCTCTATAAAACTGTTTTTGAGTTATAGGACAGGACTTTTTGTGTATGTACTATACTAAATACTTGCATACTATCACTAATAGTCAACTTTCATATAATGTCCCCTGCAGTACTCATTCTATATGTTATTTGAAGGTGTTACTCAAATAACTATATTACATAGGTTATGTTAATCATTGGCCAATCACAGCTACTTATGTGTGTACCTTTTTTCACAATTTAATGGTATATATTTTTATTTTTTAAAACCAAAGGATTCCAGGTAAACTAATGTCTGAACAAAATGAAACCTTTACCCTTGAAAGTATTGTTAATTGGTAAAATGTAATTCAAGTTAATATCTGAATATTTTTAGTTAGTAAACAACCACATTCAAATTTGAGAACCAAAGAAGCTATAACAATGATTAAAGTAGCTTTTATAGGTCACTTAACAGGATATGGAACATTTTTAGTCCTTCTCTCATCTTTTAAGGAAAACAAAACATTAATTCTCTCTAGTCAAGAATCTATACAATTTCTTAAGTACAGTGGGTAAAACAACTCAACATTTACTGGCCCTGCCTTAGAAAGCTTTAAAAAAAATTTTTTTAAACCTGTAGCTTAAAATAATTGCATGTATGTAACAAACTTCTGTAAAATTAGAGTAACTAAGACTTCTCTTGGGGACACATTCATCTAAATGTTTGACTCTAATCAGATATTTACAGAGAATTCTTTTATCGCATTACCTTCACAAAATTATTCAAATATTGCCTAAAAGTTTTATTGAATTCAAACCCCAGTTGCTGAAAAACCTAGGGTTAAGTATTTTCATGGAAAAGATTGTAATGAAGTAAATATTGTTCTTGTCCTGTTTCCTTGACTCCAAACATATATTTAGAATCAAAGAATAGAGTGAGTTCAGTCAAGTTTGGTAGGTTTAGATAAAACAATATATTTTTTGCGTTCATAATCCCACCTCCAGCTTTTTTTCACAGGTGTACCTTTAGGGATTAAAAAGGTTTAAGGACTACAAAGGGACAGTCCTGTTACCTTCAGGTATTCACTAATCTAAATTTGCAATTCTGGGGATTGCTGATAAGTGAGCTATACAGATATGCTAGAGATTCTGTGGAGATAATACCTTGCAATATACTATCATTTCAAAATATTTATATTTTTGAAAAAATATAAAAAGTTTGTGAAAATCTAAGTAAAAACACAAACATTAGTAAATGACATTGAATATGATATCAAATTTGAAAAACACTTTCTATTGATTATACAGACATTTTTAGAAACTATTATTCCTATGAAAATGACCATCAAGTAAGTGTGTGTGTGTGTGTGTGTGTGTGTGTGTGTGTATCAAGAGAAAGAGAGAAAGAGATTATTTTACTAGATTATAGATAGTAACCTCAATTTCTTTTTATATCCAAGGAATAGATAGTTCTGAAATACCTTAGTAAATCACCAACATTCATCTTTTACCTATACTTTGACGCCATGGTATCCAAAGGGGATCTGAGGGAAGAGGATTAAGCAGAACTCAACAACGTAGTTATCAACACCTTATATGCCATGAAATATGAATAAAAAAAGAAAATTTGAAAGAGCTCTGCCATCACTCCCTGTCCACATTCCTTCTCTAGCTACTACAATACAGTGGGGTAATAGCAGAAGCCAATGGAATCCTGTCTCATCAGTGAGACCCTGGAAATACCCAGTTTCTCTCTACACCCTGCCTGTGCAAGCTGCATCCTGGATTTACAATGTGGTGTGAGTAAAAGATGCAGAAATTCCTCAGCCCTTGCCCAGCACATATCCTTACACCTTCCCAACTCAAAACCTCAAACCCAGCACTATTATTTAACCCATATACTATTTCTTCCCTTATAAATCCACCACTTTATGACTATAAAAGGAGGCAAATTAAAAATAGTAAATACTTTTTGTTCTCAAAGAAATTATCATTTAAACAGTAACATGAAGATACATTAAAAATGCAAATGAGTATTGTATGGGGTGTAGGTCCTACAGTAAGAAATAAAAGGCAAATTTAAACTGAGTATTTGGAGGGGAATCTAATATAGAGAGATTTACAAAGTGTAAGAAGGATATAGGGAAGTCACAGGGTTAGTGCAGTAACCAGAGGTTACAACAATATAAAAACACCTGTACCTCCTTCCGCCTCTAGGCCCAGAAGAGCGGGAGAGGGCAGTTACCAGAACCAGGTGAGACAGAAAGAGGTCTGTGGGCACGACCACGTGGAGGGAGATATAACCTGTGATGGAGGGATGTAAACAGCCTCAGACAAACCTGCAGGAAGAGACTGTTGTGGAATAAACACCTAACCTCAATTTCTCCCTTCCCTCACATCCCTGCTGAACCCCACATGCCACATTCAATAGGAAGCCAGAGGGCAAAGAACCTTATTAATATAATCCATTCAGAATCACCTCCTGGGGAAGAGATCAAGATGGAGAAGGATGGAAAGAAGATCAGGAGGAGTAAATGGAAGGCATCCAGTACGTGCCTTTGAAAAAACATACATTGCTGCCTTTAATTCTAAGCATGCAAAGGTACAAGAAGGGGCATATGTGGATGAACTGGGTTCTCATTTAATTCCAAAGAAGTGCCTCAAATAAACTACTAGCCATAATAATTTGTCACATGATGATTAACAGCAGTATTTTCTTTGTGTGTACTTTAGTGTTTTGTCTTTCTCAGCTCTACTATGAGCTATAGAAATTCCTGAAATTATAGCATATAGAAAAATTTCTTTTGTGGAGAAGAGACTAAACAGCTCAGATTCCCCAAACAAAATGCAATCAGGAAAACATTGGTCTGAGAGAATTTACAATCTCTAAAAATATGAAGGATTTAATTGATGAACATAGTTTTTTGAAAAAAAAACTTTGAATAATTGAATGTTTTCAGAATTTCAGTAAAAAAATAAGAAATGAGAAAGAAACTCTTTGTAGAGCAGACAGTAAATATGAATTATTGTACAGGCCTACATCAGACAATAATAGAACCTAATACTTATTGAGGGTTTTTTAGGAGCCAGCCATATACTGTTAGGCACATTTAATGTGTAGTCTCATATGATACAACATGCCTAAGAAGTAGAGGATTATTTGTCCCATTTTACACATAAGGAAACCAGTTTAAAGACTTTAAGTAGTTGTCCAGACCACATGGGTAGCAAATTGTGGAGACAAGAATTGAACTTGGCTGAGTAATATTCCATTGTATAGATGAGCCACATCTTCTTTATCCATTCGTCTGTCGATGGACACTTAGGTTGCTTCCATGTCCTGGCTATTGTAAATAGAGCTGCAATGAACACTGTGGTACATGAC
>NC_041221.1:91348783-91356525 GCF_002837175.3 Physeter macrocephalus | reverse complement strand
ATGGAACTAGAGTCTGTCATACAGAGTGAAGTAAGTCAGAAAGAGAAAAACAAATCCCGTATGCTAACACATATATATGGAATGTAAAAAATAATGGTTATGAAGAACCCAGGGGCAGGACAGGAATAAAGATGCAGATGTAGAGAATGGACTTGAGGACACGGGGAGGGGGAAGGGTAAGCTGGGATAAAGTGAGAGTGGCATGGACATATATACACTACCGAATTATAAAGCAGAAACTAACACACCATTGTAAAGCAATTATACTCCAATAAAGATGTTTAAAAAAAAGACTTGAACTTGGCTCTGACACCCAAATCCCACTTATTTCATAACAATATTATTGCATTATTATCCTTTAATTTTAAAAAGTTAGGTCTATTATACTCAGTAAATACAATACCTATATTCTCAAGTGAAATGTATCTAAACTATAAATATTTGGCATTTTAGAAATTGTAATGCTGTAAGATCACATTTTAATCCTGGAAACTTGTGGGTTTTTTACCTTATTTAAATCTGTAGTTGGCATCGTATTAGTTATGACATTATTCAGATTAAAAGTGCAGATAATTTTTCTGTAAAACTGATCTTCTTTGTCCACTGGCCAACAAAGAATTATTTTTATTGTTTCCTTGGTAGCAAATTTATGCTGATAGTAACCGCTGAGTAGAATAGCAGGCAAAATATACTGATTCTTTTAAAAACAGGGCTCATATTTATAAAACCATGGTTGACACAATACTGAAAAATCAGAAAAAAAACAGATATAATGTGAAGCTATATAAACTGTCTTAATTCTTATATCGTTCAAAAGGTGTCATCAGCTATTTAAATCATATGTCCAATCTTAATAACTTTCCTTGTGCATATTATATACTTACAGAGGTAATACACTGACACTCAGCTATGCCAAAATACAGAACCCTCTAAAATGTCTAAAATTACTTTGGAGAGTGGAAAAAAGAGATTTTTATTTAAAACAGTACATGAACTATTTTTGTGCTTTGCTTCTCCAATTATCTTAAAAATTTTACATATCAAAACTTGACATGCTATAATCCATCAGTTGACATAATACAGCATAGTAAATCATGATATAATAGATCGTTTGCCATGGCCCAGTGCTTCCAATAATGATGTATCATAATTTATATGAAAGCATGTTTAATACATATATTTTAAAAATTCAGCTCTCCGAGAATGGAAGCACACTAAATATTAAGCACTGCTCTTAAATTTTTTTAAACAAAAAACACCAGTATAGTATCCTAAAGAAGAAAATTTTTAGTATATAATGGCATTTTTATCATTAGGCTTTGCAGAGATTTCAATCTTATGCCCTTCATACATCTTAATCTTCCACATATAATAATAAAAATCTTTATGATCTATGAATAATTGGACTGGATACGTATAATCAACCCTCAATTATCATTTCAGAGGCAAGAAAGAAATCACATAGACAAATGAAATTCTCAGATAAAACAAGAATCAGAGAATCATGAAGTTTAGAGCTAAGGGACCTCAGAGATCAGCTACTTCAACTCCCTTATTTTACAGATGAATAAATTGAGCCCCTTGAAATGAAGAGGATTTCAAAAGGTCACAGAGCAAAGTTATTTGCAGGTCAAGGACAAGTGGGTCTTCTGGCTCAGGCTCTTTCCACAGTCCTACACCAGTGTACAGCACAGTGATTCAGTTTTATATATATTTATATTTTTTTCAGATTCATTTCTCTTATAGTTTATTACAAAATATTGAGTATAGTTCCCTGAGATGGACAGTAGGTCGTTGTTGGTTATCTATTTTATATATAGGAGTGTGTATATGTTAATCCCAACCTCCTGATTTATCCCTGCCTCCCCCCACTTTCCCCTTTTGTAACCATAAGTGTTTTCTATGTCTGTGGGTCTATTTGTTTTGTAAATAAGTTCATTTGTATCTTCTTTTTTAGATTCCACATATAAGCAATATCATATGATATTTGTCTTCGTCTGGCTTACTTCACTTAGTATGATAATCTCTAGGTCCATCCATGTTGCTGCAAATGGCATTATTTCATTTTTTATGGCTGAGTAATATTCCTTTATATATATATGTATACATATGTGTGTGTATGTATGTGTGTGTATATATATATATATATATATATATTACACCACATCTTCTTTATCCATTCATCTGTCGATGGACATTTAGGTTTCTTCCATATCTTGGCTATTGTGAATAGTGCTGCGATGAACACTGGGGTGCATGTATCTTTTCGAATTATAGTTTTCTCAGGGTATATGCTCAGGAATGAGATTTCAGGATTATATGGTAACTCTATTTTTAGTTTTTTAAGGAACCTCCACACTGTTCTCCATAGTGGCTGCACCAAGCCATTCCAGGTGAAGCTCAACCAGTGACAAACATATCTGAGAACACTGAATTACAGTTTTCCAACCCTGCCCTCCACATTACTTCAAACTCGTACCTAACAGCTTGAAAATGTTGCTCAAAAGTAATCATTGTTTTTTAAGACTTACAGGGATGCTTAGAATATCATGTGTCAATTGGCTAATAAAAGCAACTAATTTTGCTGAGTTCAACACCCTTCTGATCAATGTATTTTGTTGTTGTTGTTGTTTTGTTTTTGCGGTACACGGGCCTCTCACCGTTGTGGTCTCTCCCGTTGCAGAGCACAGGCTCCGGACGCACAGGCTCAGCGGCCATGGCTCACGGGCCCAGCCTCTCCACAGCGTGTGGGATCTTCCCGGACTGGGGCACGAACCCATGTCCCCTGCAACGGCAGGCGGACTCTCAACCACTGTGCCACCAGGGAAGCCCTGCTCAATGTATTTTGATGGAGATATCAGGAACAGAAAAAGCAGGAGAGCCACAGAAAAATGTATTTGATTAAATGTCCTCAAAGAGGAAACTCCAAAGAAATAAAAATGGACTCATTATTTATTTATTTGACACGGTTTTATTAAGTACTTAAATGTTAGTGATTTCCAAACTTTCCTTCTGATAAAACTCCTCTCTACTACTCCTCAGAATCCTGATGCAGTAGCCAGGCTGAACCCAGGAGTCTGCATCCTTAATTGTAATTCTTATGATTAGACAAATTTGAGGAAACTTGGTACTATGTGAAAACAACCGGTGCCCCTTTAGGAATATAGGGATTAGTAAGAAAGAGACACTGGCTTTGTAGAGTTTGCAGTCTAGAGGTAGAGATAAAGATATAAACAAGTGACAGCTGTATATTGAGCCCTCATCTGAGGAGAAAAGGAAAACTTCTTGGGCTGTAATATATGAACAACGAATGAAATTTTTATGGACAGCGATGGAGAACATTACAGGTAGAGGGGATGTTATGTGTATAGTTAGACAATAGACATATAGAGAGGTGGGAAGAAAAGGAGGAAGGAAAGTACACAGCCAGTTTGTGAACAAGTGAAGAGTGAGGTTTGGCCACACTTGTGGTACATGAAGAAGTGCAGGTGGAGGCTGGGTAAGAATGGTATTTTGGAATCAGATCATCATCAAGGATATAAAGATCCAGACTCAGCAGTCTCAAACTGTACTTGAACACAGGGGAAACTTGATCACAGTCAAAGGTTGGGATCTTTTATCTAAGTAGTTTTTATGATGAATTGGAGTAAGGATAAACTAAAAAAATGGGGAAAACCTTCGGGAGTTGGCTGGCAAGACCAAACTAAACCTGCAGAGTATTTCCCAAAATATGAATTTACATTTGGTGTTTTCAGACATTTTCAGAGCTATCATAAAATGATGAAAGATGCCTCAGGATTGCCTACCCAAATCATTACACAATTTCAAATGTTAGGATCTTCCAGAATTACTAGAAATCAATCCAATTTTTAGAGACCTCCAAAGCAGTTCATTTCAATGTTTAATAAATCTCACTGTCAGAAAATGTGTACCAATATCTAATAAAAATCCCCCCTAATTTTTTGGTTCAAACCTTTCTATTCAATAGTCATTGGGTAGAAGTAAATTGTAAATTGTTGTCGATCCTACTGTTTTTACAAAGGCCATTCATGGCTTTCTCTAAAATTAGCGGTTCAATTCCATTAACTTTTCCTTACATTTCTTATTTTCAACTGTCTTCTTAGCTTGTACTTATAATTTTGGCTTTTCTATTAGCCCTACTCATGTTTAGCCATATATCCTACCTGTGTATTAAACATACATTAGCTTCTTTTTTCCTTTTTAAGCAAGTCAGACCCACTTTTCATAAAGGAAGTATATTTGTTAAGTATTTGAAAAAATAGTTTATGTAAGACAAAATAGAAATATTTTGTACATTCTGTTAAATTTAAAAGACATTGTTTAAAAAAAAGACATTGTTTATAGTCCATTAAAAGGAATAAAATATTTCTACAATTATAGTTAGAACTTACCAAAAACAAACAAGATGGTAATTGGAACTAGAAGGGTCTTTCAAAGCATAACATGAAAACTGTAGACAATCTACCTAGAGAAATTTTGTGAGGTAAAATGTTATAGACCAGTTTTTAATTTTAAAACAAGCGGAAATATGTATGTAACATATACAACTACATATAATTTAACTACTCCTAACTCTAATAGTTATATTACACCTAAATAAGAAAGAGCCAAGTTTTAAAAAGTGGGGGGATGCAAAGGGCAAAAACAAACATTTAAAGAACACAAGGTTTTTTAAACACAAAACATTTAAAATAACTTTAGGGTTGTTTTATACTTACCAGAAAGGACACACACACACACACACACACACACACACACACACACAGTGATAATGTTTAGAATTGATGAGGGCACAATAAATAGAAGATATTATATATTGTTAGTTATCATGTAAAATAAAATAATTTTCTCTAAAGGCAATTTAGCAATATCAAACAAAATTTTCAATGTGTACCTTCTTGATTCCTTTGCAGAAATTGGTTCTACAGAAATATTCACATAAACATGTAAAATTATATGTACAAGGACATTAATTACAATTTTGTCTTTAATAATAAAATATTGGAAATGATCTTTAAAAATATGCTAATTGGATAAATATGATTTATCCACCCATTGGTATATTATGCAGCTCTTAAAAAGTGAGGCAAAACTGTATCAATTGAAACAGAAGAGATTCACAACATATTAGTAAGTGAAACAAGCAAGTTGTGTGTGTGTGTGTGTATTTATGTGTATGTATTTATGTGTATGTGTGTATACATATATACATAATTCTATTGCTTTTTGTACATAACACTTGTAGGACATAGATATGAATCGGGGGATGGTATATCAAATACTATTGGAAACTCTTTCTGAGGAATGAAATTATTTGAGAATTTTTTATTTTTAACTTACTCCTTTCTGTAATGTTTAAATATTTTGCAATAAATTTGTATTGCTTTGCAAAAATGAAATAATCATTAAGTATTTTAAAGTAATAGTCTTATAGAGCCATTAAAAAAAATAAGCAGTGTAGACAAGGAAATTTTATCATATCCTTCCTTTCTAAACCAGTGTAAGTTGGTACTGAGTGGAATTCAAAATACTTTGCTAAAAGGAGATTATTGTGACATGATAAATTACTTGTTTTTTGCTGATAATTTAATTTCTATTATGTAAACAAGCTCTATGACTCTGAGAGAGTTGCATAAAAAGTAAAAACTGTAGATTCTGTGTACTCAACTGGGAGTGAATGCATGGCAGAAAAAAAAATTGATGATACCATTACAAATGGAAAACACCAAATGTGCCCAAAATGACACTCTCAATGGTGACATGCAACTTTTATCACAGCCAAAGTGTGAGCCATCTCTTGCTTCAACTCAGCATCTTTCAAAGTTTGTACTTTTTCTTTTCACAGAAGGTAAATCAAACAACCAAGTACTTACTTCCACACCGAATTCTGATCAACAAAAACTATTGTGTGGATTAAAAGTGATATAACATTTCAAGTTAAGTGGCCAGGTTTTGTTAGAGTTTGTGATAATCAAGGAGGGAAGCCTGACACAGTAGAAAATTTCAAAAAGGTCACATAAAAGATCTTATGATTTAGTAAAAGAGAAGATGGCTTGAGAGTAATGAACAATTAGTAAAATTCTTACCATACAAGAAATATATATAATACTGCTTTAAAAGAGAAGGGAGATATCTAAAAGTTTAAGTTAACTTTTACAAGAAGAGAGTAAGTTAAAAAAGAAAAAGCGAAAACTACCAAAGTGGCGTATAAGCCCACCTGTCACCCCACGATAAAAAAGAAACAAAAAGATACTTAAAGGATAAGTATGTAAAAAGGGATTTGTCATTTAATAAACACATGAAATATATGAAAGCCCAGAAGAATCAGCCTTTTGAAAAAATGCTAAGATCCATAAAAAGGAGCATTTAAATAAGAATATAAAAAGATAAATAAATGTGCCCCTTTGTTGGGGCAAATAATATTCTAGTGAGAGATGACTGATCAGCTACCTTCTATTTAATTTTTAACCTTTTAGATAAATGACAATAAGATTATCATTATTATTCTTTTTTTTTTTTTTTTTTTTTTTTTTTTTGCGGTACGCAGGCCTCTCACTGTTGTGGCCTCTCCCGTTGTGGAGCACAGGCTCCGGACACACAGGCTCAGCGGCCATGGCTCACGGGACTAGCCACTCCGCGGCATGTGGGATCTTCCCGGACCGGGGCACGAACCCGTGTCCCCTGCATCGGCAGGCAGACTCTCAACCACTGCGCCACCAGGGAAGCCCATCATTATTATTCTTGTATAGCACTATGTATTTTATGAAGCATTTCACATATGTTATAGCATACGTATCTCACTTTGCTCCTATATTGTATGTATTGCCACTTGGTCATTCTAATTTTATAGAAAAGAAACAGAGATTCAGTGGTGTGATGTACATCAAGTCACACAATAGTAATGAGGCGCTCTGAGATATGCTGAGTCCAAGCAGACTATTATGTAGTGTATCAGCCTGCTTTTTCGTTAAATTAGAAGTCCACATGATTAGAAGCATATTTCAAGGAAGAAGGTGATAAGTTCGATGGAAGTAGTACTGAGTTTCAGGTGAGTGTAGGCCTTCCAGGAGGGGATCTCCAGCTGGCAGTTGGATTATATGGGTTTGTACTCAGGAGGGAAACCAGAGTGGACCTACATTTGCAGGTATAACAAAGACTGGGTATAGATTAGATCACCGAACTTTGTGAAGCCAGAAGAGTATGTGAAGAATGAATAGAGTTAAGAAAAGAGGTCAGAGTGTAGAAGCTAAGGGAAGATAATACTAATTTCTAAAAAAGAGCTGTGAGCCATAAACTGAGAAGTGAATAGATTAGGGACAGCAACAGTGAGAAAAATTATATTGTTCAGTAAGCATACCAGAGAAAGGTGAGGGAAGTTGGTCTCTAGCGGGAAACATGGAAAAACAGGAAAAGACTTGAGCATGTTTTTAATGCTGATACTGAAGGAGGAAGTGGAGAGGAAAAGATAAATACACAGTTGGAATTGGAAATAATAAAAGAAATGATGTTTTTATGTATAGGTACATTCAGAGCATTGAAAGAGGTATTTGTTTTAGGAATGAGGATCTTGCTCTTGCCCCTTTTTGGGGGTGGGGGTGGCAAATACTAACAGCCATAAAAGGGGAAATCAACAGTAACACTATCATAGTAGGGGACTTTAACACTCCACTTTCACCAATGGACAGATCATCCAAAATGAAAATAAATAAAGAAACACAAGC
>NC_041221.1:91348095-91348670 GCF_002837175.3 Physeter macrocephalus | reverse complement strand
ATATGGCAAATACTAACAGCCATAAAAGGGGAAATCGACAGTAACACAATAATATTAGGGGACTTTAACACCCCACTTTCACCAATGGACAGATCATCCAAAATGAAAATAAATAAGGAAACACAAGCTTTAAATGATACATTAAACAAGATGGACTTAATTGATATTTATAGGACATTCCATCCAAAAACAACAGAATACACATTTTTCTCAAGTGCTCATGGAACATTCTCCAGGATAGACCATATCTTGGGTCACAAATCTAGCCTTGGTAAATTTAAGAAAATTTATCATATTTGTCATAAGAAATCATATCAAGTATCTTCTCCGACCACAATGCTAAGAGACTAGATATCAATTACAGGAAAAGATCTGTAAAAAATACAAACACATGGAGGCTAAACAATACACTATTTAATAACGAAGTGATCACTGAAGAAATCAAAGAGGAAATTTTAAAATACCTAGAAACAAATGACAATGGAGACATGACGACCCAAAACCTATGGGATGCAGCAAAAGCAGTTCTAAGAGGGAAGTTTATAGCAATAAAATCCTACCTTAAGAAACAGGAA
>NC_041221.1:91346537-91346844 GCF_002837175.3 Physeter macrocephalus | reverse complement strand
GACAAAATTCAACACCCATTTATGATAAAAACCCTGCAGAAAGTAGGCACAGAGGGAACATTCCTCAACATAATAAAGGCCATATATGACAAACCCACAGCCAAAATCGTCCTCAATGGTGAAAACCTGAAACCATTTACACTAAGATCAGGAACAAGACAAGGTTGCCCACTCTCACCACTCTTATTCAACATAGTTTTGGAAGTTCTAGCCACAGCAAAATCAGAGAAGAAAAAGAAATAAAAGGAATACAAATTGGAACGAAAAAGTAAAGCTGTCACTGTTTGCAGATGACATGATACTATAC
>NC_041221.1:91342461-91346432 GCF_002837175.3 Physeter macrocephalus | reverse complement strand
CAAAGCAATCTACAGACTCAATGCAATTCCTATGAAACTACCACTGGCATTTTCCACAGAACTAGAACAAAAAATTTAACAAGTTGTATGGAAACACAAAAGACCCCGAATAGCCAAAGCAATCTTGAGAAAGAAAAACGGAGCTGGAGGAATCAGGCTCCCTGACTTCAGACTATACTACAAAGCTACAGTAATCAAGACAGTATGGTACTGGCACAAAAACAGAAATATAGATCAATGGAACAGGATAGAAAGCCCAGAGATAAACCCACACACATATGGTCACCTTATCTTTGATAAAGGAGGGAAGGATATACAGTGGAGAAAAGACAGCCTCTTCAATAAGTGGTGCTGGGAAAACTGGACAGCTACATGTAAAAGTATGAAATTAGAACAATCCCTAACACCACACACAAGAATAAACTCAAAATGGGTTAAAGACCTAAATGTAAGGCCAGACACTATCAAACTCTTAGAGGAAAACATAGGCAGAACACTCTATGGCATAAATCACAGCAGGATCCTGTTGGACCCATCTCCTAGAGAAATGCAAATAAAAACAAAAAAAAACAAATGGGACCTAATGAAACTTAAAAGCTTTTGCACAGCAAAGGATACCATAAACAAGACCAAAAGACAACCCTCAGAATGGGAGAAAATATTTGCAAACGAAGCAACTGACAAAGGACTAATATCCAAAATTTATAAGCAACTCTTGCAGCTCAATAACAAAAAAACAAACAACCCAATCCAAAAATGGGCAGAAGAACTAAATAGACATTTCTCCAAAGAAGATATACAGATCGCCAACAAACACATGAAAGAATGCTCAACATCATTAATCATTAGAGAAATGCAAATCAAAACGACAATGAGATATCATCTCACACCGGTCAGAATGGCCATCATCAACAAATCTAGAAACAATAAATGCTGGAGAGGGTGTGAAGAAAAGGGAACCCTCTTGCAGTGTTGGTGGGAATGTAAACTGATACAGCCACTATGGAGAACAGTATGGAGTTTCCTTAAAAAACTAAAACTAGAACTATCATACGACCCAGCAACCCCACTACTGGGCATATACCCTGAGAAAACCATAATTCAAAAAGAGTCATGTACCAAAATGTTCATTGCAGCTCTATTTACAATAGCCAGGAGATGGAAGCAACCTTAGTGTCCATCATTGGATGACTGGATAAAGAAGATGTGGCACATATATACAATGGAATATTACACAGCCATAAAAAGAAACAAAACTGAGTTATTTACAGTGAGGCGGATGGACCTAGAGTCTGTCACACAGAATGAAGTAAGTCAGAAAGAGAACAACAAATACTGTATGCTAACACATTTATATGGAATCTAAGAAAAAAAAAAAGGTCATGAAGAACCTAGGGTAAGATGGGAATAAAGACAGAGAGCTACTAGAGCATGGACTTGAGGATATGGGGAGGGGGCAAGAGGGAAGAGATATGGGAACATATGTATATGTATAACTGATTCACTTTGTTATAAAGCAGAAACTAACACACCATTGTAAAGCAATTATACTCCAATAAAGATGTTAAAAACAAAACAAAACAGAAAAAACTTATGACCATGCAAAAACCTACACATGGACGTTTACAGAAGATTTATTCATAATTACCAAAACTTGTCAGCAACCAAGATGTCCTTTAGTAGTTGAATTTATAAACTGTGGTATATCCAGACAATGAATATTATTCAGTGCTACAACAAAGAAACAAAAAAGAGCTAGAACCTTAAATGCATATTACTAAGTAAAAGACACTAATCTGAAAAGGCTACATGTTATATGATTCCACCTGTATGACAGTTTGGAAAAAGACAAACTATGTAGACAGCAAAAAGATCACTGGTTGCCAGTGGTGGGGAGGGATGGATTGGTGAAACACAGGGGATTTCTGTACAATACTGTTGTGGTAGATACACATAATTATACATTAGTTCAAATCCATAGAATTTACTACACCAACAGTGAACTCTAATATAAACTCTGGAGTTTGGGTGATTATGATGTGTATTACAGGTTCATCAATTGTAACAAATGTGCCACTTTGGTGGGGACGTTGATAATGGGGGAGGCTCTGTGTATGTGGGGACAGGGAGTATATGGACATCTCTGTACCTTCCTCTCAATTTTTCTATGAACCTAAAACTGCTCTAAATAAATAAAGTTGTATGAAAAGAAATCAAAACACATTCAGCATGCAGTCCCTATTATATGAAATAATGTAGTCTTTGGCAAACTATTAAATCATACTTTTTTAAAAAGCCCAAAATGATACGAGATATCCACCGTATTATAAGGTTCAAAATCATAAGATTTAGGGCTTCCCTGGTGGCGCAGTGGTTGAGAGTCCGCCTGCCGATGCAGGGGACATGGGTTCGTGCCCCAGTCCGGGAAGATCCCACATGCCGCAGAGCGGCTGGGCCCGTGAGCCATGGCCGCTGAGCCTGCGTGTCCGGAGCCTGTGCTCCTCAACGGGAGAGGCCACAACAGTGAGAGGCCCGCGTACCGCAAAAAAAAAAAAAAATCATAAGATTTAAAATATCCTCTGGATTAACACAACAGTAGTTCTCAAGATCAGCAAACCATAGGAATTTGTTGAAAATGCAAATTCTCTGTCACCTCCGTGCTACTGAATCAGAAACTCTGGATGTGGGGCTGGGCAAGCCCTTCCAGATGATTCTGATGCACACGAAAGTATGAGCACTACGGCAATATAGTCGTAGTGGTGTAAACTGGTGTAAATTGACTTGTCCAAAAGGTCAGCCTATATTTCTCTAATAATTATGATTCCAACTCTTATTCTCTGCCAAAGCTTTCAAAAAATCAAATAGTCTCAGATCAATTTCTTACTCCAACGAAAGACTGACCAGGCATGAGAAAGACTCAGTAGCTGTGCAGCTAAAAACAAAAACAAAAGTAAAAAGAAGCATCATCGTGCTCTGAACACAGTTGTTAAAAGAGTAAAAAGAAAAAAAAATTCAAATTTCAATGGAATACTCTGGATTTATATACCTACAAACATAGCTGGCTCTAGTTTCTTCAGTTGGTGCTGTTGCTGGAAATACTGCCATCCATAAAAGAAAGAAACCAAGGACTTCCATAGACAGTGGTACTGGTTATATAATTTAAGTAAAATGCAACAAAGTTCCAGGATTAATGAAACAGATGCGCTCGATGGAAATTTCCTGGGCCCTGCCTCCAAAGCAAAGTTTGTAATGAAATCATGGGGATGTTATTCATTACCTTTTAAGAGATCTGGCAGTGATAGGGAAAAAGGAGTAGAAAGGAGAGAAAGAAATAGGGGGAGGAGGAGAGAACGGAACACGGGGAAGAGAGGATGTGATGACTTCAAGAGAAAATAACTGAATTGTAAAGTTGTTTCTTGAGACCTGGGAGCAAAGACCAAACCTTGGTCCCAAGGCATAGATTCTCTATACAGATAAGTTAACTGTTCAAGAAAACTGAGCGATACTGTTGTGATGGTATGATAACACTGTGATTTCTTGTTAAATTTTATCTGCTGCTTTTTCTTTTTTCAGCAAATAAAGCTAAGGATGGCAAGACAAAAGTGAAACATCCAACATAAACTAACTTTCTAGTTTTCCCTGAAATCGGTTCCTTCTGAGTGAGAGTAACATATAAGTAAGCAAGATTCCTTAGTAAGAGTTGATCGTCAGTAATAAATCTCTCTCAGTAAATAACTATTACATCACATTGACTGGGAATTAAATGAGTGAATTAACCAGTTCATGAGGAAAGAAAAGGGCAACAAAATAAGCAACTGCTTAAAGTCACGACCTAAAAACATTTCAATTAAAATATTTATTTTATAATGAAATGCAGTAAAATCTTCACTAATGCTTACTTTAAACTTTCAGTTACAGTAATTTTTTTTTTTTTTTTTTTTTTTTTTTGCGGGACGCGGGCCTCTCACTGC
>NC_041221.1:91287478-91342413 GCF_002837175.3 Physeter macrocephalus | reverse complement strand
TCCGCGGCACGCGGGATCCTCCCGGACCGGGGCACGAACCCGTGTCCCCTGCATCGGCAGGCGGACTCTCAACCACTGCGCCACCAGGGAAGCCCCAGTAATATGTTTTTATTGCAAGTTTTCAAATTAATTACTATGAGGTTAAAATCAAACACAACATTTAATATCAAATTTAGAATGCCATTCTTGTGTCATGGTGTAACTCATGAACATACTGTAAATTTATAGACAATATAAGCACAAAATATTCAGAATTTAATTATATAACTGGTATATGTTATTGAAAATTGTGAATTATTATGAGGTCATGAATACTGCAATGAAACTATTCTCATAGTCATTTATACTATATAGTCTCTTAGATGCTAAGTCACAGAATTTGCATTTCTGTAACAACGGATTTCATTTTCTTGAAACATGTTATGGCCTGGCCTCATTAATTCAGAAAAAAGAAAATACAATTATAGAGAATCTTCAGAGGTTCCAAAGTCATCTGAATTTTAGAGTGGTTAATGACATGAGTGTTATTAGCTTAAATTAATCCTGTTACTATGGTAGGTTATACAGAAATAATTCATATTTTAAGCTATGAATTTTGCTGTAATTCCATTTGATCTCTGTGAGAGAAATTTAGGAGGAAAATAGTATTTTATATATATACAAACAGTATGAAAATGAAATACGTATCTCAGTATTGAACTCTATATTGGCTAGAAAACTTCTAAAAACTTTTACTTTTTTCATGTTAAGCTTCTATTCTTCTAGTTGAAAATAAAAGAGCAAGTTATTTAGAATGCATATGTAGCTATATCCATATCTATAATATTCCTTCTTCATTTTCCCAGTGTGGAAACTTTTACTTAACTTTTGAACTTAAGTTTCCTTTATATTCACATGACATTTTCAGATTTCACTTTTTGAAATATCTGCATTAGTTTGTATGTTTAATGTATACTTACTACCATATAAATGTCTCACTTTAGGACAATACCCTATATCATAAGATCGCCTTATATCTGCCATTCTGACATGATCTTGTAATAAATTTTGTAACAATACATCGATTCCATATGATTTTAGGACTAATTAATGTAGAGATTTTATTTCCAAAATGTTATGTATTTGAATTTACACAGCTATAAGACGATAGCATATCAACAACATATGCAGGCAACAAAGTTTTGTCACAGAGACCCTTGAAAGCATTCCTTTAACGTGCTTTCTTATTTCTTATTGTTTTCTCGAATGAAAAAAGAACAATGTTACTTAATAATTTAATATTAATGTGGATAAGTTAAACATAAAACTGCACTGTCATATTAATGGGTAAAGTTTTTTTGAAGTATGATCAATTTATTGATTTGAGCATGTAAAACTGTTCCTGTTACTTAGGCAGCTTTCTTTTGTTACATCAAGAATGGTAATTTTATTGAGAAAGGCACAATAGAAGATGATTGATTGTCTGCTTTTGTCATGGAGATGAATTATTGCAGAATGCATACATGAAAAAATAAAAGCATTGTTCTATAAATTGTCCCTTGATGCTTTGTTCATTTGAGTTCATTGTTCGTAGACTCTAGTATGAGCTAATACTAAATAGTATAGTAAATAAAAGCTTTTTTTTTTCTGCTGAAGCAAAATTACTTTCTTCACTAATGAAACTCAGCTTTATGAAATAACTGTGTCTGCCAGTGTGCTAGGTTTAAAATGTATAATTTAATCTATGACAAAAGCTGAGTAGTAACAGAAACTTTGCATAGCTATTATCATTTTATTAAATTAGTAATAAGAGTGCATAATGAAAAATGAAAAACTTTTTATTTAAAACTTAATGGGAAAGCAGCTCACAAGCAACGCAAATTAAAAAGTGGTACATTTAATTTTAGACAGCTGAATAAAATCTATTAAGAAAAGAATATAATTGTCGGTAACTGTTGAATGACTTCATAACTTTTTAATCAAAAAATTAGAATGACTATCAAATTTTCTAAGACTTTTAAAAGGATAAAATATTAGAATACAAAAAAGTTTTATCAACTATTATGTCTTTAAAACAAGACATAAAATACTACTTTTAAATAGAAGAATGTCATGCCAATGTATTATTTGCTTCTTTGAGGAATTCTTTCTTTATATTTGAGGCATGGATAATATCTAACGTAATTAGTCTGTTGTTTTATGAAGTTTGCTTTTTAGATAAATGTTAATGCTAGTGACAATTGGATCTCTTCTTCTATGCTACTTTTCACTATTGTCTTTTCGATGCGCTATGATTTGCTGAGAGACAGAACACTTCTTTCAAGATACAGCTATCACCTGGTGTTTGCTAAATCACTGTGAAATTCTTGCAACAGCTGTTTGTTCCTGGGGAAACATTCACTTCATATTGCAGCAATAAACTGATCATTGCCAATTAAATGCCCATTAATTGTGTAAGCAAGGATTACTGCCAGATGTTTACACTAGAAAGAAAAATATCCTTTGCTATTTTCCACTTGTAGCCGTCCCTTTTCATGTAAATAATTATGCCTTTTGTTTTTTAATAATATGCCACAAATTTCAATTCAGAAATTAATAAAACAATCTCTCCATAGATTTGATTTAATAGAGGATGAGCTAGGGCACGTCATTCATATAATAAAAAAGAACAAACTTGGGCAGAATCACTTTTTCGATACAAAAAAAAATGCTCAAACATTACACAATGATTCAAATTTTCTAGGTTGTTTTATTTGCTATAACACATATTTCCTAGAAACTGTCTTTGATTCTCTTTGTTCCATTTGGAATAATAAACATGAATTTGTGTTCTTAAAAGTTGAGATAAAACAGACTCTCTTACATAGTCTATAATGGAGAAGAAAACTAAAAATAAGGAATCCAAATGAAATAAAGCAGGTGGCGTTTTTTAATTTTTAACTAAATCTCACTGCCTTGATATTTACCTAGGGCTTCATTCTGTCTCAAAATATTAAGTTCTTTTCCAGAAGGCAGTAGTGATGAAAATGAAACATACATTTAATAATACATTGTCCCAAGTAATTTATTTCTCACCAAAACAAAATGGAAAGTAAATATTAACCATAATGTATATATTTATTACCTCTTTTAGTGCCCCAATTCATGGCAAAAGTTAAAGAATAAAAAGGGCTTCCATGGCAATACACACCTATAAATCACATTTTGAGAGGAGAGCTTTCACAGAATACATCATGTACATATTTCCTTGCAGTTGTGCCTTCATGTTTTTATAAGGAATAGCAAATTCATATACACGTCCTCCCTGTTAGAGTCACTGATCCCAACCCCTCACTCCCCGGCCATACAATGTATGCAAACAACAGCAACAAAAAGATTAGGTGGTGTTCTGTTCCTCACCAGATTGAACCACACCTCCTCTTTGGAAGGTGATCACAGGACACATTCAGAGCTGCGGAAGACATGAAACAGTAGCATCTGGCTCCTTAAATATCTCCACAGGCGTTTGTAATGGCATCTTTGAAGTTTACTCTGCATCTGTCACATGTTTAGACTGCACATTGACTGCCCCAGCTGAGCACGATTTTGATTCTTTGAGACTTTGAATAGTGTAATCTGTTTAAGAATAAGGCTCAGGAAAATCCCTCATAATATCCATACACAAGCTCTTTCATGATTCAAAAAAGGGGGTCCTCATTCCCATAACTGTTATTTTTTATGCTGAAATGATGCCAGCCTTTGAGTTAATAATACAGCCTACAATTATATTCCAGCTTTGCACACTTTTTGAGAACCTGTACTCAAAAACCACATCTTGTCTAGTTTTTTTTTTTTTTAAACCAGTATTATAGAAATTACTACTTGAGGAGAAGGCCTCTGAAAATGTGATGTGTGCATAATCGTCTTGGCACCTGATTATAAAGGAAATCTGACCACTGCCAACTCACTTTGAAAATCATTTTTGATTCAACCTACCGAGCACCAAGGGCATCAAGTGCAGAATATAAGAATAAAGGGTGATTTGACTTCATTGCTAGTTTGAGTGTTTTTGACTTTGTCTCTATTAAATTAATATACTTCTAACAAGTCATGAAGACTCTACTTAATCCACCTCCATATGTGTACAGACTATTTCCTACTATTAGTGGGCACTCAAGATACATGAAACAGCCCCATAAATACAAACTGGGACTATCAAGTATAGCTTCATTCCCTCCAGTTCCACAGTTGCCCTATTTTAAATTTTTCAAGTTGACAAAATCTTCTTGGTGTCTGGAAACTGAGTATTTCCAATATTTCTCTTTTCATCAATTGAGCAAAATATCTAATAAATTCACTGACACTAGGTTATCAAAGGCTTAATATTTTACTCTCCCTTAAAGTTTTCTATTTTAACAGAAGACCACATGAGGAAGGAAAATGCTTCTAACGACTACTTTGAGCATGTATATGTACACATGAACAAACACTAAAATAAACAGAAAACAACAGCTGTTTTAAGTCAGAAAGTTTTTCAAGCCACATTAAATTATATTATTTTGGCCATCATTTTCTATGTTTATAAGATTACCCTGATTGTATAGGGTATTTCATATAATTCATGAAGAGTTTCATTTTTTCCTTTTGTATCATAAAGTCCATCACACTTAACTTTTAAAATGCAAATATAAAAACCAGCACCAGGAGAAGCTGATAAAGCATGCTCCTATCTTCTTCACAGTACGTTATCAAGAGAAATTAGACTATTTACACAAATGAGGTGACCGATGGATTTCAGTAACCAGAACCCTGGGGTGAGGCATAGTGTGTGATACAAATGAATATGAAACAGCTGGGAGAAATGGGAACTATTTGTAAATAAGAAATCCAGTTCAATTAATAGTGTCAATTAATCTGGAGAATTAATCATGTTCAATTTGTCCTTCTGAAATGTTTCCGATCACTACAGAGTGTGTAGCAGCTTCTTTCTTCTCCTTTCTGCCAATTTGAGGGTAATTCTCTTTAAAGTCTTAGATTATGAAGGGCACTGTTTCTACCACAAAGTTCACATATCATGATATGGCTTTGTTTGCTTATGTTTGTGATCTTCATTATATGTCTGTCCAATAAACAAATATACAATTTGCTTGCATATATGTCTTCATATTTACACAACTCTGTCTCCCAATTGAGATTTGGGGGAATGGTTGGTGTAAAATGCTGGGCTTGGGGATTCTGATTGAATCCATGTAATGGCCCCAAATGTAGTACAAAATACAAAAATATCAAGAGTATGCTGGGACTTTCCCGGGTGAGACTCTGCACTTCCACTGCTGGTGGTGTGGGTTTGATCCCTGGTTGGGGAACTAAGATCCCACATGCCTCCCAGTGTGGAAAAAAAAAAAAAAGAGTGTGCTACACGCTCTCAGAAAGTATAATAATACAAGTCCACTGCTGGTGGTGTGGGTTTGATCCCTGGTTGGGGAACTAAGATCCCACATGCCTCCCAGTGCGGAAAAAAAAAAAAAAAGAGTGTGCTACACGCTCTCAGAAAATATAATAATACAAGACCAAAGTGGGGAATTGTGGATTCACTGGTTTAGAGCCCACTGTTCTTCACAAGTTAAGAACACAGAGAAATGTCTACCATGAACATACTTGGCAATTATGGTGCACCCGTAAATGATAAAAGCTACTTTGGCATTGATTGGCAGGAAATGATGTGAAGCATGAATGAGAACTCTTTTTCAAGGAATAACTTATAATCTTACTTTTATCTTTGTTTGCAGGCATCCATGCCACTCAGTTTTTTTCCTCATTTCCTTTATGGATAACTAAGGAAGAGTTCTGGAACAAGGTATTGATTTTTATGATAGTTAAAAAGAAACCTGGATGACAAATTACTTTGTATCAGAAGAATTAAGGTTTAAAAAAATGAAGCTAGAAAAGACTCTAGGAGAAAGATTTTTATAGATTTTGAAGGGAGATATAGAGAGGAAGCTTCAGATAAAGCATGCAGTTACTTATATTAATTTAACCATGTATTTATTCAAGAAACATTTATTAAGTCCATACTGTGTTCCAAGGATTGTGGGAAAGTATAGTGTAATGGGAAAAAATAATTATTAACTATTTTAATTCTGGTTCTTCCACTAACTGTCTGCTAACCAAGAGTAGGCCACTCTACTTTTATGAGCACTAATTTTCTCATTTGTAAAACAAGAGTGAAACAGATATCTAAGTATCTTCCAGCTCTGAAGCTCATCACTGAATTTTTCATTTTTCAGTCAGGTACTGTGCCATATCGTACGTATAAGCCCATGGGTCTGCAGACTGTTGCTCCAGACACCTCAAACTGAATAGGGTATTTCCCACTCTCAAAATCCAGTTTATATCATGAGATTACTCTGATATTAGTCCTCAAATACAAAAATGTTGGAAGAATAAAACACCTAATACTTAGCAAGGGGGCACAAAAAAGAGATACCTCAGAATGCAAACAGTAGAACCTCATATCCAGAATGAAAGTGCACCTCCAAATTTAGCACATGAATTTGACAAAACCCCATGTGTTTCATGAGACTTTAGTCCCCCAATAACCTCCAAAAGAAAAAAGTCTGGATGAAATGAGTCTAAGACATTCTCTGTGCTACTAATCTTAAAGGTTCAGAAATGACAGTTGTAAAAAGTCTTACAGTTAAAAAAAAAGTTTAAAGCTTATTTTTCCAAATTTATCTAAGCATATGATTGTAAAATCCAATTTAGAAAACATTGCAGCAGGATATTAAACAAAGATTTTGCTGAATTTTTTTTAGGAAAAAACCTAAGGTATTTAGGGCTAGGACACCAAAGAAGATTCCGTACTGTAGCCTACACAGAAAGGCACATAACCAGGAGTGTTCTTGGTTGTTAAACTACCAGCATCCCACAAACTTCAGTACTTGTGATATGAGTCAAAGAGAAGTCAGGTGAGTGCCAAATGCCTCTTATCTTTCAGGGAGAACAGACTGTTTTAATGAGTAGCTACTAGTGCAAAGAACACAGATTTTTGAAGTCTAGATACGCAGTACAATGACTACAAAGTTCCATGGAAAGGTGATTTTAGATATAATTGGATTGGATCTTGGTTCTTATCTTTTATCAAGCATACGTTCTCAAACAGTTGAAGGGTAGATTTCCAATTTTCTAGCTCAAAGAGGGATCTATACAGGAGAAAGTGAGGCTTGGGCCTGGCCAGAAGAGCTGGCAGCCTCTTCTTGGGAAGTAAGGAAGTAGAAAGCAGATTCCTGCATCTACAATATCCTTTCTACCCAATCTGGTTTGGGACTGCAAAACACGCATAATGTTTCATTTTGTGAATCACTCCAGCAGAACCGTTAACAGCCTTTATTAATACTTAACCCAGAGCAGAAAAACGCCACCAGGGGAGACCAAAGCATGGCCAGGGCAGAGCTGAACCACTCAGAAGCACCCAATTAGTAGACAAATTTGCCCCCATCATGTCACTACTCTTGCAGAAACATGATCTCACATCCATTTTACCTAACTGAATTTTTTGGACCCAAGTTATCACTTACTGGTAAAGTTTTACTAGATATAAACTTAACATTCATGATAATGAGCTCAGTGGCCATGACCACACTGACCAACTTCTCTGGAAAGAAGTTTCTTGGATAGTTGTTTAATAATCACCTCCTGGCCCTTTGAATCATTTTGGAATGATTCTCCTGCAAAGATGTAGAAAAACTGATAAACAGTGTCTTAAATAAGAGGAGCTAATTTTTCTCACATAGGAAAACAAAAACAAAAAACAAAACCAGCCACTGCTGCTGACACTGAATACTGTTCAACTAGCTCAATAATTCAGGTCCAGGATATCTATTTTTTGGCCTTTCCTTCATGGACACAAGACTGACACTACAGCTCAGGCATCATTTCTACATTCAAAGCTGGATAAGGGTAAAGGATAATATTAGCCACAAATGTCACTATTACCACTGAAAGCAATAGGCTTACCAGCAGGTTCCCACAGATTTTTACTTCAGTCCAAACTATCACATAGTCAAGAGGGAGTCTAGGAATGCATATATCAAAAACCAGGAGAGCAAGGATGGTCAAAGTGTTCAGAGCAGCCACAAAGAATGAAATAGCCCCTCTGAACATAATTTCACGTTCTATGGTTATAATTACACAGAGCCTTACAAAAGTGCAAAAGCTGAAGACAACTATCTAAATAACCCTATGACATTTCTTTCTCCCTGACAAAAAAAAGGCGGGCTTTTAAATTTCAATTTAAAGCAAATGTTGTTGGTGTTTTCCTACTTAAATGAGTTGTGAATAACATTGACTTACATAAAGCAATGTAAATCCTTAACAATGTCAATCTCCATTGATGAAATCTCTGTGAGGAATTGCTGATAATTTAATTCAAATCCAAGGTTTCTTTGCTCATGACTGCATTTCATGACATTTCTAGGGCATTCTCAATTGCTTGTTGCTTCAGTATGATGGTCGACAACACCTCTTTTACTTTCAAAAGTGTTCTGGCTTAGATAATAAATTATATGGTCACCTGATCCACTACTTCATGTTAATGCTTTTCAAGTTTACATTATTAGAACATATCATGACCCTGAACTACAGAACTCCATTGAGAGAAGCCTACATGATATCTCCACTGAAAAGCTCCACCAAAAACTAAACTATGCCAAAGAGAACTTGTGCCATGAGTTCATTGGTTCTCACCAAGTCTTCTTTCCCTTAGTGACTATCAGGGAGGGGCCTGAAAGATTGGACAAGGGACCCAACACTTTCCTTTAAGTACATGCTTGAACTGCTGACTTAGCTCCATTTCCATGCACTTCCAGAGTGTCCCTACCAATAAGATAGTGAAGAACGGGAAACCAAAGTTAGCTTCATGCTAGACATTTCAAATTGGGACCGCCTGATATCGAAAAAGGAGGCAATAAAACAAAAATTTTTGAGAACGTATCGATGCTCCAACCAGGATCACTCAGATAATTTGAAGAAGTCAATTTAACATGATTTTCTCAATTGGGTTTATGAGAACCACAGATTCAGAATTAACCACAGATTCAGAATTAGATATACAACAAGCACAAGAATTACAAGAAGTTAGAACCCTTCCTGTGTCTCTTTTCTAGAGCATTGAAGGCAGCCCTGTACTTTTGTGGCCCCTCTGCTAACTCTTAGCCATTCCTGCTGTCAAGACAGCAGTGTGAGAGTAAAATCAGTTCATAGAGCAGAGGAAGACACTCCTATCAATGAGCATCTATCCAGCAGGAAAGGCAGAAATGAAAGATTCTTCTTTGCCCTTGCCTATTACCCCCGCAGGTGAGCCACCACTTTATCCTAACCATTTACTCCTCGTTTGTCTAAACTCACAATCTCTCACCAAACAACTGTAAGAGCCTCTTCACTGCCCTGCAAATATCCCACCCACCAGACCAGAGGGATATTTAAAAATAAAAATTAATTAATGTTATTTTTCTGTTTAAAGCTCATCAATGATTTCTCATTGCTTTCAGAATAAAGATCCAAATTTTACTATGGCCTACAAGATTCTTCATAAACTGGTCTATGTCTATTTCTAAATGATCATTTTAAACCATTTTCCCCATATTCACAAACGTTTTACTACGTTGGACTTTGTTCGGTTCCTTGAAAGCACCATTTTCCCTTCCATCTTAATATCCTGTTCAATCTGCTTCAAATAGTCTCCTCTATCTTCTTTGACACCTTCCATCTTTCAGACCTCATCTCAAACATCATTTCCTCAGGGAAACCTTCTCTACACTTCAAGACTAACTCTTTCATACATGAAATATACTCTTGTACCTCATAAATTTTCCTTTGCAGCACTCAACCTAAAGTTTATAAGTTTATACTATTGTATGACGATATGATCACAAATTATCTCTTCTGCTAAACTTTCTTTTCATTGTATCGCTAGCATAGTGGCTGTTGCATAGTATGTTTTCAATAAATATGTATTAAATACTTGAATGAATATCAATATAATACAGATAACATGTCATAGTTGGTCTTTATTGCCAACAGACATTTCAAGTGAAAGTCATCCTTCTAAAAGATAATCTTAAAGGGTAAGATTATTATACCACACTGGGCTATCTACCCCAGCCCAGTATGGATTAAGAAATTAAATCATTATTCTTTTATGATGGTTTAATAAATAAGTTTAAGTAAATATTAGGTCATTGGTTCATATAAGAACAAAGTCAACATGGTGCTACACATGAAAAACTATTATACATAATGAAAAAAAACCCAACTAGACACTCTTAATTGTTCAACACTTATTTTAGGAGCCAAGCAGGGAAAAAAAAAAAAAGGGGTTAAAATTTATTGGCTCAGTCTACTACTCTGGACCAACTAGCCTAAGTCACTTACAGTTCTCTAGAGATCCAGTAAGCATTCATTAATTAAAGAATTTCTTTTAATTAAGAGAAAAAGATAACTCTTGTCAAAATGACTATTAATTTCAGAAGTATAACAAGCTATTTATTCAGTCTCAGCTTGATACCTGGTGAATAAAACTGATTGGTATGTGACTGACCATAGTTCACGTAATGTGGCAGCTTGAGTCTCAAAGGGCCAAGATAAGGACTGTAGAGGGTTCTAATGTCAGAGATTGCAGTCAACAGTTTTCTTGGGGGGCAGTGCTGTAAGGTCAACTTCAATTGTCAAGCTGAAAGAAGTTACAGTGACAAATATGAGTCAAGTATTCTTATTTAACAGAAGAGGATTTAAGTCCATTACCTAGACATTAGTGCTGTTGTAAAAACTTAACAAATAAATTAAAAATTGCTTCAATTATATTTCCTATTTTAGGTTCCTAAAATTTTAATACAGAAAAAAAATTCTACTTTGAATACGCTATTAGTAGCCATAGAAATTCTATATTTAATAAGATTCCATCATATCTTTAAATTATTTTAAGTATAAGAAAATGAGAATATGTTAATTATTGAATGAACATATAGTGTTCTTCATAATTTGGTTTATCATTCATGCTGTATTTATTAGCACATATAGCTAACTAGAACACACCTTTCTGCTTTTGAATACTGTTTATATTTTGAAGATCAGATTTTAAAATTAGAAACCTGGAAAAAATTTAAATTAGTAATTTGTCTACCAAAAATGTGTAAAAATAAAACCAATTCTTTCCAGCCTGCTGATACAGCTAAATAAAGGTAATACCTACATTGAAAATCAATCCATTTGTGTTTCAGCATAAGTTTGTAGTAAAATAAAATCAAATTCAGGCTTAGTCATTTATCATATTTAGATTATAAGAATATGTTCAATTCAGTGGTCATTAAGCTTGACCTTAGGTAGCAGTTTTTACAAACATACTTCTAATTTTGAAATCTTCTGGAAATAGCATATGAATCAATAATAATGAATAAAATAAAGGAAGTATGTATGTACTCTTCAATATTTAAATTAATAGTGAATATTATAAATAATATAAAATTATTATTGTGGATGTTTCTCTTCTACACTTGCCACTAATTTTTACAATTTCCTCCTCCCTGTTAGTAAGCATATTAACCAAATAAGTATCAACTAAAGAGTGAAACTCAGTAAACTCCTTGAACAGGGATTTGCAATTGTTGCAGGGGTGTGATGTCTCAAAAGCAAAAACCTAAGTAATCATTAGCAACATGAATACTAAGGACCATCATCACCTAAACCTCGTTTAGGAAAACGAGGAAAGTTGAGAAAAGGGCAAAGAAAATGTATGTGGAGAATAGAGACGGGAGGATAAAAAGTTAAGAAAAGGCAAATTTTATAATACAAGTAATGAAGAATTTTTACTCTAAATGAAAACTCTCCTCCATGTATGATACTTTGGAATTATCTTCAGCCAAAAAAATGCCAGGTGTATTAAAAAAGATTTTGTAGTTAATAAACCAAGGAGTGATTCTAAGTACCTTCCCCACTGTAACCCACCTTGAAGGAAATCTTGTCAATAATTGTGTAAATGAGACTTTTCCTAACAGTTGATAGAAAGACAATTACCTAACAGGAATTTTCAAAGTTATAAAGGCTCATGGTAGTTTAGAGTAGTCTTATTAAAAATCAAATCACGACATCAACAGATCCTTCCTGTGCCATGTAATTACATTACAGACACTTAATTGAAATAAAGTGGAAATGAAACCTGGCCTAGCACAGGCATGCACTGATGGTTAAGACTCAGCAGGGTGGTACCAGTTCATTAAACGTAGTCTTCACATATGTCTGCCATCACATTTTAAGAAAATACTAAAAGTAAGGACATTTGTCTGCCCATCACATTTTAAGAAAATATTAAAAGGACACTAACTCAATTAAACATATATATATATAAACACTTAAATATAATTTCTCTTATAGAGGTAAAACACACTTGAAAACACTGATATAGATAAAAGGAGTTTATGACTTTATGTGAAAACTAGTTTTCTTTTCTCATAGTTACTTAGAGACAAAAAATTACATACCAGAGAATTAAACATTCCTAATGACAATATATGAATTTATAAAAAAATAATTAACAAAAAGTCCATATTACAAATGTCTAAAAATGTCTAAGTCTTATGCTTTGGTTTCTTAAAGTGCTGAGAAGTGACCATAAGCCTGCTCAAACTCCCAGTGGCATCTTAAGTACGTCATCAGTCACCGAATGGCCAGAGCTAGAAGGTCAGATGGTACTTAGGTTAGCATATTGTTGCTAACCTAAGTACCTTCTACTCTGGATTCTGAAAGATCCTTAGGAAAGCAAGCCAACTAGAATTTTATCATATTGTTCCACCCAGGAGAATAAGTTTATCTAGGCATAAATTTTATAAGTTCTACCTTAAGCTCAAATAAACTAACCCGAAAAGTGATTTTCTGCTTGTGTGTCTGTGGCATTGGGCACAAGGGATCAGGTCAACCTAACAAGTGGACAAGTATTTGGGAACAGCTCAAGTATATTTATTAATTAATAATCATTTAACAACCTCTTTATATAAATGTTGCACAATCCAAACAAATAAATCCCTGCGTGGGAGTTAAGTGGCCCTGGGCCACTGGGCCTAGCAGAGCAAGGCTGGTACCTCAAAGCAGGTGGCAGATAAGAGGGGCAGCTGCAGCATCAGCTGTGAAGGTGAGAAGAAAAGACCGAGCCACAGGCCTCCAATGACAGTGCAGGCCATGAAAGGGATTCCTTACCTCCTGCAAAATTTCTGGGAATGGAGTACTAGGAATTTTATAACATGAAGGAACTAAATTCCAATTTTATTGTTTTTATATTTAGATGAAGCAAATTTAAGTTAAATATTCAGTATGTTCTATGTTCAAATCACATTTCCCATATCTATAAATTTCAGAGAAAAAACATTTTTGGTTGTATATAAAAGCAACACGTTTATACTGTATATATACTAAAAAAAAAATCTCTTAGATATACTAGCACAAAATTGCTAACAAGAAATATCTAACATCTCTCTTTGAAAAACGCTAAGACAAAGGTTTTTCTTTGGCTTTGACTGGCTAACTTGTAGTGAAGAAAATATAATAATTTATGGCAATAATTTAAAAACTTTTATCCTTCTTAATAAAGCGTGGACTTAAAATCTTTACAGTACATTTGCTAAAGCATTTTTCTTTCATAAATACACATGTTTCATATAATCCTTATTTTAAAAAACTAATACCAAAGGGGATTGACTAGTTCACTTATAACTGTTTGAATTCATAGTTGGTTTGATTTGGCAGCTCAACACTGTCAATGTGAAACCTAATTTTTTTTTCTTTCTGCTTGGCCTTCTGTAGAGTAGAATTCATCCTAAATTTGGTTTTCCTTATTGAGACAAAATGGTCAAAGTAGTCCTCTGAATAAAGGCACTTTCCAGGAGAAGAGTTTCTGTATTGTAGAAGATCCAGCAAAAGCTGTCAGTTTAGTTCTGATCACACCAGCCCTGAAAGCATTCCTGTGGCCAGAGAAATGCCATGTGCCAATTGGCTAAAGCCTAGGTAACTAAACTAATCACCATGGAAAGAAGTGAATGGGGCACTGGCTTTCACTAATCAAGGACCACTGGCGTAAAGTCAATTCCATCCAAATTTTAGTGTCTGCACTACAGTGAAGGGGTCGAATAACAGACACCATTTCATGTCTACACCAAAGCTATTTCTTTCCTTCTTACTTTCTAATCAGACTTCATTGCTGATTGGAGAGCAAACAGAGATCCCTTGATCTCAGGCATGGGATTGTGACCTAGATCTGGCCAGTGAGATGTAAGGGTACATTTATCGGAAAGCTATTGCCTGTTTCCTCCCTTTGAACTTAATCATGCGTGGATGAGGATTGGAGTAAAATGTTGAAAATATCCAAAGAAAGTCCATAAAAAAACGTAGATATCCCCCCCATGTCATTCTCTACCCTGAAATTGCTGTGCCACTAAATATCTGCAGCAACTGAAATGCCACTTTGCTACAGAATGTATGACCCTTTCATCACTGCCAAGTCTGTGTGGCCTGGAGAAGCACAGACTACAACACATTGGCACAATATAGAAATAAAATGAAGATGATAGATGTATGCTGATAAAATGCAAGCTCCAGTCAAGAATAAGTATCAAAAAAGAGTGGGCTTTCTTGAAAATTCTGGAATACATGTACTTAAGGGCTATATAACTTTTGGTGAAAAAGCAGACACACTTGAGGCCAGCAGAAACATGGGGGTTAGTGCAATACTAATGGAAAAAAATAGTATTGAAACATCCAAAATTTCCTTCCCATCCCTGTCCCTTTAGAAAAACTTGTTCTGTCTACTAACCTGAAGAGGATGGCTCCATATATTATATAATGACCTCATTCTTCAGGCCTGGGCTGACTGGACCTGAAATGGGCAACTGACCTAGAATGAGCGAATCCATTGGCTGACTCAAATGAATAGTCAATTATTTTTCTCAACTCAAAAATATGAATTTAAGACTCCGAAAAAGTTAAGGTTAAACTACATTAATGTTAGAGTGGACACTACAGTGAAGGTACAGAAGCTCCTGCTACTTACGGCATAGATATATGCTGATTCTTTCTATTTCTGAGCTTTCTCTATATCCATTTATCCCATAATTTCATGATATCCTTAACTTATAATGAGTATATGAAACACTTAGTACCTTCTTTTTATCATTGATAGTTCTTTTTAACCACATCTCTACAAAGACTGTGAGTATGACAATTCCATCATTAGAAACAGGTATGTCTATCTTTTTTTACCTTTTTATTATGAAAATGTTAATATATACAAAAGTTGAAAAAATAAATAAATGAACTGCCAGGTACCTATCATTCAGCTTCCATAATTATCAACATTTTAGGTAGTAATTTTTTATTTACTTTAAAAAATTATATTAGTTGGGGGTCATCCTGAAATATGCATTCTTCACAAACTTGAAACTTTGGGGGGTTAATTCATTATCAATTAGCAAGATAGTCTAAAAAAATCTGACTTTTTAAAATGAATTTCTGAATTTTGCTTTGCTAACAAAGTTATACTTACACACATTAAAAACAAACAAACAAACAAAACATGATTCAGTATTTTTAGGTAGGTTGCTATTTTGTAGGTAAAATATAATGTATCTGGTAATATAAATGATACATTTTTATTTTATTTCAATTAATTAATTGTTAAAACAAGTTACTGTATACTCAGAGGGTATTTATTTTCTATTAAACTTGATTCTCACCTTCTTTCAATATATTTTTTAAGAAGATATTATTTGCAATATGTTTTCCGGTTTTAAATGTTTTATAGTAAATTTTTTGAAGTTTTATTTTGTATTATCTACATCTGTATGGGGCCTTAAGCGCTTTGCAGTTTGGAGTGGATAAAAGCATACAATGAACAACATTATTATTGCTAAAATTTAAGGCATCTTTTTAGTATTCAAGAACCAGAAGTAAATCTCTCTCTTGTTCTATGTATTTGCCCAGCAGCCTTCTGGAATTAAGTATATAATAATTTTGCAATCTTACACTTATGCACATGCAATTACATAAATTTTGGGAAAAGTACTAAGTAAGGATATCAAGAAATAAGGATTTTAAGAATACTAAGAAAGCATGTGTGCCAATCCAGGATCTGCTACAATATAGCTGGTGATCTTGACAAGTCACTTGGCCTCCCTGGGGCTCAGTTCTCTTATTTGTGAAGCGTGCAATTTAGACTATTTACATGACATTTAATTTTCTTTCAATTCTAAAATTTGATGTCTAGCTATCTTTTTTATAATGAACAAATAGACCTTTTTCTTTGTTAAATACCATATTGAAAGTTAAAGGAACTCTTTCCTCCTCTTCAGTGATTTCACTCATAGCTTAGAAAAAAATTTTTTTTTAATATTTATTTATTTTACTTATTTATTTGGCTGGGCCAGGTCTTAGTTGCAGCATGTGGGATCTAGGTCCCTGACCAGGGATTGAGCCCAGGCCCCCTGCATTGGGAGTGCTGAATCTTACCCACTGGACCACCAGGGAAGTCCCTCATAGCTTAGAAAATCTGAGCTTCAAAATGATCATTTGTAGTATATGTACTTAAGAAATTGATGCTCTAGTTATTTAAACATTTGGATTTGGACAAAATTTTCTCTTCACTCTTGAGATGCTTTAACCGCCAAAGTTATAAGATCTCAGCAAAAAATAGAAAACTATTTTGCAAAGATTACCTCTTGCTTTAGAATTTTACTTAAAAAAAGAGGGTGTCTTAGATTACTTCAAAAACAAGGGTCTAGAGTTATAATAATTATTCCATGCAGGCAATTGGTATTCATAGAAAAGAACTGGAGTTAAAAAAAATAGTTCAGGTAAACCTATTTATCTTAACATTTCATTAAATGTTAACTTGTGAATGTAACAGGAATGTATCTTTCGGCCTTCATAGAATTTTGTTGTTGTTGTTAAATAAGAAGCCTTAAAAATGTCATTTCATCTCCGGTGAAAAGTGGATCAATATCTAGATATGTGCTGTGCAATGTGGTTCCACTTGTCACCTAGATTACTGAGACACTGAAATGTGGTTAGTGCCAATAAGGAACTCAGTTTTTAAATTTTAATTTAATTTAAAAATTAAGGAAAAACTCTTTATGTGTGAAGCAACTTGTAGGCATGGTTCCATTTTTTCAGTTATAAAGCTTATGAAGTCAAAATACAGATTAAGTATTTCTGATTAAAATTTAGTGCCTTAATTGCAATGTAGAAAATGTAAAATACCCAAAAGAAAAAAAAGTGCAAAATATACCATGTTAAAAAATTGGCTACATGTTGTAATTATAATATTTTGGATATATTGGTTTAAAATACATTATTAAAATTAACTTTATTCCCTTTTAGTTTTAATGACTACTAGAAAATTTAAAATTGCTTATGTGACCCAAGAAAATTTAAAATTGCTTATGTGACCCAATCTATATTTCTATTAGACAGTGCTGGTCTGGAGCATCGTGTCATTTGAAGAGAATTTTTTTTTTTTTTTTTTTGCGGTACGCGGGCCTCTCACTGTTGCGGCCTCTGCCGTTCTGGAGCACAGGCTCCGGACGCGCAGGCTCAGCGGCCATGGCTCACGGGCCCAGCCGCTCCGCGGCATGTGGGATCTTCCCGGACTGGGGCACGAACCCATGTCCCCTGCATTGGCAGGCGGACTCTCAACCACTGCGCCAGCAGGGAAGCCCTGAAGAGAATATGTTTTAAGCAGCATCAGTTCTTACTAACTTTACTTATATAACATTCAATTCTGGGAGTGATTGAATAAAAAATAATGCAGAACACCTGAGCTTAGATGAAATTATTTTTGTTCATCAGAAAAACTAATTAGAAGTATTTGAGGTTTTGTTTCTATCTCTAGAGAATAAATTTAGAAACACTAGCTGAATTTTTAAAAATATATCCAGAATTTTAGAATTGGAAAACACTTTACCTTACCCAAATTGTTAATTTCACTCAGAAGAAAGTGTACTTCATCTTGTATTTCCAAGGTCATTTAGAAAGTTTGTGGTCAGATAAGAAGTAAAATTTCTAATTTGTAATCTATTTTGCCTAAGAGTAAAAAAGTATGAGGGAATTAAGTATTTAAAGAATAATTTCAAGAAAAAAACTATCTAGCAAAGCTCATCAAAAGTTTGTCTTAAGATTCTCTGAAAGTCCTTTCTGTACATAAATGGTCAAAACAACAGTTGATTTTAAAAAAAGAAACATCTTCCTTCCAAAGATGTTTTACCTATTTTATAATTAACCAGTGTTCTTTTTCACTTTTCTCAAGTCTTTTTGAAAGATGTAACCCTATACCATAAGAGCCAATATTTAATATGGTTATCCATTGGAATATGAGTGGCCTACAAAGTGTTAAGTTTGGGAGCAAACTTAAGGCCAAACTGAATTTAAAAAGTTGCTGATGTCAAGTACCAGGTCTCCCGGGGAAACAACATACAGGCTGCACCATTGACTTGCCAATTAATCCAAGGAGCTGCATGGCCATTAGTTCAGGAAAGAGACGCTTGCTTGCCCGCTTGCCTAGAGGTAAGAGCTAGGTTTGCAGCTGCCAAGCAGCAGGATGACAGAAATAAATGGGGAGAGAGATTAGGACTAAGGATCTAAGTATTTCATTGTCTTTACTTGGCTTCAAAGGAAGACCCCAATGTCAAACAAACTATGGGATTTTGTGTAACGTACAGAATATTCATTTATGATAAAAGTCTTTAAAATACAATTTTCTAAATGTCTTAAAATAGTATCAAAGTAGGCACATTTTATAAATTCTTACACAATTCTAAAACACATCTTCAAATTTACCTGAAAGTTAGACCCATATCACTTTACAGAGCTATAAATAAGTTTTATACAGTAAACATGTGCTATCTAAATCAAAGATGCCAAACTCAGTGAAGAAGTTAAACTGTGTATGTTTATATTATTTGTACATTAGTATCTTATTCATTTTCGTCATACTTGCCTATTTTCTTGTACACACTGAAGTCTGGGGTTCAGAATTCTTTCAATTGCTACATGATTAACTTTTCCATGGGAATTTCCACATAAGAAATGATGCAGTGAAAATCACTATATTTGATCGTGACATTGAGAAACTGTTAGCAACACATACCTACTCTGAAGTTAATTAAGAACATCCTGGATATGCTCTTTGAGGAGGTATTTCATAGTAATTCATAGGAAAAAAATGAGTTCAACTGAAAGCATCCTACTAAATGGTTGAAATCTCAACTCTGTTCTTGTAAATGTACCTCAGAAAAATCACAAGAGTATTGGGTCATGAAATGCAACTAATGAAGCCATTTAAAGTATAGTTAGAAAAGTATTTGCAGCTTTCTCTTACCTGCAGTTACAGAAACATCACTGTACAATTAACATATTATATCTAATACCTAAAATTTTTTGTCAGAGATGCATTGCCTTATTCTACATTATTTCATGTCTTACCTGTGGCCTGGTTCATGGCACAACACTCAGGAGATGAAACCTAGGCCTCATAGAACCTAGTTGGGTACCACTTTGTCCTGTGCCACCATTTTTGCACTGAATCAGAATGAAAAGTCTCGGGCAGTCAACAGCTTCATCACTGCTTCCAAGTTCAGGTTGGCTGGGCTCCCAAATCTCTTGGGGTGTGTTGGCTGCCAAAGCAAATTAGTCTCACTTTATCTTTGGGGCAGTGACTTTGCTAACTTTATTGACTGTGTGGGGCCTATAGGCCTTCCAACATAAGCAGAAGACATATTAACAAAAAATGTAGTTAAGATACTGATCCCCTTCCCACCCCAAAATGGCACTAAGAATAATGGTGGAAAGAATAATTAGAAAAGCTATGAGGGAAGAAGAATCCAGTTAGAAAACATGAAAAAATTCAGGGCTTAAATTATAGTTAAAAGTGGCCAAAAGAGTAGGATAGCATTTATATAAGGAAACACTGACATGAGGCCTAAGTTTACAATCTGGAAAATACTAATGCTATTGGTGAAGCAAATGAAACAACAAATTATATCCAATACATTACTATTAAATATGTATTTTTAAAACATGGTAGAGGGAGGGAAATAGAAGGGAAGAAGCAATCAAATATGGAAATCATAGAAAAACTGAAGAGGCTTGAATAAGTCAACTAAAGAGTTCATGTAATACCATGTAATACCAACAGAAATATCCTGCCCAAATAAAAATGTTTTAGATAAGCTTCCAGTACCTGCCTTCTGTCTCCCAAGTTAGTGAGAAAATTGAAGGTTTGTCTGGGTGTGTGTATGTGTGTGCATACTTATAAGAGAACTATTTTGATTATTTTAAATATGGAGTTTCTGAGAAATGGTGAAAAACATGCATTGTATCTCAAGTTGAAATGCTCCCAGAAATGGTTAACTGTGGAGAGCTTTTCTCCCCATTAGCAATGTTCCCTATAAATCTAGGGCAAAAGTTCAGAATGCCTGATCACCAGATATTCTTATTTGGTAGGTCTGTGATGGGGCCCAGGATAATTTCCTTTCTAAAAATACTCATCTCTAACAGCAAGAGAAGAGACTTTCTTATGTATCACTGCAGCTCCAGAACATTAAACAGCACTTGGCAAATGATAAATACCTAATAAATAGTTCATGAATGAATGAGTAAAAGAATTATTAATGATCAAATAAGTGAAGGAAGTACACATGATTCTAATGTAAATTGTCCACGGACCAAGCTTTGTAAAACAGTGATCCAGAGTCTCTATTCTTCTTCTTTAATTTTGGAGAAGAGTGAAAATTATTATTTATTGCCATAACAGAGTGGTTAGGAGGTACGATTTACAACCTGTGGCATCTAGTTAATTGAGATAAGTCTGGTTTACTACTCTGTGTTTCAAAAATAATTGAATGCTATAGCAAAGATTTCTATAAAGATTTTTCCTTCCTCAGTGATGAAACATTTTTTTTCTTTCAGTTGGTAACTCAGACATTAGTGCTAAAGTTAACTGTATAGAGTATAAGCTTGCTTAACTCCATAATGATTCCTCACTGTCAATCTTTCATCTCCACAGTTATTATCATGGATTCTCTGAACTCCATGCCTATGTTGACAAGCAACAAAAAATAAATTTAGTGAGAGTAAGCACAGATATGACAAGTTAATAGTATGCTTATTTATATGATCTGCTCCTGGTCACTGATCTCAAATATCTTTTTCCACTGTCAGTGAAACCTTAGGAAATGAAGAGTTAAGCAATAGCAAGACCTCTGGAAGGGACTCCAGAAGTTCTGAATGTGAGGACTTAATATTGTGTCAGATCTCCTTTGTGATTTAAGATACAGAGGATATCAAATGTTCTGATTAGACTTACTCCTCAGTTGAGACAAACTTCAATAACACTGAACCCCCAAATGGACTCCTAGTACAAACAATATTGCTCTAGGAATTATTTTAACTGCAAAAGCAAGAATCATGCAACAGGACAACAATAAAGAAAAACTAGTTGATTTTCTATTTGTTGTAAATTTTCGACAGAAGTTCAGAAGTTAACATGTCAAAAGCAATCCCAAACTCAGAGTTAGCTTATGTTCCTTCCCTCTTTTCATCCCCGCCCTTTCCTGCTTTGAAAATCATCCACAGGAATTGAGTGATTTGATTCATAACCACAAAACCAATTAACACATGGCATCCCATTGGAGATGAAATGTATCATTGGCAGGTATAATATGGAGTCAAGTGACAATCTTTAACAGGTTATCAGAGTGTTGCATTTTTCTTGAAAGTTTATTTCACAACAGGTAACCCCTTCAAATCAACTACAACTTTACTTTATGAATAATGACTCCATTTGTCTTAGTATTCTATTGTTTCAGTCAGCTCCAACCCATACTATTTTAAAAAGTACTCTTGTCCACTTATTTTCTGTTCTTTATAACATGTGTGTACAGATCTAACTACAAAAAGGGAAAAGTACAAGACAGTAGCTACAAAGTGATTCAGAAATATGTTGGTTTGTTAAAAAAATATTAGTGGATAACCTCTACCAATAAATATTGAGTAACTTTCAGAAAGTCTTTTGGCTTTTATTACTGCTTTCTATTAGATCAAGCTCTTTCTTGTGCATACATTTATTTTATCTGGTAGAGCAATGCAATGCACTGTTCATACTGGGAATAACAAAACAGAAGTACTCTCAGCAGAAAATGAGTGTGTAAGAAGCCAGTCCTCCTGTCGTAGTGTAGTTGTGAGGCTATAAGCATTTTCATTAATTTAAAATTGAATAATGGTGTCAGTGTAAGCAGTGGCAGTAGTGTGCTTTTGATGGGAGAGATACTAAAAGAGTTTCAACTCAAAACAATTATGAAATGCTAAGTGACGAATACCAATGTATATTTCCCCCTGAAGGACTTAGGTCTTCATAATATTGTACTCATCTTCTATGTTTTCAGGTTTATGCTTAACTGATCAACACGTTAATGAGTTAGTTTCTTCCTGACACTTCTATCTTACTCGTTCACACTTCCATTCTAAGACACTGTTTCTTGGATAATACATAATTAAACTATTTTCCTTAGGTTTTCAACTGCCTATTTCTACTACATATAAAAGAAAAATTCATTTAGTATAAATACTTGCATTTATTTAAAGATCTATTTGGCCCTCTGGGTGCTTAGATTCAAGAAAATTACTTCAGTCATTTCATAAAAACAATTAAGATCATAGTGATCTTTATTTCATAGGAAATATGAAGTCTCTAAGTTTATAGGCTGATGCTTATAGCTGAGGAAGAATATTTTAGAAGCAACGTAGACTACAAACTGACTAGAATTTTTTTAATATATAAAACTTTTTTAAAGTAAGGAATGTTCAAACTAATAAGATTGCAAAAAATTAGATAATAGATATTGAGAGATACTAATATTGAGAGCTACTGGGCTGGTAGTAGTAAGGCTTGGTAACTGATTGTATCAATAGGGCAACATAATAGAAAAACCAATAGTAATAATTAAATTTCATTTCTGTTTCCTTGGGATAATGATAGCACTACTAACAAAAATGATGAAATTAAGGGAAAGGAATTTGAATTGATGATTTTTTTAAAAGATGATTTTGTTTAAAACGTGTGAAATTTGAGGTATTTCTAGAGACGCCATACAAAAATATCTTCATCCCAAGCCTTTTTCACTCAGCTCCAGATACAAATACCTTCTTGACATTTCTTCCCTAGTGTCCTAGAATTACAGGTAATTCAACATGAGCAAAACCTTACTCATGTTCTCCTCCTGGTTCTCTCCCATGGTTTTAATTCAGAGATGGCAAGTTAGAAAGAGGGTTGCCAGATTTAGCAAATAAATTTGAATTTCAGATAAATAACAAATAATATCTTATGATACATATGTCCCAAATATTGCATGGGACATACTTATACTAAAAAAAATAATTCATTGTTTATCTGAAATTCCTATGTAACTGGACTTATTTATTCTGGCATCCCTATTTGGAAGTCAGGATTTTATCACTGAACCTTCTTTCACTTTCTCGCGCCACCCTTTCCACATCAATCCATCACCTAGTCCTGATGGTTTAACCCCCCAACTATTTTTTGACTCATCCATCAAGTTTCCCTTTGGTATCACCACACAGCAGACTAAGCCACCATGAGCCTTCAACTAGGCCATCTCAGTAAGTTCTCTTCTACCTCTCTGCCCTTCCTCAAGTCTTTTCTCCAATCTACACCTAGTGTCATGTTTTAAAAATTAATATGTCTGTCATAACATACCACCCCTCAGACTGCTTGAAAATTTGCTCTTAGGATAAAGATAAAAAATTTTATCACAGCTTACAAAGGCCAGTAAGATCCGACCTCTCCTGACTAGCTTCATCTCACACATGCTCAAGCCACACTGGCCTTTTTCAGAGACAAACAAACAAGGACATTTCCACAAAGTCTTTAACCTGATTTTCCCATGGCCTGGAACACTCATATCTCTCTTTCTCACGTAGTTGATGTCCACTGTCAGTGTTTACATGTCTTTAAACATTGGGTTAAGGATCACTTCTCACAGCAGCTTTCCCTAGATCAGATCTTCTTATTACAGGCTCTCATGGCATTCCCACTTATAATCTTCATCACAGATTTAATTTTACACTGATTTGTGTGATTATTTGAATTTCAATTTTCTTGCAAGAACTTAGGCACCATAATAACAATGACCATGCTGGTTTTTCCTCACATGAGTATCTCCAGAATAAGCCTGGTGTAGGATATATAAATAGTTACCACTGAATAAATATTAGTTGACTGAATAATGTCCAGTAGACATTTGGAAATAAAGCAGTTAGCATTGACACGGTGGGCTAGGGAGAGATTTGCAATGTTTTATTCCATAAGACTTTATAAGATTTCATTAGAGTTAGGAAAAAGAGAAGAGGAAATGTTGACTATTTAATCATGAAGATTATCTATATTCAGGAATCAGGTAACTGGTTAAGAACTATGAAGGGAAAACAGAAAAGGGAATAATCAGAATAAGGAAACAAAAGGGTAAAGTAGGGGTTGATCAGCATTTTCAAACATTGAAGAGAGGAAAAAGAAAAAAGAAGAAGAACTGGTACTTACTGTATCAGTGAGGAGGTTACTGGAAATCTTGGATAAAGAAAATTTTTTTAAATGGTGGAATAAAAAGCCAACTGCAAAAGAGTAAGGAGTAGAAGATGGTCATGTAGGCAATGAGGGTAAGTTCCTATTTTGAAGAATATACCCCTGGAACTTTTCACGTTGCTGTAACTGATTTCACTCAGAATTTAAAAAGAAAACAAATAGATGCTCTATGTAAAACCTGCACACATGATTCTCTGTAACCTTGTTAGGTCTGTAAATGCGAAATTATCTGTAATTACTAGAGTTTCCAAATACTTGAAACAAAAAAGAAAATTTGAACAGTTACTTATTACACTCTGTGTGTGCAGATTAATACACAGGCATTTTCTTGTAGGAAAGAAATACCTGTCAGCGGTCTGTATGTAGCAAAAGAACCAAGTCCAGTTACCTTCCACTCAACAAAACCTATTTCTTTTCAGTGAAAAAATGTTCTGCAACTGTTACACAATTATAACAAAGGGTATTGGACAAAAGTAAAATTTCATTAACCCAATTAAAATTTTGGGTCCAAAATCCTTGTAAAATAGAAAGATTGAGATGAATTTTTTCAATCATTTAAAAAGCACAATAAAATAAAAAACAAAAAAACATGCAGAACTTTTTGTGTACCTGACCTGGAGTATATGGGTTTTCAAAGATCCTAGTGTTGAACTAAATATCGGCCCCATTCATGTACTTCATATGGTTATACTCCATTAAAATTTTTGAAGAACTATGCTGTTTTTCAGTTTCTCTCATAAGTCTCTCATGAACTATTTTCCTTTTGCTGTTTCACTTAATGCAACATAAAACATCTAAGCAAAATAGATTAAAATCAGAAAAAATAAAAACAAAAATCATGAGTGATCATGTGTCACACACAGTGCTATCTTAAGGCATATGTCTTCTTCCGATTCTTACTATAATTTCTCTGAGATTAAAAGGCATATTCTTTTCGTACCTTGACAGTTTTCGGCTGCTGTTCAATGCAGCCAGTGGAATGTTTAAGTGAGAGGGTGCTGTAGAAATACAGTCCTGATTCTCTTGTAAAGGGACCCACTCCTCCCTAAAGCCAAATGTGTTTAAATGCTGAGAACAGAAAGGCTGTGGACACGGTAGAAAAAAAATGTTCACTTTGGAACAGAGTATCAGGTCTCCCTCAAATTGAACCAGAAATAAAAATTCAGCACTACACCATTTTTTTACCCCCTTACATATTGTTATGTGAATGAAGAATCATGGCAGAGAAAAGCATCTTTACTTTTACTGCTATTGCCAGATGCCTTCCATGAGTAAATATATCTTTCATTGTACTACTGCATATCGGCATTTTAAGATGTGCTTTTTAAAAAACTGTATTATGCTTTGAAAGTACATAATACCCATGTTAAACAACTTTATTTTTCCAAGAAATGGTGCATTTTGTAAGTGGTATCTGCTGTAATCATTTTGCATTTAACGTGAATTGAACAGATATTCTCCTTCAGATGAACTTTCTGGTGACAAACTTTGAAATTGACAGATTAAAGCTGATTTGGGGTTGTCAAAATATGGTATAGCTATCTGCACAAAATATGCGTAAAATTTTACAGATGGTGGGCTGCTGGCTTACATGGCAGCTATGTTAGTATACCCACTGCCAGTTAAATTAATTGTGTCACAATCTATCTTCCACGGCAGGAGTAAATGACTTTTAGCACGTCAATAACTAGTTTACAATGATGTCCCTTCGGTACTTATGGTTTACCATTGATTTTGCATTTTGTGCAAAATAGCACACATATAATCCCCATATTTTGTTGTAGGATGAGTTTTAAAATAAACCAAACATTTACAGACTTGAGGAAAATCTATTAAAAATGGCAGACCTAGTCAATTATCACATTATCTGCTAATTACTCCACATGACAATAGGGATTCCAAGTTTATAACTTTCAACTTATACAGATTAGCATTGAACGTGAACATTCAAGAAGACTCTAATATGTAAATGAACCCATGTAAAAAATCTTCCTGAAATAGCTGCTATTACAATGTGGACAGTTCAATGATTTGGAAGGTATTCTACAATGAATATTAAATTAACTGAACAACTCCTCATCGCTGAACTAGTCTTAAGTAAAGGCTACTGATTTTGTGATCACCATCAACATCACCATTATTATTCATAATAATACCTTAAATTTGTATAGCACTTTACAATCTGAAAAGCACTTTTACATGTAAAGTAATCCCTCTCCAATTTTAGTTCCTATTATGTGAGTTTCAAATATATGCAAATTTATTTCTATATATATTTTTTGCAACTACTAGAATATCAGTTCCTCTCACTTCTACTGAAGATCATTTTGAATAAGGAAACTGGGTGCTGGGAACCTCTGAAGGAAGTTAAACTAGGTTGTCTAGAAATAGAGATTCTTACAATAGAATCTCTGAAAAGATAAAGAAAGGAAAGAAAAGGAGATTTAGATCAGAAAACCACATTAGATGAGAAAAGGAATGGATGGATAAGAGGGCTGATGAGAAGTGCTTTGGCAGGAAGTTATTTTGGGTGACATTTCTAAGAATATGTAACCCAGGATACAAGGGAGCCAGTTTGTGAAATATCTACTTAGTAATACTGAGGAGGTCATATAAAGTGAAACAAACAGTTTTTTTGCTAAAGCATACAAGTTACTCTATGTCTTATGCTTTCAAACATGGAAGGTGAGAACCAACAAACTAGAGTCATAAAAACACAAAAACATTACATATTTGTTGAAAGGCACAGATAAAGTAGAGAAACAAAAAAGCTACTCAGTGTACTTATGTGAAAAATGAAAAACTAAAATATGAGCATCGCCTTTAAACTGCAGAGGAAAGAACCTGAAAGGTTTTTATCAACTACAAGATGATAAATGAATATGATATAGTACCCATTATTACTACTTTAAAATGTGTAAGCTGTCATTGATACTTTTATATTGATATCTTAATCTAATGCTCCAGCTTTATTTTTATGTCTGGAAAATTCGATCATATCTATAACTTCAAATTTCTGTCCACAACTCCATTTTATTTTCCATTTCAACTGTTGATTTAAAACTATAGAGAAAATTTTAAGATGCACAACCATCTTTCAGCACAAAATTTAGTTTCTCATGATTTTCTCTATGGTTTTCAAATTGTAAATGAAAAGAACCTACAATAAAAATAAAAAATGAAACTAGGAAGGCTACATTCAGATTTGATCTTCAATGGGTAGGAATTTTCATATTCTGATCAATAACGCTGCGGTAAACTCTTACCTGAGTGGTCCCTGATAAATTATATCTCCAAATATTCATACCTTTGTGTGGTATCCTTCGCACTGAGATTTGGTCATGTGACTTGCTTTGGCCAGTAGCATGTTAGTAAGCATGAAGCAAGCAGGGGCTTGTTAAAACATTGGAGATTTGCTCCTTGGATCAAGTATTCTTGGAAAACGGAAACCACCATTTTTGAGGTAGCCTAAACTGGACACATGAAGTGGCTACTTGGAGGAGAGCCTAGAAACAGAGTTCACATTCACAGCCAGCAACCCACACATACTGTCCCATTCAAGTTGTCCTGCTCTGTGACAACTTCAGTATTCCATGTGATCTCAGCTAAGGATCCTGACTTTTGTGGAACATAATTGTGAGCAAATAACATACTGTTTGCTTTAAGTCTCTGAATTTTAGAATGGTTTATCAGGCAGCCATAGACACTTTTTACAGTGCTTGGTAAGTTTTGAAATGTAGATGATGATTTTTAAAAAATCAGTAATTGTAGAGGCTGAATATTAATAAAAACCATAAAATGGCCTCTGATTACACAACATCACTCTCCAAAAACTGCATTTACTAGTTTTACCAAAATATAGTTTCAGTTTAGTTTAAAAACAATAAAAAATGTATCTTGGTTACTTCATTTGGTATAAATGCTATGCATTTCTTTGATTTCTTTTTTCATTTATAGGAATAATACATTTCAATGATTCTAATGCTGACATGTCCTAATTCTTGTCAAGAACATCCTCTACTCCAGAAATACAAGTGATTTAAATATGTTACATTTTAATGTGTGAAGAACATTTGGAAAAAATGAATGATATTTCAAACAATCCTATTAAAGTTTTAGACATAAAAAATTTGTTTTCTGTTTGTAAAATAAACATGTTTATTCAACTTTATTTACACTTACTGAATTAAGTTTTTGAAGGCCTATGTTTTCAAAGATATACTGATATCAGATATGATTCAAGTGCACATACTCTTGAATGAATATCAAATAAAAGAAAATCTGTATTTGATCGCATTCCCATTACTATATAAATTGTAAAATTAGTGTTAAATTTTTCTACAAGGGAGGAAATTTGATCCTAAATCATTATAATGTAGGTAATATATTTTGACATGAATATAAACAAAAAAACTAAGCCAATGATTGTTCTCACTATCTACATTTGCCATACATTTTCTGTGATACAGAGAGTAAAAATAGGTTGGGGTACACTTTTAAATTTTTTTAAGATGGAGGAAAATCAGTGAAGGCCTAAGACTAAAAGGAAATTTGTAAGATGTATTGCTGCTTCACAATTTCCTGAATCTATAAGAATAACACAGAATTTAATTGTGGATAGAATAGAGAGTGAATTTTCATACACGTCCCCTACCAACCCTCCCCTCCCAAATACTTGGGAATTTGTCATCCTTATTTCTCATTCGTTTACATTTGTTTTATGTTATTTATAATGCTTTGGGGAAAGCTGTGACTTTTGACAGTTGAAAATGAACCAAGAAAGAGAGGGAAGAGGCTGCTGAATTTAGAAATATGAATTTAATCCAACATAAACAGAAATAGCATTCAAATTCATATAATTTCACAGTAAAATTTTGCACACTGGAGGTGCTACCTATCAAAGAACATCTATATTCATCGGGACGTGTCTCATCACAGGTAAAAGGAGTGCATAATTAGTAATCTCATCATTTGAAATTAAAATAAATTCATAAATAACGCAGATTATTTTCTTAAGAAGCTAAAGAAGCTGCTAACTTACAGCATAAAAGAGGTTTTAGACAACGCTTTACAGCAGTTAACTTTTCTGGCACTGAGAATTCAGTGATTTTATGCACGAATCATTGATACACTATTGGTATCACATCAATATGAGGGCAATAGAGTAAGTGCCAATATGTCAATGCCATCACTTTAGCTTCCTTCAATAACACTACCCACTACCCTGGCAGAATCAATGATGGGTCATCCACAGTCATCATTAAAACTGAATAACTGATAAGGTGACCTCAACCAAACCAACTTACATAATTTGAACCAGTTTCTAAATCTTACTCTTAAAAGACTGTTCCCACTTCATTTGGTTCAATTATTCTTATGTGATCATATAGTACATATAAATATTTATCTATTGAATTAATGTTCACTATATATTTAAGTTCTGAATTGTCAAGTCAATATGTTCAACAGAATATAAATTTTCCCATTTTTTGTTGTTACTTGACTCTGATATTTTTCAAGAATATTTGCAGCACATAGCCTCTTAAAGAATTAAAACTAATCAAGAATGTCTGACATTTTTCTTGTTCATCAGATTTGAGAAAACAAATTAGTGACTTATAAGCTTGACATATAATGAACTCTATATCCTTAAGGTTTTATTCTGAATCAGAAACCATTCTAATATAAAGGTCCATTTTGTTAGTTTTTTTTTTACATGACCCTGTGAAAAATTTAATGCATCTCTAAATATGAACATACATATAAATGTACAAAGCAACTTGGATTTGGGTGTTTTTAGGCTAATCTGTGGGAATACTAAGAATTTCTTATGGTTTATGCAGTAAGGACAATGATAGAGTGTCAAAAAAAAAAAAAAGAATAAAAGAAAGAGGAGGGGCCAGAAAGACATAGTCCAGGGGGAAACCAGCAGGGTCTAGAAGCTATCTGTTAATTCAACACTGGAGGAGGGGGTCAGCAAGTAAGGGCTTGGAGATATTGTGAAAGTAGTGAAACATTGCCTCTGGGGTAAGAGAGGAGGAGAAACAGCCATAAAAATTTAAAGGGCACTAGAAATTTACTCAGATGCCAAAGGGAATCTGTGGAAGAATTTATTGGATTCTCTGCATGAGAAATTTAAAGTTCAAATACAGCATCTCTGGACTTATTGACTGATGCACTAAATAAATAGATTTTTGTGTGTGTTTTCTCTATAGACAAACAGATGCATCACATATTCAAGGATAAATACAAACCTATATACTCTCACATACAACAAAATGATATACTGATGATAAAGGTATGGAATTCTTCTACTTAGAATTTATTACATACAATATAATTTCTACAGAAGCATTTGTGGTAGATGACTTATTAATACTATTTAAGAAACAAAATATTTTATGTAGTAGAATATTCTATATGTTTATGTAGCTAAGCTACACTTGGCTCTTTTGTAGCATAAACTACTTTGTAGACTAATGCTTGTCAAAGCAAAAATTGCACCAGACAAAGTTAAACAGGCTAGGAAGACTTTATTCAAGACTATTGCAATAAGGGGGAAAGGCCAGAGCTTAGTCTGAGCTCAATTCCACTGAAACAAAGAGAAGAAGGGTTTGTAAGAGCTGGGTAGAGGGGGGACTCATAGGCCACCTGTGTTTTCTAATTGGGCTTACTCAAAGAAAATGTAAACTTTCTCATAGCTCTATGATAGAAAGTAGTTTTATAATTTGGAGCAAAGTGTCCCACAGAAGTTAGGCACCTACCCTCCACAGACACTGGGAATAGAGGTGCCATCTCCCTTGATCAGACATTTCAAAGGGGTGGCTCTCATTTCTCAGGCCCTTGAGAAAGATATTCCTGGGTTATAAAACTGGCAAAAAGCTTTTAAAAAGATTTACTTCTTTTATTTATTTTTATTTTTTGAATTTTAGAATTTATTTTTTTATACAGCAGGTTCTTATTAATTATCCATTTTATACATATTAGTGTATATATGTCAATCCCAATCCCCCAATTCATCACACCACCACAAGCAGAGAAAAATTTATAATTACAAATTTCCTAAAGTAAATGATCTAAGAAAAGGGAGGTTAGGAGTGTAGAGTCACATGAAGCCTGTCTCAAGTTTCCTTAAACTGAGGGTAATGTTAAAGTCATCGTGGTCTTGCTACAAAAGCATTTTATTTCATCTTCAAATGATGGTTTGTCATGAATATCTCTTACCTTTTATTTTTGTTCCATATTGTATTACTTCTTAATATTTGAATATATAAAGGATTTTTAAAATTGTAAGTGAAAACATAATCTCATCTCAGAGTACAGGTCTGCAATGTCTGGATCTATTTATGTCTTCCACAAATCTACTATCCTGAGAGGATTTTAATGGAAAAATCACTTTCCACTCAAGTTGTGCTGAGAAAAAAAAATCTAAAGCTAAGCAATAAATCCTGGTTTCTAAACATATGGAAGAATTGGAAGAATTTTTTTAAATTGTGGTATCTGCTTCTCAAAAGGTTCACCAATGTACTTTAAGAAATAATTTAATTTTGAATATATTTTCATAAGCACAAAGTGTTTTAATAAACATAATGTAAAAAGAAAGGTTTTTCTTTCCATTTTAAAGTTTCTATTTAGACATAATATAATTTTAATGTTAAAAGAAAAAGGTACCTCATAGAAAAAAATTCAAACTTTCCAAACACAAGTTTGCACTAAAAGGAAGTTGAAACTTATGATTATAAAATTACTGTCATTATAAAATGCATTATGCTATATGTTAGCCAAATTGAAGTTCCTCAGTAGGCTTTGTTCTTCTCCTGGCTACTGATACTTAAGAAGGGAAGGTGGAGGGTCGAAAACACTTAGGATATCAGAGTGGAGTACGGGAATGGGTCCAATAGCTTCTCAATCTACACAGGGCTCTCTACTACCAGCCACTGCAATGCACCTTTGCTAGGAGAACATTTCTCCCTCGGGTCCCTTTAAAAACCACCATATATGATGAGAGATGTTACTAAGGTTGTGTTATGCATATAAATTTTGCAGAGATGGTATAAAAAGATTGAGAAGCAGTATTCTAAAACAGTATCTGGCACATAGTAAGCCTTCAGTAGTCACTTGTTGAATGTATGAATATCCTCATTTGGCAAATATTGAAGAAAATAAATATAAGTAAAAATTGCCAGTCTCAACTTATTCAATTCAATAAGTATCGCTGAACATCTACCAAGTTCTGGTCATTCATATACAGGATACAAAATCTTTCAACTTATCTGAAAGGTTAACTTAAGGAAACTAAGTCAGCCTTTTAAGAAAGCTAGCATGTCACCTCCCCACCATGTACAACGGGATGACTTGAAAGCCATCTATTTTTCTCTGGAGATAAAGCTGGGAGTCAGATCCTATTTGAAGCTGCTGATACCACCTATTCTGAATGGCTCAAAGCTCTTCTTAGCTTATATGGTGGCCTATTTTTATAAACTGGTTTAGAAATTTAGTAAAATACCCCACAGTGAAATAATGTTGAGTTGTTATTTTCAAGGAATAGGATCAAAGTCACATTAATGGAAGGAATGTGTCTTCTTCATGAGACCAGACTATGTCGACTACTATGGTAAGTGTCCTTACTTTTAAGTAATTCTTGTAGAAATTTACCATGGCTGCTGCTAGACTCTTCAGTCTGTATCTCACTCTTGACAGAATAAGAGTTCATAAAAAAGAGGAGAAAAAGCCTGTGACTGAAGCCTATGACAGTGGATATCACAAGATACACAGGCATATTTTTGATGCAAGGAGGTACTGGCAAAACCAAAAATCAGAGGTTAGAGAGGGTCTTAGAGGAGATATGCACGTGTGTGTGTGTGGGTGAGTGTGTAGAGGTACGGTACAGGGGCATGGAGATTTGAGAAGCACTGATGAAGATCTGGAAGGGAGACACTGCATGTGAAGGCCTAACTCTCTGACCCCTACTTCCCTTTTTGGTACAAGAGGATGAATTAGATGATGAGACAAATGTTGACCTCCTATTTTTGACACTCTGCCACATATGCCTATCAGGGCCAATCTGAGTTTGGTCTGAAGGAAAAGATAGTTGGGAAACAGATGTTATCCACTAGACCACTTTGAGTAGCACCCTTTCCCCGAAAGGCATCCCAGTAAAAGGCTGATGTAAAAGGAATAAAGGAGAATTTCCACATTTACTAGAGGTATCTTCTAGAAAGCCCAATAATACAGGACACCCTGTGCTACCAACAATAAAAGGAAGTGAAGAAGGAGGAATTAGCAAGGAGTCTATACGGGAATGATGCCTAAGCAACCCTGGCAACTTTTCAGCATTTTCCTTTTCCTCCTTTTCCCTGTTGTTTTTACATTCCAGATCTTTTCACCTTCCTCTCAAACAGTAACATAATCCCTGCAAGCTGTCAATATGATTTAGACAAAGGATACAAAAACAAATGATCTGTAGTTCTGGCCTTCCTGATTTATATTCCCAGAAGAGCTTGTTAACACAAAAGGATTGAGTTGCCAACTGGAGGAAAAAGTGAGCAAGAAATGTAGCTCTTCTTTGCCCTATCCCTTTTCCCTATCCCACCACCCCACCTCTGAACTCACCCAACTGACCCAGCAGGGGATTAAGCGGCTTCTTAGCAACGCCTAGCTACAGACCACTCACCAACACTTCCTCATGCACCCAAGAGTCACAGCACAAGAAATATAAAATTTCCATATGAAATTTCTGGCTGAGTTATTCATAATAGAAAATTACTTTTAAATGCATGCATAAGTGTACATTTGAAACAACAAGAAGTAAACAAAAATAAAATATCAGAAAATAAATAAATATGTCCTTTCAGTAGTTTAAAAGGGCACAAACCCAGGTAGAAATTGAGTGATTAGGAAATGCTTCCCTGTAACATATCAACAGTAATAGTGTAAGTGAAATACTTTGGAAACTATAAAACATTATTACTGACTTTATCATTATCTCGTATTTTAATCTCACAAAAGCTAGCCTTATTCTTCATTTTCACTTTGATCTTATGACAGTTCTTTTTTGCTCAACTAGTCATTCTATATCAACTACTCTTAGTTATCCCATCTTAATCTGTGGGATACCTGAAGTAACCCTTAAGAAGAAGCTGCGCGCTTGAACCAATTGTGAAATCAAACATCTTGTTAAGAAAATGGGTAAAAATAAGATTTATTCCATCTTCTATCAATTACTATATGTTGTCTATATGGTTTTTGTCTAGAATTCAATTTACTACTTTATCATGAGAGTCATTAAACTTTTAAAAGTAAAAAGATACACAGCATTTTTACTATTGACTTTGTTTTTTGTAATTCGAAAGGCAGCTTGTCTTTCAGGATTCTGGAAATATATTGAACAATACAAAAATGGAAGCATTTTATTTTAAAATGTCTTAAGAAATTGCATAGAGTTCATAAATGGCAAACATGTATAAAGAAGTGCAGATTTATTAGAATACAGCACAGCATATCAGAACATAGATGGTTCTGAAACAATCGCGCACAACTTTCTTCAGACATTGTAAGAATGTCCTTTTGTAAACTGAATATGTACCACTCATTATAAGTAACATATAAACCCACTAATTGTTTATCATATACCTTGAACATTATATATATTAAATGGTTTAATCCTTACAACCATCCTAAATGGTCAATATTACTTTTTCCTAGTTTTGAATGTAAGGAAACAAGGGTCTTGAAAGATTAATTTACATCCCCCAAATTCCCATGGCCAGCAAGTGGGAAGGCAGGGTTTCTAATCCAGGCAGTGACTCCAGGGCCCATGCTCTTAAGAACTACAATATTCTGTCTCTTGTATCTCATAGATACTAGACTATACAGTAGGAGACACATGACCTGCATGTGGGAAAAAAGTAAGAGACTTTGCTAGATAATGCATTACAGTATAGGGGATGGTAGCAGAGTAATGGAAAGAAAGAACGCTAAAGAAAGTGGAATCCAGATGATAAATAGATTAGATATAGATATTTCTCAGACAATGTTTTGTATTTGATCCAAAGGATAATTCAAAAGAGTATGATGACTATTCAAAAGAGTAGTCAAACCTGTATGTTTTGCAAAGAATTCAGACTAACATATATAGGACTCTTTTGAAAGGCATGTTATATAGATTGCTGAAAGTCTACTAGACCTTTCATTCATTTCTGGGCCATGGAAGCTAAGTCTATAACAGGAGTTGAGCTAGATCATCTACAAGGTCTTTTCCAAATCTAACATTTTATGCTCTCATAATAAAGGAAAAGAAGAAGGAAAAAAATTACAATAAAGCCATTTATAATAAATAAATTTCCACTCTTAAAATTGTACGGTTTAATAATTTTGTTTCTAAGCAATTCTTTAATGATAACTGAAATGTATAAAATACTTGACTTCTAAATTTAGAAGCAAAGATGAATAATTCTAACAAGGTTTTAGGAAGAATATAATTAATGAGCAGATATTTATTAAATATTTACTACACATGAATACAAAAAATATGAACAGAAATCTGAGCTTTCTCAATACAGGAACAATATGATGTAATGCTTAGAACCATAAGCTACACTTGTTACATTCATTCATTTACCTAATGTTTACTGATTATCTAATGGTTACAAGCACTATGCCCAGAACTGAGGGCACAAATGTGAAAAGGAGAGACAGAGCCCTTGCCCTCATGGAGCTTAGAGTCTAGTGGAGTACTGTTAGGAAAACAGGAAATCATGATATCCTCATGTGATGAAGCAAATGCAGGGTGCTATGAATGCACATAGGTAGAACCCCAGATGCCTATCTTATAAGGTAAATATTCTATAAGAATTGATATCTAAGCTAAAACCTACTGTCTGAGTAAGAGTTACCGAGCAAGGAATCTGGGAGTGAGCGTGTGCTCAAGATAAGTGATCTACATGGAGATAAGATTCTGCACTAATGTGTGGAAATACAAGATAAGACAAGTGTGTTTGACAAACTGAGAATTCTTGACCACCACATTCAGAGGCATTAATTTCCCTCATATTTAAAAATCATGGTGGAAATTATTTTCCTATAAAATATTACTAAATGAATAATATAATTTTCATCATTGGTGTCAATCTTGCCAGAGCCCAGATTTGTGGTTGGATCAATAAGTAAAGTCAAGATAAAACAGTGCCTTATAAGCCATGTTAAAGATATGGACTTTATCCTGAAAGCTAAAGAGAGTCAATTAAAATTTTTAAGTAAAGAAATGATAGCTTTAACCACTTTGCTTACATCATGAGAAATGCTGTAGTAATCTAAGCAAGAGATGATGGTGGTCTAGACTCAGGAAGAGGAGAAGAGTGTATGGATTCAAGAAATACTTAGGACTTCAGAACTATCCAGAAGTAATGGATGAGGGAAGTGACAGTTTCAAGTTTGAGCAATCTATGGATGGTCAATGGAAGCTTCACTGGGATTGGCATCACAGAAAGAAAACATGTTTGTGTGTGGAGATGATGAATTGCACTCTGGATAAGGTAAGTTTTTCTCATCTATGGGGCATCTAAGTACTGATACCCAAGAAGCCATTGGATACATTGGGAACTGGAACTCCAAAGTGTGAGTTGGATTGAATAAAGAGTGTTGAAAGTTTGGGGCATATGCAAGACCCATCTGTATTGAGTGTAGAGACTGAGAGAAGAAATCTGCTTTATTAAGTAAGTCAAACTGGGCAAGTTTATAGAGGGCTTTAAATGCTTAGTTTGGACACAATTTGATGAGCAGCAATGGCAGAAGGTGGAAAGTATGAGAGTAGAAGGAGCTACCCTGGAAGTTGGGAAACATGTTAGGAGATTGTTCAGTAGTTGGGAACAATGATTTTGGCCTGCCAACACAAAGAATGGAGTTATTGCTGGAATTCAGGGTGGTCCACAAGCCAAGCCACCTTTAAGAGTTTCACGAACTGGAGTGTGCACGGGGGTGTGATGAGCAGAGTCACTTATGTGGCCAGGGTCATTTCCACCAGGTGTGAATGTCCCGGTTTGAACCAATAATAATTATGGTATCTTATTTGCCATGGGAGCTGGTGGGAGATTTTAATTATATGTGCCCAATCAGGGACTTCACTGCAATGCTTATGTGTATTAAAAATGACATAAATTAAATATAAGAAGAGCCATAAATTTATTTATTGATCAGTCCCATGTGTTTACAGTGGATACACAGACTATTCTAAGGCAAAACCATCAGTTCACCATTGTTTTGGACTTAGGAGGAGGAACAACATCTGTAGCTCAGTGCATCAGCACCAATGGCCAACAAGGAGTGTGTGGTCCTAGAGACAGCCCTTCTGAGAAGGCTCCTGTTGTTTAGAGAAAACTGGAAGCAAATGGACTTTGTTTCCTCTTTACTTTCAGAGGATGTCTCTTTTCTGATAGAAAAAGGATTTCTTTGTAATAAGAAATTTTAGATGGGAATCAGAAAACTTTTTTCCTTGCCTATGCCAATGTTGATCTACATGTAACCTTACAGAAGTCGCTTTTGACTCTAAACTTCAGTGTTCCCATTTTTAAGGTAGGAATAATACTTTGTACCTCTCAGACACTGTAAGGTTTCATGAAACATTCACAATACTGCACAAACACAGATTACTAAGAAATATGAGCTATATATAAATTATCTTAAATAAGGTTTTCTTTTTTTACCAAAATCTACATTTCCTCATGTACTTAACTTTAAATTAAGCATGACTTCTACAAATTTAAAGGGCATGTTTAATATTTCCTTCACAAAAAATATTGGAAGAAATGCAAAACCATCCCTCAGATTCTGTATTCGGTTTGGAAGCATATTCTACAAAAGAAAATATATTCTACACTCCCAAAGAGAATGCCAAAAGAACGAGTAAAGCAGTCATGCTGATCCTACCTTTTATATCAACAACAAGAGGAATAAACCTTCACGCTTTCAACCAGTTTTGAATACAAGAAAGCAGCTGGGGCCTCGAATCTTCTTTCATCACCTCAGGGTGTGACATGATTATTCAGGAAAAATCAAATTGACTTTATAACTTCAGAAAGATACATCTACAAAGAAAAGAACTGAAATGAAAAACTGTAAATTATAGTTCTCTACTTGAGCAGGCCAAATAATTCACCCTGGTCTCAGAGATATGTCCTGTGCTTCAGGGATGGAGCACAGTTTCTGTGTGAAAAAGGGTGAAGTTAAGTGACAGCAGCTAGTAAGGGTTTCATTCTCCCTTATAGTTACTTGTTATTTTATTCATAGGCATACTAAGAAATAACTTGAAGTATTATAAATATCTATATCTAGAACTCTCTCTCTCTCTCTCTATATATATATATTTATATACATATATATGTACATGCCATGGGATGTATGAGACAACTAGATATAAATATCTATAAATAGATAGATATAAAGAGAGAGAAAGAATTCTCAGAGAATAAAAATTATACTTGCGTTGATACAATTTTGAAAAGATTATTAAAGTAATTATTAATTCATTTAAATCCTTTGTTTTTTCTTAAATCCATAATTCAAACCACATATGTGAAAATAAAGTGATCTGACCAAAACTGTGGTTCTTTTAGTGGCTTGCATGGAAAGAATGCCTATTGGAAAACAAGTGCCCTTCTTTTCACATTCGAAGCTTCACATATTTTGAGTGTGCCAATAATAGTCCATAGACCCTAATAGGAGAAAGGAAACTCTTCTCTGGAGAGCAGATAAGAGCTCAATTAAAAAAATCCCCTCCCTGCAACACTTGTTGATTCAAGTGTGAGGACCTGAATTTCACAGCTATTTGCATCCATAGGATTACACAAAGAATACTACCTTCTCCCATTTGCACTGTCTCCTCTTCAAATGTTGAGTGACTTGCCTGAGAAAATTCTAAGGTATAGTCTCAAATAATTTAATACTGCCCTCTAGAGGCATTATAATAACATTAAATTTGTTCCTTCTGGTGTGGTTTTATTAAATTTTATTTCCCTAAATTTAAAACCACAAATTTTAAAAACCCATGAAAGATTATTTAACATAAAGATTTTCTAAACATTACATCCATTTCAAATTTCATTTGTCAAATTATGTTTAAAAAATTTAGTAAAGCTCAATAAATTAATATGGCCTCTAAAATAATCTTATAAAATATGTAAACCATTGGCCAGGTGGCAATGTGTACATTGGAGTCCCCTAGTTGCTATGGTTTTTCTGTGAAACCCTGAAGCACATGGAGAGGAGTGATCATTACAAACAATGCCCCACCTCAAAAAATACCTTAATTGAAATCAGGAAATTTAGAAAATAAGAAATATTCCTTTCCCTCTAAGAACAAAGTTAAAGCATCAATCCAAGAGCATTCTCAAGATCTGAAAAACAGGCAATTTGCTTAAAATATGAGTCTGCGACAAAGAATAATGAGAACTGAACTCTTGAAGACTTTTAGGGATAGATAAATTAAGAAAAGTAAATTTGGATTTACTATAACAACGGTTATGAAATGTATTCAAAGCTAAGAGGATAGTCATGTGATGGAATTTCTGTGAGAAAAAAATCCAGGTAGCATGAACTTTAGATACTAAGAGGAAAGTGATAGAAGTTTGAAAACTAAAAGCGTTTGAAAAATTTTGTCATAAAACATCTGTGACTTGAGAACTGAAGACTAGGCACAGGAATCTTATTTTAAAAGAAAAGTTTCATGTTTTCTGCACAGGCCTGAAAGAAGAAATTTTACATTATAATTTTTGTGTTAGGAAACGGTGTGCGAAGCCTGCTGTCTTTATTGTTGGCACAGAGAAAGGTCTTTGGAAATAAAATGCAGTCTGTTTCCTCCATAAAGACGATTTTCTGAAGTGTTTATATTGAATATGTTGGTTGTTATCAATATAAAGTAATAAATTACTAAATCTTCTGCATTATAAGCAATTTTAAAGGAAAGAAAGTACAGTTGAAAAAAATTACTTCACAATTATCTGTAAAATAAATTACTTCCACTCATTTTTCTATCCTGTTGTTTGCAATTAATGATCCACCCCCATGACATGGAAAACTTGCATTTTTGTTTATCAGTAAATGTCATGCATAGATTGAAGTATATTTCAAAAATAAATATTCAGAGTTTAGTTTTGTCAAATTTAAGCCATTTGTGCTAAATACAGGTATATGTTGAGGAAACTTTACATTTGCAAATATGTTCTTAATCATATGATCCCACTCTAACAAAATCTATATAACTTATCATTTAAATTACACTCACACATGCAAACACACTTGATTTAAATGACTTTCATAAAAGGAAATAAATAGCTTGCTTACTTAAAGGAACTAAAGTATTAGACTGAATTTATGGCAATTTGTGTGAAGAAACATTTTGGATTTTGGCTAAAATACTTAACTTTATAGAACAACACCCAGGTAATAAAAATATTAATTTAAAAGTTTATACATTCATGTTTTCTCTCCCTCCTTTCTGGATTGCCTTAACTAACAATTCAATCAATCTGGAAAGGTCTAAGAATGTTGCAATAAATGTAAAATTAACATTACTAATGGAAGTTAGGCTTAAACATACCTATAATATATCATTTATATAGTAAAGTGAAAAAAAAATTATAAATAATTAAAAACAACCTGAGTAGCAAGAAGATTCACAAATTCATTCAATTATATTTAAATATAAGTAGGTTAATATTAAGATGTAGGTTAATAACATTTTTTTAAAATGGAAAACATGCTAATTTTCTAAGAGTATAATGAAATGATGCATACAACCACTAGGTGATTATGTTGACAAAATGGACTGGGATTGGTGAACAGGCATTAATATGTTGCTACATACAAACAATTCTGAGGGTGTATGACACAGAGGAGAGAGTGGGAAAATGCAGACCAAAAGATCTGTGTGTTCATCCTGTGTACATTCTAAAAATTTCTTAAAGGAATAATGAATAACATACTTCCAACAAGATAGTCTATGCTTTCCCAAAATTATTCTTAAAACTAAACAATAGTATTTACGAGGTGAAACTTTAGGTAGTAATCATTTTATGTGAATGAGACAATAAATTTTATCAGCCAGCCAGGATAAAATCATTTATTTGAAAGTCAAAATCTATTTCTACTTCTAGGAACAAAAGAAAATAAAGACAACAAGATGATCATGAACTGTGTGTGTTGGAGGTTGGGACGATAATTGGTGTATTTTCCTGAAATTCTCATTGATCCAGCTATTCAAAAAAATATATGTGATGACATTTCAAATTAGAGAGTATTACAAGTAAGCATTAAAGTAAGTTGCTAATTCTGAAGTGATACTTCAAATACTGCAAATACACCTTCTTTCCACTATAGGTAGCACACAAACACTAACTTTTTGTTAAAAAAATAGAAGTTGTGTTAGGCATCAATTGTTTTGTACATTTATATCAAAATTTGTGCACTAAGATCTTCCTTTTGATTTATCACTATATGTTCTGAATATTAGTAAGAAAAAGCATTCATTCAATCAAATAAATAAGTGATTTATATAATATTTTAAAAGAACAGTTGAATGGTATATTTTTTATGTTGTTAAATTTTGAAAAATATTTGAACACTTTCTCTAATACTGACTGTTATGGAATCCTTCCATCCTGTTCTTCAATTGGTGTCAACTATAAACCTCCTTCTCCTCCAATTTAATACCCTCCATATTTTTTCTTCCCTTATGAACAAGTACAAGTTTTTATCAAGGATTTTCTCCCTGTTTCCCTCTGTTTCTTCCTCTCCCCTTTTTCAGTTGTTGCTATATGTGGGTTCTTGTCTTGCTTTTATAGCTGTGGGACTCAGTGTATCATTATGAGCCCCTTATGGAGCACTGGACATCCAAGCTCAAATTCTGAATCTGTCGCTTGCCCAGGGGAAAGCTGGCAAGTTTCCTGAACTCTCTCAGCCTCAGAGTTACTCTGTAGATCAAATAAATATATGGATGCTAATGAAATTTTCTGTCTGAATTTCATTACAAATATGGTTCTGTGATGGCTAAAAGTATGATTTGCTTTTCTGAAAAATATTGTAGTAAGTGCTATTTGACTTTTTATAATCTTAGTTTATAGCTCTAGAAAACTCTTCTTTCTAAGGTCACTGATTTCCTCCTAAGGCTCACATTTATATGGTTCAACAGCACTTGACTCATCCTTTCTTAAAATTCTCTCTTCTCTTGACTTCTGTGATACCACTCTGTCCTAGTTTTTTATTTTCAGCTCTAAAAGATTCTTGTCAGTCTCCTTGTCCTCTTATCTCAGGTGCCTATTCTTGCTTTATGTCTCTATGTTGTTGTTGTTATTATTTTCCTGAATGAGTTTTCTTCAACTGCTGAAACCTCCTCCCCTAGAGTGAAATATCTAGCCCAGATTTCTTGCCTGACTTTCAGTCTCATAAAAGCATCTACTGATCCTCTCCATTTGTATGTGCCCCCAGACACTTCATATTAAATATGTCTGAATTAAATTCTTTATACCCTGCTAAGTCATCTCTCCTGGGTTTCCAATGTCTGGGAATGGCTCCACCAACCATCCACTGCAAGAATAACCCTAGACTTCCTTTTTTATCTTCCCTCTGTACTAATCAGGGTACTCCAGAGAAACAGAAGCAACCAGATGTATAATACAGAGAGAGATTTATTTTAAGGAATTGGCTCATATGATTGTGGAATCTTGGCAAATTCAAACTCTGCAGGGTAGGCCAGCAGGCTGGAGACCCAGGGAAGAGTTGCAATTCAAGTCCAAAAGCAGTCTGTTGGCAGAATTCCCTCTTCTTCTGGGGAGATCAGTCTCTTTTTTCTGTTAAGGCCTTCAACTGATTGAATGACGCTTGCCCACATTACGGAGGATACTCTGCTTTCCTCAAGGTCTATTGATTTAAATGTTAACCTCATCTAAAAAATCCCTTCAGGGAAACATCTAGAATAATATTTGACCAAATATGTGGATCCCAAGGCCTAGCCAAGTTGATACATAAAATTAACCATCAGGATTTCCCTGGTGGTGCAGTGGTTAAGAGTCTGCCTGCCAATGCAGGGGACACGGATTCGAGCCCTGGTCTGGGAAGATCTCACATGCCATGGAGCAGCTAAGCCCGTGTGCCACAACTACTGAACCTGTGCTCTAGAACCCGTGAGCCACAACTACTGAGCCCACGGGCCACAACTACTGAAGCCCATGCACCTAGAGCCCATGCTCCGCAACAAGAGAAGCCACCGCAGTAAGAAGCCTGAGCACCGCAATGAAGAGTAGCCCCTGCTCGCCACAACTAGAGAAAGCCCAGGCACAGCAACGAAGACCCAATGCAGCCAAAGATAAATAAATAAATAAATTTATTTTTAAAAAATTAACTATCATACTCCCTCATCACAAAATTGATTATTATCTCCTATCTATTTTACCTACTTATATCTATCAGCTCTGTCAACTGTCTCCACCCATTCCACGCTGTTGGAAGCCCGGGCTATCATCTTCTGCCTTGACTACTGCAAGAGACTCTTAATTCTCTGACTCCAACTTTCCCCTACTAGTTCATTCTCCATATTAAGTAGAATGACCACCATAGTTGTCATTCTGAAGTACTAAATTCTGATTATGTTAATAACATGCTTAAAATTATTCAATATCTTTCCTTCACTTTCTGGAGACTCCAACCTCATCAGCATGATACACAAGTTCCTCGTGATCTGATATTTGAATTTTTTTCCATCCTTTCCTCCCATCACTCTTCCACATACCCAATGTTCCAAGTATGCTAAATATTTTGTTGTTCAATAAACAAGTCAGGCTGTCTTATGTATCCATACATTTACAAATGCTATTCTATTTAGACTACCTGTCCAGTGATTCTTTGCTTGATTGGGTCTAATTTCTGCTTTATGACTCAGCTCAGTCACCACCATCTCCAGGAAGCTTTCTCTGGTGTCACAGGAATCAGATAGCTACCTACTCATTGCATAACAGGAGCAGCCTAAGTTCTACTGTTGGCTGAGTTAACACATGCAAAATACTTAGAACACAATCCGGCATATAGCAAATGCTCTTTGCAGTTAGGTGCTATTATTATTAATAGTAATAATATAATTTATAGCACACACATTAAATTGTAATTGCTGACTGATTTGTTCATTGCTCAAAAAAACACAATAAAGATTAATAAATTTTCCCACTTTTGTAACTCCCCAACTCTTAGCACAGTGCCTGATACATTACTCTCATTTAGGTAATAAATGAGAGTCAGTGAATGAAAGCACCCTTCAATATTAGAGATATATGATGTTTCCTGCAAAAGAAAAAAAAAATTCCCTTGTACAAAAATATTTCAGATACAATGCCAGAGGTCTTAGACTTCAAACAAGACTAGGTGAATTTTTCAATGCGATTTTACTGAAAGCCTTCATAAAAATTAAAGCAGAATTCATCACATATTTACAAATGTTTTGACATTATCTTCTTCCAGTCATATATCTATGGTATATGTGAAGTGTTACTAAGAATACTTCAGGACATGGCTACTGAATGAAATGTCACTAAAATTATCTTAGTATTTTTTTCTGAACTTTCTAGGTAATTTGCAGATCACTTTATTCAAAACCTTACAATGCACATTGTTATTTTCTTTCCACCTCATGGCAGCACATTTTAACTTTACAGAAATCTTCTTTTCTTTTATGATTTGTCAATCTTTCTGCCATTCTGTCTCCCAAAAAAAAGAATCTTCTAATGAGTTCAAGTCAACTTTGTCCCATGCTAATGGTTTAAGAATACAGTAAATGATAGTTGAAACATAGTTACCAACTTCTAGGGTTTTAAAAAATTTTTGTAAAATAAATGAGAATAAATATGGAGGTGCATTTATATTTCCTTATTATTATAAAAATTATATTTTATGTAAAATTTACCTATAAATATGCTTTTTAAAATTATATAAAGAAAAAACTACATTTACATTTTTCTTGAAGTGTCCAACTTGCCTTATATATTTTGCAAATAATAGTCTGTTCCAATGATTCTCACAACTGCCTGCACACAAGAATCACCTGGAAACCTTATAAAGGTATTGTTATTTTACTCTTATTTCCAGGGATTGAATTCTTCTCAGGTGGGACATGGGATGTGTTTTAAAAAACAAAACAATGTCAATTACACCTCACCAAAAAATAATAATAAAGCAAAATAAAACTTACCAGATAATTGTAATGTACATGGCCATGACTAAGAACCAATGAGCTAGGTTTTTGTTTTTTGGGTTTTTTCATGCTTACACAAGGCTAGGTAATCATGGGACACTATTCAAATAAGAATTTGCAGACTTTTATTTGTTTTCAGGCACATTTTTGCAGATAAATAATTTTTCTTCAAAAATTTTGAGTCTTGTTCTCCTTTTGATGACAAATTTAAAAAATAATAATATAAGCACATTTTGTATTATTTCTTTGACCCGTACTGTCATTAAATTTTTGGTTCAGCATTATATCTGGTTTACTCCACTGTTAGCTGTTAGCTCCAAGTAATTCAATATTAATTAAAGTCTAATGAGAAAATAATAGAGTCAACATATAAGCAATGTATTCATATAAGCCCACAGCTCCTAACCTTGACTGATATTAGGTTCACTTGTGAGGGTTTAAGACATTGCAATACTCAGCCCACATCCCAGAGCAATTACATAGAATCTCTGCAGGTGTGGTTCAGTCATTAGTATTTTTGAAAGCTCCCTGCTTTAGCATGGTATGCAGCTAAGGTTGAGAAATATTGCTCTAAGCAAAGCCAAGTGTCTGGGATTATCATCCTCAAAATTATCTGTGTCACAGTAGTCAGTGTCATATTAAACATGTAAGTAATTATTTGAATTAAAAGTGTTATGTTTACTTAAGCAAATGGTTTGATTTGAACTATATTTGTTTTATAGTTATTTTTAATTTTAATTTATAAATTGTTTTGGCTTTATAGTTTTAACCAAGTTAGTCTATCCATTGTTTTATGTTTGCACATATTTAGAAAGAGTGATTAAAAACTATTTCAGTCAACTGTGAAGATATGGAAATTATTTTTATACTGATCTAATCACAAACCAGGTTTGAGCAAAAATGTCTGTAGCCACAGCTATAAAGTCCTCGACTTAAACAAAAGTAAACGTTTATTATGGCATCCTTTAAAAAGAAAAGGGATATTGCTTTAATGGGTACAGACTTTCCATTTGTGTTGGAAAAATTTTGGAGACAGATAGTGGTGATGGTCACACAATAATGTGAAAGTACTTAGTGCTACTACTGAATTTTACACTCAAAAATATTAAAATGGTAAATTCCATGATACATACACTTACCACAATAAAATAAAGAAGGGAATGTCTAGTTGATCCTTGAACAATGTGGAGGTTAGGGGCACCTATCCCCTGCACAGTCAAAAATCCAAATATAACTTTGCAGTCAGCCCTCCATATCCTCAGTTCTGCACCTGCAGATTCAAGCAGTCGTGGATAGTGTAGTAGTACTGTGGTATTTAGCGGAAAAAAAAAAAAAAATCCTTGTATAAGTGAACCCATGCAGTTCAAACCCTTGTTGTTCAAGGGTCAACTGCATATTCGAATTTCTTGTCCTTTTTACTTAGTTTGTATATTTTGGGGTTTTGAAAGTTCTCTATTTGTTCTGAATATATTCTGATATGTTTATCATATACATAATATGCAACTGTTTTCTCTCAGCAATCTACAAGTATTACTAGAGAGGAAGGGGGATTTTTATTTAATAATGATAAAGGATCAATACAACAAAAATATGTAAGAGTCTTAAACATTTTGCAGTTAATAAATGGCCTCAAAATTTATGAAGGAAAAGCAGAAAGAACAAGAAGGAGAAGCAGACCAATCCAAAATCAAAGTTGAAAATTTTTAAACCTCAATCTTTGTAACTGTTAAGGCAAAAAGACTAAGAATTAGTAGAGATATGTAAGATTTGAACAAAAGGAATAACAAATGTGACCTTATTTAAATCAATAATTCTGTTTTTAAGAACTAAGAATGCACTTACTTTTCAAATGCACATAGAATATATACAAAAATTTAATATATGCTGGGCCATAAAACGAGTTTCAATAAATATCAAAGTATTTGATATGATATAGACATACTTACTTAGAACATAATGATAATAAAATCGAACTTAATTTTTTTAACCTAGTTAAAAAAATCAGTAAACATTTAGAAATCAAGCAACACACTGCCAAATAAAACATGAAACTAACTATAAATCAAGGTGGAAATTACAAAATATTTTAAACTGAATTAAAAATACTGCATGCCTCAACGAAGAGCCCGTGCGCTGCAACGAAAGATCCCATGCACCGAAACCAAGACCCCACGCAGCCAAAAGTAATAATAAATAAATAAATAATAAATAAACAAAAACAATGCACAAAAAATTAAAAAATAAAAATACTGTGTATCAAATTTTGGGTATGAAACTGTGGATTGGCTTAGAGGGAAATTTGTAACCTTAAGTGTATATGTTAGCAAAAAACAAAGCTAAAAATATTCAATTATCTTGATATCGATTTCAAGAAGTAAGGAAAAGAAGAGGAAATTAAACCCACAGAATGTACAAGAAAAAAAAAGAACAAAAATAAGATTTAAAGTTAATGAAGCAGAAGTTATATCAACATAAGAAAAAAATTTTTAAGTCAAAATGTGGTCATTTGGAAAGATTAAGAAATATTTATCAAGGGAAAAAGAGAGAGAAATCACAAATAACTAATATCAAGAATAAAAAAGAGAATGTCATCACAGATCTGGAAACATTAAAAAGATAATAGGTAATTATGACCAATAATATGCCAATAAATTTGAAAACATAACATCAAAACTGACTGAAAAATAATCTGAATATGTTATAGCTATTAAACTGAATTCATAAAGAAAAACTGATCCACAAAGCAAACATTAGGCCTAGATTGTTTCACTGGTCAATTTTCTAAATATGTGCAAAGGAATGTGCCAATTTTAAACAAACTCTTGCAAAAAATAAAAAAATAAAAAACACCCTCTAAGTCATTCAAAGCAAGTAGCATGACTGAAACTAAACCTGGAAAAAATATAAGAAAGAGAATTACAGGCCAATTTCTCTTGTGAAATTGATTTCAAAATACTAAAAAAATAAAAGAAAATCAAATCTAGTAAAATTTTAAATTATTATACATCTGGACCAAGTTAATTTCAAGAATGCCAGATTGGTTTTACACTAGAAAATAAATATATGAGCTAAAAAATGAATTGTAAAATTTATATAATCATCTCAATATACGCAAAAAAGCAGTTTGTTAAAATTCTTCACTTCAGATAAAAACAGCAAACTAAAAATATGAGAATTCCTTAATCTACAAGATATCTGGAATACATCCATACACATGACAAAATATGCATACTTAGACTATACATAAACTTCTAAAAAATTACAGATAACATAATAAAAGCATTGCCCCAAGGCCCTTGAATAGACACTTAACCAAAGAGGATATCCTGAAGTCCAATGGATATAGGAAAAGGTGCTCGACCTCTTCAGCTACCAGAGAATTGCAAATTAAAGCCACATTTGAGATACACCCACAAAATATCTAAAATTAAAAATAGTGAGAGTACAATGCTGGTAAAAATGTGAAGCAAGTAAAACTCTCATATACTTCTTGTGGAAAACAAATTGGCACAACTGCTAGGAAACAAAGCAGTTGGTAGCATCTGCTAAACTTGAATACACAAATGCACGACCCAATAATTCTATTCCAAACTATATACACAAAAACAATGCATACATGTGTGCACCAAAATATACATATAGAAATGTGAAAAATAATGCTAATAACCTAGTTTATCCACATTACCCAACAATTTTGTATAATTGTGGTATATTCATATTGTAGAGCATTAAAAGCAAAAATAAATAAATAAATAAATAAACTACAGAGATGAATTTCACAAAGGCATAGTTGACTGAAATAAGACAGAAAGAAAACAAGCATCAAGAAACTTTAAATTATTGAAATCATATAAAATTATGAATATGTACTTTGTACATATTCTATTTTATATTGCATTCTATTTTACAAAAAATAGAATAAATTTAGAAATCAGTACTGAATGATGTTTGGGAAATTCACAAATTTGTAGAAAGTACACAACATACTCATAAATAACCATTTAATGTTTACTCTTTATTATCAAAGAAAAAATCCCAGGGCTTCCCTGGTGGCGCAGTGGTTGAGAGTCCGCCTGCTGATGCAGGGGACACGGGTTCATGCCCTGGTCCGGGAAGATCCCAAATGCCGCAGAGCGGCTAGACCCGTGTGCCACGGCTGCTGAGCCTGCGCGTCCGGAGCCTGTGCTCCGCAATGGGAGAGGCCACAGCAGTGAGAGGCCCACGTACCGCAAAAAAAAAAAAAAAAGAAAGAAAAAAAAGAAAAAATCCCAGGAGAAATTAGATAATACTTTGAGAGGAATGGAAATAAAAATGCAATATAAATGTTATGACAAGAAGCAAAAGTAGTGTTCAGAGAGAAATTTACACCTGCAAACACCTATATTTTTTTAAAAAGCAAAGATCTCAAATTAATAACCTAAACTTCCACCTTAAAAAACTAAAAATAATATCAAAGTAAACTCAGAGCAAGCATAAGCAAGGAAATAACAAGGATTTGAGAAAAAAAATGAAATAGAGAATAGAAAAATAATTGAAAAAATAGCAGAACCAAAGATTGGTTCTTTGAAAAGACCAACAAAATTGACAAAGGCTTTGGTTAGACTGACAAAGAAAGAAAGATATACGACTCAAATCATTAAAATCAGGAATAAGACAGGAGGCATCACTATTTCCTTACTGAAATAAAAATGATTATAAGGGAATTAATTAACAACTTTATGCCAAAAATTAGATTATCTAGATTAAATGAACAACAACCAAAGTGACTCAGAAAGAAAGAGAAAATCTGTATAGATTTATAAAAATACATTGAGTTGCTAATTTAAAAAAAACAAAAGTAAAAGCAAAACAAAACAAAAAACTAACCACAATGAAAAGTCCAAAGTGTTCACTAATAAATTCTATTAACTACATTAAGAAAAAGTAAAACCACTTCTTCATAGAATCGTCTAAAAAAATAGAAGAGGTTGGAACACTCAGACCAATACTACCCTGATACCAAAACTAGAAAAAGGTATCACAAAAAAGAATAACAACAAATCAAAATCCACTGTGAATATATATGCAAAAATCCTCAATAGAATACTAGAACATGGAATCCAGCAATACATACAAAGGATTATACACCATGACCAAGTGCGATTTATCCAAGAATACAAGGTTTCTTTAGCATCCAAAAGTCAATTGCTGTAATACTCCTTATTAGTAGAATAAAGGGCAAAACCATAGGATCATATAAATAGAGGCAAAAAAGATATTTGACAAAGCCTAACACACTGTAGGGATAAACAAGATTCAACAAACTTGAAGTACAAGGTTATGTCCTCAACCTTAAAATGAGTATCTATGAAAACCACATAGTTTATACCATATTTAATGATGGAAGACTGAATACTTTCCCTCAACATCAGGAAGAAGTAAAACGTGTCCTCTCTCACCACTTCTATTTAATACTATACTTGAGGTTCTTGTTAGGACAATTAGACAAGAAAAATAAACGCATCCCAATTGGAAAGAAGATGTAGGAGGACCTTCAAGATGGCGGAGGAGTAAGACGTGGAGATCACCTTCCTCCCCACAAATACATCTAAAATACATCTATATGTGGAATAACTCCTAGAAACAGGGGTGCGGAGGGCAAAGCGGAGAGATTCCCACACAGAGGATAGGTGCCGACCAGCCCTCACCAGCCCGAGAGGCTTGTCTGCTCACCCACCAGGGCGGGCGGGGGCTGGGAGCTGAGGCTCGGGCTTCGGAGGTCAGATCCCAGGGAGAGGACTGGGGTTGGCTGTGTGAACACAGCCTGAAGGGGGCTAGTGCGCCACATCTAGCTGGGAGGGAGTCCGGGAAAAAGTCTGGACCTGCTGAAGAGGCAAGACACCATTGTTTTGGGTTGCTTGAGAAGAGGGGATTCCTTCCCTTTCTGCCCACAGAAGGCAGAGCACCATCTAAACAAGCTGCAGAGACAGGCATGAGCTGTGGCTATCAGCTCAGACCCCAGAGACAGGCATGAAACACTAACACTGCTGCTGCATCCACCAAGTCCTGTGTGCAAATACAGGTCACTATCCACACACCCACCCTTGCCCCCCAGGGAGCCTGTGCAGCCCACCACTGCCAGGGTCCCGTGATCCAGGGACAAGTTCCCTGGGAGAACATACAGTGTGCCTCAGGCTGTTGCAATGTCACACTGGCCTCTGCCACTGCAGGTTCACCCTGCATTCCAGTTATAACCCATACCCTCCATCCTCTGGCATGAGTGAACCAGAGCCCCCTAATCAGCTGCTGCTTTAACCCTGTCCTGTCTGGGTGGGAGACCTGCACCTCTGGGAGGGAGCTGTGAAGGAAGAAAAGTTTCCACACACCAGGAAGCCCCTTCACTGGTGGAGATGGGGGGAGGGAAGGGGGGAAGCTTCGGAGCCACAGGGGAGAGCGCAGCAACAGGGGTGCGGAGGGCAAAGCGGAGAGATTCCCACACAGAGGATAGGTGCCGACCAGCCCTCACCAGCCCGAGAGGTCTGGGGTTGGCGGCGTGAACACAGCCTGAAGGGGGCTAGTGCGCCACAGCTAGCCGGGAAGGAGTCCGGAAAAAAGTCTGGAGCTGCCGAAGAGGCAAGAGACAATTGTTTCGGGGTGCACGAGGGGAGGGGATTCAGAGCACCACCTAAATGAGCTCCAGAGACGGGCGCGAGCTGCAGCTCTCAGTGCGGACCCCAGAGACAGGCATGAGACGCTAAGGCTGCTGCTGCCGCCACCAAAAAGCCTGTGTGCAAGCACAGGTCACTATCCACACCTCCCCTCCAGGGAGCCTATGCAGCCCGCTACTGCCAGGGTCCCGTGATCCAGGGACAACTTCCCCGGGAGAATGCACGGCGTGCCTCAGGCTGATGCAATGTCATACTGGCCTCTGCCGCTGCAGGCTCACCCTGCATCCGTAACCCTCCCTCTCCCCAGCCTGAGTGAGCTAGAGCCCCCCCAATCAGCTGCTCGTTTAACCCCGTCCTGTCTGACCAAAGAACAGACACCCTCAGGCAACCTACACGCAGAGGCAGGTCCACATCCAAAGCTGAACCCCAGGAGCTGTGCAAACAAAGAAGAGAAAGGGAAATCTCTCCCAGCAGCCTCAGGAGCAGCAGATTAAATCTCCACAATCAACTTGATGTACCCTGCATCTGTGGAATACCTGAATAGACAATGAATCATCCTAAACTTGAGGCAGTGGACTTTGGGAGCAACTGTAGACCTGGGGTCTATTGTCTACAACTGATTTGTGTCTGATTTTTATGTTTATGTTAGTATAGTTTTTAGTGCTTGTTATCATTGGTGGATTTGTTTACTGGTTTGCTTGCTCTCTTCTTTTTTTAATTATTACTATTTTTTTCTTTTAATATTTATTTTCTTTCTTTTTCTCCTTTTTCTTCTGAGCCGTGTGGGTGACAGGGTCTTGGTGCTCCAACCTGCTGTTAGGCCTGAGCCTCTGAGGTGGAAGAGGTGAGTTCATGACATTGGACCACCAGAGACCTCCTGACCCCACGTAACATCAACGGGTGAGACCTCTCCAGGAGACTGCCATCTCAGTGCTAAGACCCAGCTCCACCCAACAGCCAGAAAGCTCCAGTGCTAGACGCCCCATGCAAATCGACTAGCAAGACAGGAACAGAACAACACCAAATAGCAGAAAGGTTGCTGAAAATCATAATAAGGTCACAGACACCCCAAAACACACCACTGCACATGGCCCTGCCCACCAAAAAGAAAATATCCAGCCCCACCCACCAAAACACAGGCACCAGTCCCCTCTGCCAGAAGCCTACACAAGTCACTGAAACAACCTCACCCACTGGGGACAGACACCAAAAACAACGGGAACTATGAACCTGCAGCCTGCGAAAAGGAGACCCCAAACACAATAAGTTAAACAAAATGAGAAGACAGAGAAATATGCAGCAGATGAAGCAGCAAGGTAAAAAGCCACCAGAACAAACAAATGAAGAGGAAACAGGCAATCTACCAGAAAAAAAATTCAGAGTAATGATAGTAAAGATGATACAAAACCTTGGAAATACAATTCAGAAAATACAAGAAATGTTTAACACGGATCTAGAAGAACTAAAGAGCAAAAAAACAATGATGAACAACACAATAAATGAAATTAAAAATTCTCTAGAAGGAATCAATAGCAGAATAACTGAGGTTGAAGAGCAAATAAGGGACCTGGAAGATAAAAGAATGAAAATAACTACCACAGAGCAGAAAAAGAAAAAAAAATAAGAAAAGAATTGAAGACAGTCTCAGAGATCTTAGGACAACATTAAATGCACCAATATTCGAATTGTAGGGGTCTCAGAAGAGGAATAGAAAAAGAAAGGGTCTGAGAAAATATTGGAAGAGATTATAGTTGAAAACTTCCCTAACATGGGAAAGAAAATGGTCAATCAAGTCCAGGAAGCGTAGAGAGTCCCATACAGGATGAATCCAAGGAGAAACAAGCCAACACAAATATTAATCAAACAATCAAAAAATAAATACAAAGAAAAAATATTAAAAGCAGCAAGGGAAAAGCAACAAATAACATACAAGGGAATCCCCATGAGGTAAACAGCTGATTTTTCAGCAGAAACTCTGCAACAAGAAGGGAGTGGCAGGACATATTTAAAGTGATTAAAATGAAAACACTACAACCAAGATTACTCTACTCAACAAGGTTCTCATTCAGATTCGATGGAGAAATTTAAACCTTTACAGACAATCAAAAGCTAAGAGAATTCAGCACCACCAAACCAGCTTTACAACAAATGCTAAAGGAACTTCTCTAAGCAGGAAACACAAGACAAGGAAAAGACCTACAAAAACAAACCCTCTACCCAGCAAGGATCTCATTCAGCTTTGATGGAGAAATTAAAACCTTTACAGACAAGCAAAAGCTAAGAGAATTCAGCACCACCAAACCAGCTTTACAACAAATGCTAAAGGAACTTCTCTAAGTGGGAAACACAAGAGAAGAAAAAGACCCACAAAAACAAACTATCAAAAATTAAATACAAAGAAAAAATAATAAAA
>NC_041221.1:91281717-91287191 GCF_002837175.3 Physeter macrocephalus | reverse complement strand
ACTTTAACACCTCACTTTCACCAATGGACAGATCATCCAAAATGAAAATAAATAAGGAAACACAAGCTTTAAATGACACATTAAAAAAGATGGACATAATTGATATTTATAGGACATTCCATCCAAAAACAACAGAATACACTTTCTTCTCAAGTGCTCATGGAACATTCTCCAAGAGAGATGATATCTTGGTTCACAAATCAAACTTTGGTAAATTTACAAAAACTGAAATCGTATCAAGTATCTTTTCCAACAACAATGCTATGAGGTGGGATATCAATTACAGGAGAAAAACTGTAAAAAATACAAATACATGGGGGCTAAACAATACGCTACTAAATAACCAAGAAATCACTGAAGAAATCATAGAGGAAATAAAAAAATACCTGGAAACAAATGACAGTGAAAACACGACAACCCAAAACATATGGGATGCAGCAAAAGCAGTTCTAAGAAGAAAGTTTATAGCAATACAATTCTACCTCAAAAAACAAGAAAATCTCAAAAAAACAACCTAACCTTACACCTAAAGCCATTAGCGAAAGAAGAACAAAAAAAACCCAAAAGTTAGTAGAAGGAAATAAATCATAAAGATCAGATCAGAAATGAATGAAAAAGAAATGAAGGAAACAACAGCAAAGATCAATAAAACTAAAAGCTGGTTCATTGAGAAGATAAACAAAATTGATAAACCATTAGCCAGACTCATCAAGAAAAAAAGGGAGAAGACTCAAATCAACAGAAGTAGAAATGAAAAAGGAGAAGTAACAGCTGACACTGAAAAAATACAAAGGATCATGAGAGATCATTACAAGCAGCTATACGCCAATAAACTGGACAACCTGGAAGAAATGCATAAATTCTTAGAAAAGCACAACCTTCTGAGACAGAAACAGGAAGAAATAGAAAATATAAACAGACCAATCACAAGCACTGAAATTGAAACTGTGATTAAAAATCTTTCAAAAAACAAAAGCCCAGGACCAGATGGCTTCACAGGCGAATTCTAACAAACATTTAGAGAAGAGCTAACACCTATCCTTCTCAAGATTTTCCAATATATAGCAGAGGGAGGAACACGCCCAAACTCATTCTATGAGGCCACCATCACCCTGAAACCAAAACCAGACAAAGATGTCACACACACACACAAAAAAATACAGGCCAGTATCATGGATGAACATAGATGCAAAAATCCTCAACAAAATATTAGCAAACAGAATCCAACAGCACATTAAAAGGATCATACACCACGATCAAGTGTGGTTTATCATAGGAATGCAAGGATTCTTCAATATACACAAATCAATGAATGTGATATACCATGTTAACAAATTGAAGGATGGAAACCATATGATAAGCTCAAAAGATGCAGAAAAATCTTTCAACAAAATTCAACAATCATTTACAATAAAACCTCTACAGAAAGTAGGTGTAGAGGGAACCCACTTCAACATAATAAAAGCCATATATGACAAACCCCCAGCCAACACTGTTCTCAATGGGGAAAAAGTGAAACCACTTCCTCTAAGATCAGGAATCAGACAAGGTTGCCCACTCTCACTACTGTTATTCAACATAGTTTTGGAAGTTTTACCCACAGCAATCAGAGAAGAAAAAGAAAGAAAAGGAATCCAAATCAGAAAAGAAGAAGTAAAACTGTCACTGTTTGCAGATGACATGATACTATACATAGAGAATCCTAAAGATGCTAGTCAGTGAATGTGGTAAAGTAGCAGGACACAAATTTAATGCACAGAAATCTCTTGCAGTCCTATACACTAATGATGGAAACTCTAAAGGAGAAATTAAGGAAACACTCCCATTTACCATTGCAATAAAAAGAATAAAATACCTAGGAATAAACCTACCTAGGGAGACACAAGAGCTGTATGCAGAAAACTATAAGACACTGATGAATTAAATTAAAGACGATACAAACATATAGAGAGATATATCATGTTCTTGGATTGGAAGACTCAACATTGTGAAAATGACTATACTATCCAAAGCAATATACAGATTCAATGCAATCCCTAACAAACTACCAATGCATTTTTCACAGAATGAGAACAAAAAAATTCACAATTTGCATGGAACGACAAAAAACCCTGAAAAGCCAAAGCAATCTTGAGAAAGAAAAATGGAGCTGGAAGAATCAGGCTGACTTCAGACTATACTACAAAGCCTCAGCAATCAAAACAGTATGGTACTGGCACAAAAATAGAAATATAGATCAATGGTACAGGATACAAAACCCAGAGATAAACCCATGAACATATGGTCACCTTACCTTTGATAAAGTAGGCAAGAATATAAAATGGAGAAAAGACAGCCTCTTCAATAAGTGGTGCTGGGAAAACGGGACAGCTACATGTAAAACAATGAAATTAGAACACTCCCTAAGACCATACACAAAAAATAAACTTAAAATGGATTAAAGACCTAAATGTAAGGCCAGACACTATAAAACTCTTAAAGGACGCTCTGACATAAATCACAGAAATATCCTTTTTGACCCATCTCCTAGAGAAAGGGAAATAAAAACAAAAATAAACATATGGGACCTAATGAAACTTAAAAGATTTTGCACAGCAAAGGAAACCATAAACAAGATGAAAAGGCAACCCTCAGAATGGCAGAAAATATTTGTAAATGAAGCCACTGACAAAGGATTAATCTCCAAAATGTACAAGCAGCTCATGCAGCTCAATATCAAGAAAACAAACAACCCAATCCAAAAATGGCCAGAACACTTAAATATTTTCCCAAAGAACATACACTGATTGCCAACAAACACATGAAAGGATGCTCAACATCACTAATCATTAGAGAAATGCAAATGAAAACTACAATGAGGCATCACCTCATGCCTGTCAGAATGGCCATCATCCGAAAATCTACAAACAATAAATGATGGAGAGGGTGTGGTGAAAAGGGAACCCTCTTGCACTCTTGGTGGGAATGTAAATTGATACAAACACTATGGAGAACAGTATGGAATTTCCTTAAAATACTAAAAATAGAACTACCATATGATCCAGCAATACCACTATTGTGCATATACACTAAGAAAACCATAATTCAGAAAGAGATATGTACCACAATGTTCATTGCAGCTCTGTTTACAATAGCCAGGACATGGAAGCAACCTAAGTGTCCACTGACAGATGAACAGATAAAGAAGATGTGGCACATATATACAATGGAATATTACTCAGCGATAAAAAGAAACGAAATTGACCTATCCTATCTATAGTGAGGTGGATGGACCTAGAGTTTGTCATACAGAGTGAAGTAAGTCAGAAAGAGAAAAACAAGTACTGTATGCTAACGCATATATATAGAATCTAAAAAAATAAAAATGGTACTGATGAACCTAGTTGCAGGGCAGGAATAAAGAGGTAGACATAGAGAATGGACTTGATGATATGGGTGGGAAGGCAAAGCTGGGGCGAAGTGAGTAGCCTCAACATATACACACTACCAGATATAAAATACTTGGCTGGTGGAAAGCAGAAGCATAGTGCAGGGAGAACGGTTCAGTGCTTTGCAATGACCTAGAGGTGTGGGATAGGGAGAATGGGAGGGAGGCTCAAAAGGGAGGGGATATGGGGACATGTGTATGCATATGACTGATCCGCTTTGTTGCACAACAGAAACTAACAGAGCACTGTGAAGCAATTATACTGTAATAAAGAGCTATTAAAAAAATACTGATAGAAACATCTAATGTGTTTAATCATATTAATGAAGGTTTACAGTTCTGTTGGAAACTTTGAGTAATATTAGTAATAATACATTCATAAATCATTTAAAATTAACAAAACTAGAGAGGGCAGACAGCAGAAGTAAGAAGAACTACAATCCTGCAGCCTGTGGAACAAAAACCACATTCACAGAAAGATAGACAAGATGAAAAGGTAGAAGGCTATGTATGTACCAGATGAAGGAATAAGATAAAACTGGGACAACATTAAACACAACAACATTCGCATTATACGGGTCCCAGAAGGAGAAGAGAAAGTACCAGAGAAAATATTTGAAGAGATTATAGTCGAAAACTTCCTGAACATGTGAAAGGAAAGAGCCACCCAAGTCCAAGAAGAGCAGAGAGTCCCATACAGGATAAACTCAAGGAGAAACATGCTGAGACACATAGTAATCAAAATGGAAAAATTTAAAGACAAAGAAAAATTAATGAAAGCAGCAAGGGATAAATGACAAATAACATACAAGGGAACTCCCATAAGGTTAGCAGCTGATTCATCAGCAGAAACTCTACAAGACAGAAGGGAGTGGCATGAAATAATTAAAGTGATGAAAGGGAAGAACCTACAACCAAGATTACCCTGCAAGGATCTCATTCAGATTTGATGGAGAAATCAAAATCTTTGTGTACAAGTAAAAGCTAAGAGAATTCAGCACCACCAAACCAGCTCTACAACAAATGCTAAAGGAACTTCTCTAAGTGGGAAACACAAGAGAAGAAAAGGACCTAAAAAAACAAACACAAACCAATTAAGAAAATGTTAATAGGAACATACATATCGATAATTACCTTAAACATGAATGGGTTAAATGCTCCAACCAAAAGACACAGGCTCACTGATTGGATACAAAAACAAGAACCATATATATGCTGTCTACAAGAGACCCCCTTCAGACCTCTGAATGGATACAAAAACAAGACCCATATATATGCTGTCTACAAGAGACCCACTTCAGACCTAGGGACACATACAGACTGAAAGTGAGGGGATGGAAAAGGATATTTCATGAAAATGGAAATCAAAAGAAAGCTGGAGTAGCGATACTCATATCAGAAATAAAATAAAATAATATAAAGAATGTTACAAGAGACAAGGAAGGACACTACATAATGATCAAGGGATCAATCCAAAAAGAAGATATAGCAATTACAAATATATATGCACCCAACACAGGAGTAGATCAATACATAAGGCAACTGTTAACAGCTCTAAAAGAGGAAATCGACAGTAACACAATAATAGTGGGGGACTTTAACACCTCACTTGCACCAAGGGACAGATCATCCAAACAGAACATTAATAAGGAAACACAAGCTTTAAATGACACAATAGACCAGATAGATTTAATTGATATTTATAGGACATTCCATCCAGAAACAGCAGATCACGCTCTCTTCTCAAGGGCATATGGAACATTCTGCAGGAGAGATCACATCTTGGGTAACAAATCAAGCCTCAGTAAAGTTAAGAAAATTGAAATTATATCAAGCATCTTTTCTGACCACAACACTATGAGATTAGAAATCAATTACGGGGGAAAAACCTTAAAAAACACAAACAAATGGAGGCTAAACACTACGTTACTAAATAACCAAGAGATCACTGAAGAAATCAAAGAGGAAATCAGAAAATACCTACAGACAAATGACAATGAAAACACGATGATCCAAAACCTATGGGATGCAGCAAAAGCAGTTCTAA
>NC_041221.1:91253918-91281438 GCF_002837175.3 Physeter macrocephalus | reverse complement strand
CAAACTCATTCTATGAGGCTACCATCACCCTGATACAAAAACCAGAAAAAGATACTACAAAAAAAGAAAATTACAGACCAATATCACTGATGAATATAGATGCAAAAATCCTCAACAAAATACTAGCAAACAGAATCCAACAACACATTAAAAGAATCATACACCACTATCAAGTGGGATTTATCCCAGGGATGCAAGGATTCTTCAATATACGTAAATCAATCAATGTGATACACCATATTAACAAATTAAGGAATAAAAACCATATGATCATCTCAATAGATGCAGAAAAAGCTTTTGACAAAATTCAATACCTATTTGTGATAAAAACTCTCCAGAAAGTGGGCATAGAGGAAACCTACCTCCACGGAATAAAGACCATATACGACAAACCCACAGCAAACATCATTCTCAATGTTGAAAAACTGAAAGCATTTCCTCTAAGATCAGGAACAAGAGAAGCATGTCCTTTGCCACCATTATTATTCAACATAGTTTTGGAAGTCCTAGCCACGGCAATCAGAGAAGAAAAAGAAATAAAAGGAATACAAATTGGAAAAGAAGAAGTAAAACTGTTACTGTTTGCAGATGACATGATACTATATATACAGAGTCCTAAAAATGCCACCAGAAAACTACTAGAGCTAATCAATGAATTTGGTAAAGTTGCAGGATACAAAATTAATGCACAGAACTCTCTTGCATTCCTATACACTAATGATGAAAAATCTGAAAGAGAAATTAAGGAAACACTCCCATTTACCATTGCAACAAAAAGAACAAAATACCTAGGAATAAACCTACCTAGGGAGACAAAAGACCTGTATGCAGAAAACTATAAGACACTGATGAAAGAAACAAAAGATGATACAAACAGATGGAGAGATAGACCACGTTCTTGGACTGAAAGAATCAATACTGTGAAAATAACTATACTACCCAAAGCAATCTACAGATTCAATGCAATCCCTATCAAATTACCAATGGCATTTTTTTACAGAATCAGAACAAAACATCTTAAAATTTGTAATAAACAAAATTGAGAAACCATTAGAACAAACTAGGACAAAACATCTTAAAATTTGTATGGAGACATAAAAGACCCCGAATAGCCAAAGCAGTCTTGAGGGAAAAAAATGGAGCTGGAGGAATCAGACTCCCTGCCTTCAGACTATACTACAAAGGCTACAGTAATCAAGACAATATGGTACTGGCACAAACGAAATATATAAATGGAAATAAAAACAAAAATAAACAAATGGAACCTACTGAAACTTAAAAGCTTTTGCAAAGCAAAGGAAACTACAAACAGACAAAAAGACAACCCATGGAATTGGAGAAAATATTTGCAGACGAATCAATGGACAAAGGATTAATCTCCACAATATTTAAACAACTCATGCAGCTCAATATTAAAAATCTCCAAAATATATAAACAGCATATGCAGCTCAATATTAAAGAAACAAACAACCTAATCCAAAAATGCGCAGAAGACCTAAACAGACATTTCTCCGAAGAAGACATACAGATAGCCAAGAAGTACATGAAAAGCTGCTCAACATCACTAATTATTAGAGAAATGCAAATCAAAACTACAATGAGGTATCACCTCACACCAGTTAGAATGGGCATCATCAGAAAATCTACAAACAACAAATGCTGGAGAGGGTGTGGAGAAAAGGGAACCCTCTTGCACTGTTGGTGGGAATGTAAATTGATACAGCTACTATAGAGAACAGTATGGAGGTTCCTTAAAAAACTAAAAGTAGAATTACCGTATGAACCAGCAATCCCACTACTCGGTATATACCCAGAGAAAACCATAATTCAAAAAACTACATGCACCCCAGTGTTCATTGCAGCACTATTTACAATAGCCTGGTCATGGAAGCAACCTAAATGCCCATTCACAGATGAATGGATAAAGAAGATGTGGTACATATACACAGTGGAGTATTACTCAGCCATAAAAAGGATTGAAATTGGGTCATTTGTAGAGACGTGGAGACTGTCATACAGAGTGAAGTAAGTCAGAAAGAGAAAAACAAATGTCGTATATTAATGCATATATGTCAAACCTAGGAAAATGGTACAGATGAACCAGTTTGCAGGGCAGAAATTGAGACACAGATGTAGAGAACAAACGTATGGACACCAAGCAGGGAAAGCAGCGGGGGTGGGTGGGTGGGTGGTGGTGTGATGAATTGGAAGATTGGGATTGACGTATATACACTAATATGTATTAAATGGATAACTAATTAGAACCTGCTGTATAAAAAAATTAATAAAATTCAAAAATATATATATACTGCATGATAATAAAAGCAAATTCAGAAAAATAGGTTAGCTCTAAGAAAAAAGTTTACAAGAAAGGAAATATAACTATGATATACTTTATGATTTAACTGTGAAAAAATGTTACATAGAAAAATAAGTTGTGAATATTTATTTAACCAAAAGTTTAATAAAACTCTATCTCTAGGGTAAAAGGATAGAAGTTATATGTGTGAGTTTAATATTATTTTTCTTTTAGAACTATGTTTATGAATTACTCTGATTTTTTTAAAGCTAAATTTATAAAATAATAATGAATTCAGAATATATGATAAAAAAGTTTCTTGGGACTTTGTGTCTTCAACTATTTAGTAAAATTATGAAAATATGCATAGTTTATTTATTATAAATAAAATGTAGGCATTTATCTAAAGTTATTTGTAAATGAATATGAAACACAAATAATATTTTGTTTTTCACTTGTCAAGTTTTTTCTGACAAAATTATATGATAACCTGAAATGACATTCTGTACTTCATGCTTGACTTTCTCAGCAGGTCAAAAAGAGAGTCATTTTGGCAAAATATATTGAAAGGGTTCATCATTTTTCCAATTATCTTATTTAATCCTTTCATATTCATTCATTCTCTCCTTTTTGACTGGTGTATACTTTATATACAATAACATTCCCTAATGTTAAGTGGATAGCTTAATGACTTTTGACAAATGCATATAGTACTCTAACCATCATTACACCACGATAGAGAAGATGTCCATGCCCTGATTTACTCTCTGAACATCATCATGCGTTTTGACTTTCTGTTCCTTGATTGTTAAATTCCTAACTCTGCCAACTTTTTATTTGTTAATCAGATCCCAATATCACTTTCATTGACTTCGTGAAAACCTTCATCACTTTCATAACTTGCAATTTCACTTTTGCTTTTGCAACACCATATTGTTAAGTTAAACAAGCAGGAGTCATAAAATGAAAACATTAAAGGAACTTTATCATGTTCTCACTTTCCTTTTAAATCAAGTTGATGTGTGTACCTTTCTTCCCCCATCCCCATTCCCAGACAAAAACTCAAGCAGTCCTCATGAGTTCACTGGTTACTCCTCGTACACAGTCTCAATTCAAAATTTTAAAAGTCCAGACTCAAATAATAATTGAAAGTTTGAACTTGATACAAGTTAACCTTTCTAAATTCTGCACTTGTTAGCAGAAACCCCCCGTAGTTTCTTGAGGAGGCAGGGCGTAAGTTCTTTTTCCCTCTTTCCATGTATGGTATTTCTACATGACATTTCTACCCCTTCTATTACTAACTAGAGTTTCTGCCAATTCCAAACAAGATTAAAGCAAGTAAAGTTCAGAGAGATGTGAAAAGAGGCAGAAGAGCCCAAGGAGCAAAAATTTCTCAAGGGATTGCTCCATTTATAAGATGGTCTCAAGCTCTTTCCAGAGAAATGCTTAAATCTAACACTTTTTTCTGTGTTTTGGGGAATGTTCTTGCTGGATTTCTCCAATGTTAGCTTTTGTGACAGAACCATTGTTGTCCTTTGGCTCAGTGCTTAGTATTTCCTCTCAACTTCTGGCATCTTCTTGAGGTAGGTTCCTTCATTCTGTAGCAGACGTCCTCATGCTGCCCTCTTCTCTCTGATCCAGGCTGCTTTGCCAGATGTTTGTCCTTTAGCACTGGGTTCACTGTGTTCTTCTACTGAAAAGAACACACTTCAGGCTATCTAGTGATCCAGCTGAAAACCCAAGATGGGGATCAGGCACATCCCTACATATACTCATGCTCAGAAAATGAGAATCGCAACCATGTTTTTTCCAAAGAAATGACCTCCCTCAAATATTTTCCAGTTTCCTATAACCTGACCCTTTGATAGTTTTGATTTGTTTAATCTAATTATTTTGATCATCTACTTTAAATTTCTATGACCATGTCTCAATCAAAATGGATACAATGATAATCCCATTACAGAGATATACAACACCTGACAACTGGAAAGATAGTGAACTATGCAAATATTGAGGAGGACACTAGGATTAACTGTTGGGGAAAATGCCCCAGTGGACACTAATTTCATAAATGACAGTTTGTTTATGAATAATTTTCAGGTTATAATGATTTTTACTTTGATATTCAACTTTGTAACTGCAAGAGTTTCTATATTAAAAACCCAAGAAAAGAGGATAAATGCCAGAATGACAGTGTTTAATTCTTCATTAACTTTTAATTAATTTATGCCCTTTCCATATAAAATGCTCTCAAAGCAAACCATTTGATCTCTTTCATAGTACATTCTCCCTTTATGGCAATGTTTCACATAATAAGCCCTATGGATCCTGTAAAGGCAAAGATATAGTTTTACACATTGAACCTTTTAAAACTTTCCTAGCTCACTTTCCTACCTCTAGATTCTTCCCTAATAATCCACTGAATGTGCTACTGTTAGCCTAATTTTGCTAAAGCACAACTCTGATCAAATCATTATGTAATTGAAATGCTTCAGTGACTCCCTGTTGACAATAAAATAAAATTCTAATCCCTTGGCCTGGCATCATGGCTCTCCAGGATATGACCATCATTCCTTTACCAGCCCAATATTTTTCTACAGCCTTTGCAATTCTCACAATCCTTGTGTTCAAAACTTACAGAACCACTTTCAGTTCCAAGTACATGTCCAACATTTTCTCATATCTCTGGCTTTATATCCATGATGCCCTAGGACTAGAATATCTGGAACACACACATGCCCATGCGCCATGCATGCACCCATCTTTGCATTGCTGAATCTTATCCACTCCTTAAGATCCAACTCACAAGCTGACTAGTCAGCATTTCCTGATTCTTCCCAGTTAGTCCAATTAACTCCTTCCTCTAGATTTCAGTTTATCTGTACCTACATTATGATAATTATTTTCTACTTAGATTTTTTTAAAATTTTTATTTTATATTGGAGTATAGTTGATTTACAGTGTTGTGTTGGTTTCAGGTATACAGCACAGTGATTCTACATATATCCATTCCTTTTCATATTATTTTCCCATATAGGTTATTACAGAGTATTGAGTAGAGTTCCCTGTGCTTGTTTATTATCTATTTTATATATAGTAGTGTATATAGATGTTCTCTTTGAAATTTGTTTCTGTAGCTCCTTTGTGAAAGAGACTGAATTTTATATATCCTTATCTCACATAGAACTTAAACCACTGCTTATGTAATAACCATTTAATAAGATATATTCAAAAAAATAGTAATTTCTATGGACTTGCCATATATTGCCCTGTAATAATATAGAATTTGAATACCTTTCAAAGTAAGGGAGAACAAAATTCATAATCTTAAACAACCTTTCATTGGAATTTTGGTTTAGAATCTGTATACATTAGAATTCCTCCAGGTAACATAATATATATACTGTATATAATATATATACTGTTACTGCTGAAAAGAAAGCAAAACAGCACCTTCGATAAGTTACTCTCAGTCTCAGCTTCCATATCTGTAAAATGGGAAAATAATACATTGTGAGGATTGAACAAAATGGCACATATACAATGGTGTCTGGCAGACAGACGTGCTTACTCAATAAAATGATGTCAATTCCTATTAGACTATAAGCTGCCACTACTTCTACTGACATAGCATTGTTCCTTAATTCTACTGCCTGAACACTCTTACTCCCTGCTTTCTATACCATTAAGATGAATATTTTTAATAAAATTAATATAGGCTGATTTTTTTTAAAAACTGTTATAAAGATATGTGAAAAATAAATAAAATCCTTCTTATTGTCATTACCTAGAGATAACTATTGTTGACATTTTGGTAACACCATTCCAGGCTGATTTCTATTTCTATGTCTTCATAAATATATAAATGTTTTATTAAACATAGAATACTTAAAACTTGATTATTTAATAACTTATTATACCTCCTCTATATAAATACACAGACCTCTTTCTCTATCAATCATCTATCTATCTATCTATCTATCTATCTATCTATCTATCATCTCCCTATCTACCTCTCTCTGCCTCTGAGAGAAAATACAAAGGAATAACATACAATATATGTATATATGTATCTACTTATATATTCATGAAATTACCTAAACTTTTCAGTATACATGGGAGTATAATTTCTATGCTAAAGTTACATACTGTTTTATAGATATTAATACATATTGCTAAACTGCAACAGTATACAAAATGACCATTTTTTCACACTTAAAAAATCTAAGCATTAATATAAAGTTAATTAATTCACTGATTTGCTGAGATAAAACTGAGATTTTATTGTTTTAATAGGCATTTTTGTTTATTAGTGAGATTAAACATTATCCATACACTTATGTTCAGTAGTTTTGTTGTATAATTTTGTCTCTAATGAAAAGTAAGCTAATTTTAAACTAAAGCTACCTACATGTTTACCTTTCAAACATTATTTTTTTTCTAAGTTACAGTATGCAGCAAATAAATTAAAAACAAACATTCAGCAAGGTGTTTTTAGAAGCTGACAGCATAATATATTTTAAAAAGAAGAGAAAGTAAAGCCGGGAGAACCACCAAGCACACAGTGCCTTAGAGCTCCTCACTATAATATACTGAAACACTTGCAAGCATGAAGATAAGGTTGAGTCATCATAAACATTTAAAGTTAAATATTAGGAAAAAATAAAATTATGTATTAGATTTTAGAAATATTTTCATCTAAATTGTTAGCACTTGGTAGTTGGAAAGTTGATATTCAGTAGTCTAGAAATTACACTTATGTGAATACTTTATTCCTATGATGAAAGATAAAGCATTGATTTATTTTATTCTATTGTTACAAAATTACTTTGTATACATAAAATACATACATACATACAGTTTTATGACCACAGAATATAATTTGGCGTATATGTCAAAATGGTATTTGGACTTCTCAACTCCCATATATTTCCATACTACTGTAAACAAGAATATAGTATAAACTGGAGGAGGTCCAAATTACTTCTTCTAACTCTAAATTTTCACATAATATTTCCTTTTCGCTAAGTGAAAATGCACTAATTTTCTTTAAAAAAATTGATGTTTACCATCATGGTAAAAAACATTGCTTAGAAGAACACCTAGTGTATAGTAAAAACTCAAGACATTTGTTGAATAAATAGCATTAAAGCAAAGTGACATGCTTATTTTTATGAACAAGAACATGCTAAAATCAAATGATTACTGTTAACTAAAAATATTTAGTCATTAATCAAATATTTGATAAAGTATTATTTATATTTCTTGCATATATAATAAATTAATTACACTATGGATATGAAAAGCATGCATGATCTAAAGAGAAAAATCTTACATAGGCTAAGATTTAAAACCCCTAGGTTTTAAATAATTAAATAATTATGTGATATTGAACAAACCACTTAACCTTCGTATCATTTTCTCCAGCTGGAAAATAGTAATAATAGTAACTCCCTATGCAGCACAGACGGTTGTTGTAAAGATAAAATGAGATAATAGATGTAGGAGTGCTTTCAAATATAAAACTTACATAAATGTAGGATAATATATAGATGTGGTCAGACAAAAGGAGAATCAGAACAAGCCCACAAAGGCAGAATAGCTAAATCTGACTGCAATGCTTTCAACTCTGAATAGAGTTAGATAAGGAAAAATAACCTAAATAAATCCCGAAGGAACTAGGTTTCCTTTTAAGAAGAAGCAATTTGAAATAGATAACCTCTAAATGTCCATGTTGTATTCTGGATACCAGCCAAAGAACCTAAGTATTTCTAAACAGGAATAGGTGGGAGACTGGAAGTTCGAAGTCTGTGATTATTTTTTCTTACAAGGTGAATTTATTCCCTCATGTCTCACATAAATGCACATGTAACTGACACAGGAAATCTCAGTTATAGTAACAGTTGGCCCACACTAGTATAGTGATCTAGAACAATTATTTTTCTTAATCTCTGAAGGCTTTATTTTTCACATGAGAAAAATGAAGATTATGTATACACTATTTCCATAGAGACTTCCAGAATTAAAGATATACACATATATAAAGTATGGAGGCATGCATATATGTGAAAACTTTGCAAATATGTATAATACAAACATTCCGAGATATAAATTCAGAAATCCCCTACACTATTGATTCAGCAATATTGCTGAGCACCTAAACGTTGCCAAGCATTGAGCTAGATCCTACCGATACCAAAATAAATAACCAATTTATGGCTCTCTATAGGAGGGGATGGCTCTCAATAGGAGGGGATATTTCAATAAACAAAGAATACAAAAGTATGTATATATTTATGAATTATATATGAAAAAGTGTCCAAATCCTGGCTCTTACCACTTAGTCCCAGAATATTAAAACTGAGCACTTTAAAACAGTTGAAATGTTTTTAGGTTGCTTTTTAATTTACAGGAAAATAAAGATTTAATAGGTAATTTCAACATTCAGAAGAAAGGCTTATATATGTATGTTCTATTGCCGATGGACTAGAGATGATGGCATTGCCTGTTCAAAATCTTAAATTAGTACCATAGAGCTTTTTGTCATATTATATAACAGGTGTATGCCAATTGAGTTTGACTTTGTTTAAACTTTGGAACTAGAGTCACTCAAATCAAAATAAAAAATAATTACAATTAAAATGTAATCCTCTTAAAGTTAAATTTCACATACAAATGGTTCTGGTTTAACAAAGCTAATCACTTTTTTACCTTGCTGATTCCTTTATTACGGTAGGATTTATCAACTTTACTGGTTTCTAGTATCAAATTATCCTCATTTTTTAATTACTGTTGCTTTTGTTTTTTTAATTGTTAAATAAATTAACACCTTAAACAGCTTACAGTTTTTAAAAGTGTTACTTTAATCATCTACTTGAAAACGCTCTCTTTCTGCTTGTGTTTCCTCTCTATAGTTATCAATAGTCTGATTGAAAACTACTGGCACTGTATAACTTGGAGATCATTTTGATTAACATACTAAGCTTAAATTGGAATTAATCTCTTTGCTTCCCTGATGTTTTTTCATAGAAATAGCTAAGAGAGTATCACAGAGACACTGGTGTCTTACATGCATTATAGTGTACTTTCAAATAAGGGTAGATTGTTGATATAAACATTGTGCTAAAAGGAATGTGTCCTAATCTCTGAAACATAATTATTTATTTTCTAAATGTTTCTGGGAAGCAACAAAAAAGTATCTAAGGTTATAAAGCAGAAACTAACACACCACTGTAAAGCAATTATACTCCAATAAAAAAAATATCTAAGTTCATCGACCTACCTAGGCTTCTCCAGTAGTGTTTAAACAGCCACTTAAAATAGCACGCAGATTTCCAGATCTAACAGAATGACAGATGAGAATCTGGAGAATGAACCAGATAAAATCCAATGAAATGAATAATTTAAAAAAATAGGAAAAATTAAAATGTATCAAAGAATTCACAGTGGCTAAAAATTAGTGAAAAGAGGAACCCATGAATTTAAATCTTTCCATGAAGTGTTTGGCCAAATCCAGATTTCCTTGATTTTCCACCGATGATTTCATGGAAGAGGAAACAGGATATAAAGCCTAGAACCTGATAAGGTAGGGAATGTAATAAGAAAGCCTCCATATCAAGGTAAGACCTCAATGGACACACCACCAGTGTAATGGTGAAGTGAAAATGAAGGTGCCACAAAGAAGAGAAGAGAAAGAGAAGCTGACTGTCTCATACTTGGCCCTAAGTAAAAGGAACAGACAAACAAAATTTCTCCCCTAAGAATTTGTTGCAATCATATCAGTCCTCTAACATATAGTAACTATTGTCTGAAAAGCCTCATGGGGGAAATTTAATTTTAAGTGTCTCTGGCTTGTTATTATTTGAGGGAGTCAACAGAAGCAAGCATGAATCCTCTTGGAAGAAAATAATTGTAACCCAAGTAGGAATGAATTTCCATACAAAAACTTTTACGGTAAATAAGCAGCTTACATTAAAAAAAAAAAAAAAAAAAAAAAACCACAAAACACACAGGGGAAAAGGTACCATGGATGATATCTAAAAGAACAGACTAATAGCTGATTCATATCCTTAAAGACTAGATATTAAAATTATCAGCAATCAAATAAAAAATAAGTATGATTAATCTGAAAAAATAAATAAAAGACAAGCGCAAAAATTCAAGCAAGGAAAAAAGTCCATAAAGTGTATCCAATCATACTGAAAAAGAGCAAAACATAAATCTTAAAATGTAAAATATTATTAAAATGCAAAACTAATTGGACATATTTAAGAGCATAATGTTCATTGGTGAAGTGAGAATTATTGAATTAAACACAGAACCAAAGAATTTATGTAAAAGAAACATTCAAACAAACCAATGAATGGAAAATTTTAAAGATAGTTTAAAATGATCCAATGTACTAGAACTTTGAATTTCTAAAGAAAAATATGATAAAGAGATGAGGCAAAAAAAAAGCACTAAACCTGAGACCAAGAAAGCCAAATGAAATTCTAGTGTTATAAATAAAAATAATCACATCTTTATCATGGAGAAATTACAGAACATCAAAGACAAAAAGAAGATATTAAATGTAACCAGAGAAAAAACAAAGATCCAATATAAAGGAAGGCAATAAAACTGACAGCTGACTTCTCAACAGCAACAATGGAAGACAAAACATGGCATATTTTCATTCCTCTCTAATGTCCGTATTGGAAGAATATATAGCTCTCTCTATTGCAAATGGGAGAGCCAACTGGTAAAAACACTTTAGAGAACTCTCAGACAATTTCTTTAAAAGTTAAATATATATCTATCCAGCAATTGCATCCCTAGACATTTATCCAAGAGAAATGAAAATATACATGCACAGAAAGACTTGTACACAGATGTTCATAACAGTTATACATGAAATCCCAGTACTTCTGCAAAGCTAAGGACAGTGGCATCTGCATAGCTTCCGAACCCCCAATACTGCCCCAAACAATGAAAAGAAGATAAAATTAAATTCTACATAAAACTATGTCTTCAACACCATTTGCAGATAGACAATGCTAAAATATCAAAACAACTATAAGCAAAAAAAGAAAAATCACCACATCCCTGCACACCATCTCTCCTGTTCCCACTCCACCCCTGCCCTGTTGCAGGGCTTTGAGGCAAGCAAAAGCAGACCTAGAAAAACTCCAGGGAGGAAAAAAGAGGAAACTAATGAAGAGGTCTGAGGGGGAATCAAAACAAGTTTCAGGAATATTAAGTTCACCCAAAATACTATAATGTGTCCAGGCAGATCAGAGCTTGGACTATAGGGAAGGAAGTTCAAAGTACACATGATTTAAGAGCTCAGGTTCAATCTAAAAGGGGTACTTTTCAAAATATATAGCTTCTGGGGAAGAAAATAGAACAAAGAAGAATGGGAAAATCACTCTTGGCCAATTGGGTGGTGAAGGGGAAAAGAAAAAAAAGTATATATATATATATACATATATATACTTTATATATATATATAAAGTATATATATATAAAGTATATATATATATATATATGTATAGCCTAGAGTAAAATAATTTTTGCCTATTTCCCTCATAAAAGTGAACACAGCCAATTGAAGTATCACACAACCAAAGGGGAAGGAGGCCTGTCATTTAGGAAAGCTTTTCTAGGTCTTCCTTGGCTTGCCTCAAAGTCCTAGATGTATATGTATACATGGGGGAAATCTAGGCTATGTCATAACAAAAGAGAACCATAAACCAGAGGACTTATAACCTCTGTTTCACCACACCAATACAAAAACAAATAAACAAACAAAAAGACAAAGTACCTGGACTGTGCTCTACTAATAAATTAGGATGACATTAAGCTAGGAATCTTTTAAAACACCTAAATACCTTAAAGAGGAAGATCAATAAATCCATATTAAACTATTGTAAAATATCAGGAAACAAAATGTCATGTAGGTTAACTGAATAAAATCCTCCTCCTGCAAAATAACCAGGAAGCAGAAGAAAATGAAAAAAATCAACATTCCAAATATGATTAAATATGCTCAACTCAGCCTTCAAGGATATGAGAAAGCAACTTGAATTAGAAATTCAAATACAATAAACAGAAACAAACCTAAATAGAGAGAAATGATAAAAAGAAGTTGATTGAACTCAGGAAAGAAATGAAAAAACAAAAAACAAAATTAATTCAGAAATAAAAAATAAATCACAAAGTGCCCAAAGGAAAAGAAACTCAAATAGAAATTGAATAAGGTGCACTGAAAGTCAGAAAAGCAACCAAGAAAATAAAAATCATAAAATGATAGAAGTAAAAAGGCTTAGAAAGTAGTAGAAATGGAAGACCAGCAAAGAAGGAATAATATTCTTATTACCTGAGTCCCTAAAGGAGTAGAACAAAATGATGGATAGAGCAAATACTTAAAACTATAATGCAAAATAATGTCCTTTTTTTCGTCCTAAATGGCAGGCCTCCTTCTCCCTAGTTGTGTGATTCTTCAATTAGCTGCATTCATTTTTATGTTGAAAATAGTCAAAAATTATTTTACTCAATCAAATAAGATGATCTTAATTCCCTTCATATTTATAAAATTTTATGTTTTTCAAAACATATAAACATTTTAAACTATTGCCTACAATTCTGTAAACTGGAGAATGTGCTATTCCCATTGAGTGGATGGGGGAACTTGGCATGATAGAGTGAGACCTTGCTTAGGGTCTTCAGCTAGATAATCACAAACCCAGTTCTAGCAGTCACATGTTGAATTCTGCTCCCCAACACTCTTTAAAACACACGGATGTAGTCATTGCACTGAATCAGTCAACATATGTTGAGTTTATACAATGTGGTAGCAATTGAACCAAGTCACAGGCTGTCCGAGCTCTCTTCAAAGATCCTTTCTGTGTTATCATGCAGCTATATTGATGCTGCTCTTAGTGTTTTTCTTAGATCCCTTTAAAAAATGAATGCTCTAACCAGAAATTTTAGCATCTCATTTTTCCAGGCCTTATATCAGATTCATCTACAATGGCTTCTCATTGCAGAAAAATGTGTTATTGGGGGTTTTTTGCCTCTACCTTCCCTTATTACAACTGATTTTGCCAGGTAGAGTAGCAACAACAATAAAAAAATTCTTTTATTTTTTTCCTATCAAAAAAGTTATTCAATTTACCAGAGTTAATAAAAGTAGTTTGTTTGTTTTTTTTGTCTCACGTGGCTGGGTCACAATGATTTCACACACACACACACACACACACGCACACACACACACGTACACACCCAAAAACCTGTTTCCAATATATTTTTATTCATTTCTACAGTCTCAAGGAGTTTTTTTTTAAAGTCACATTCTATTGACATAATAATCAGTCCCTATTTTAAGAGTTCAATCTCTATTATCACCTACTTAAGAACAAATTGGCTACTATATAATCAATGGAAACTAAAATTTAAGATGTAGGAGTTTCAAATGTCTATTACTGCTAACCAAATGTGAGTTCCTACTGAGACCCACACTACATGTAGAAGAAAAGGTGTGGTTTATGCATAAAAAAGTTGTTTTTGTATCCAAAAATACAGCTCAAATCAGTCTGAAACTCTCACCTTAAAGGATGGTTCTGAATTTCTAGCAGCATAGTAGATATTTTCTGTTGAGCACTCGGCTCAAGAGCTCAAAGCAACCACTGTCTCATCTGTGTTTTCTTCCCCTGTATTTAATCAGTCACTAAGTCTATCAATTGTTTTTCAAGTTTTTCTCACTTGAACCCTTCGTTTTCATCATTACCACCATTCTAGCCCTCACTGCTTTATACCTGGACTGCTAATTCATTTCCCTATTTTTAGTCTCTTTTTCCTCCAATAGATTATATGTACTGCCACAAGAGCAAGATCAATGTCGCCAAGACACTACTTTCCCATTGTCTACGCGATGCAGGTCAAGTGCTTAAAACTGGAATTTAAGACCCTTGTAGTCCAATTCCAACCTGGCTTCCTCACTTTCAACTTTTACATAAATCCTTCTCCAGCTAAACTAGGATAGTCAAACCAACTGACTACACTATGTTCCATCATAAACTCTTATGTAAAAGGAATACATTGGCTAGAATAATTTGAGTTGATTGATAGCAACGGAGCACTCAATTCAAAATTACTTAAATAGTAAGTGGCTTACTATCTCACATAAAAAGAATTCTGCAACCGGTTTTTTCAGCTTTGTTTTTAATAGCTCAATGATATCAATGACACATTATTTCCAACCTTCTGCTTAACCATGCTTGCTATATTAACCCAAACCTTCACAGATTGGAACTATGTAAGCTCCCATCTCTCAATCACTCACTTGGTAAGAAGAATGAAGTCACTTTTAATAGTTTAGACAAGCTAAGATTCACCCACTGTAGTTGGGGAGGTACCAGGATCCTTTGAAAGACAAAGACACTACAGAAAAAAATCAGGGCTCAGTTAACAAGACCATCTGTTAGAAAGGCTAAGATCAATTTGCCATTAAGAGTCTACCTCGTCCTTGAAATTCTTATGTCAATTACATATTTATTGATTAATATTTATAAAAGTTAAATTGGTTTTAACTATTATAGCAGTAGACTACCTAAAAGAGATAATGTATTGGTTAGCTGCACAATAAGAAGGAGTTTATCTGATTAAAACTTATATAACCCATTACCATTGATATAAAGAAATACACATACAAACACACATACACACACACACACACACACACACACACACCCCTAAACAAAAAAACCAACAGAGACTTGCAAAATTTAGCCATATTTACAAGATACAGTCTGCCAGATGAGCTCTAGACGAACTCAGTTTGAATGAGGAAACTGGATTTATAGGAGCAAATGGCATGCAGGATCCCATTAGAAGTACTAGAAGAGCACATGAGAACCACTTAGCCTCCATTATAATTCTATTGGCAACATCAGTTTCCTTCAAAAATACATCTGAAGGCACTTTCTTTCAAGGTAATTTTCTTGTTAAGGCCGACTCTGCTACTTCTCTTACACATTTATTCCTTTATTTTCAGGATTGTGTTTTAAGAAAAATTCAGAACTCCCCAGGAAATTCTTTAACTCAGCAGAACCTGTCAGAATTGGATCTTGTCAACTTATCCAGCTGTGAATAGTGAGCCATTATTTTGCTATCACCTTCTTTATTATTCTCTGTGAGAATTATTGTATCATATATGTGATATGAGCTCATGGGCACCACAAAGAAAAAAATATTATAAAAGATCTGTAAAAAATATCTTATGTGGATATAGCTTTTATAGTAATTAAAAAGAAAAGAAAAAAAAGACAGAAATATGTCTAATTGGGAAATGTTGTATTGACACCTCTGTAGGAAATGGTCACATTAGAGCTATAAACAACTGAGAGAATGAGTTTTCTTTAATCTTCTGTCCTTAGAGTCCCTGTTTGTTTTTTTTTTTCTTTTCTTTTTTTTTTTTTTTGCTCTTTTTATTTATTTTTCCGGAAAAACAATGCATGTACTCAAAGCCTTAGATAAAATTCTGGAAAAAAAATTCCATTCCAAATAACAGCAATATTAAAGATGCCCCACTTTGGATTCTTTGCTACATGCCAGCTATTGCCATGTGGAAACAAGATGTCTACCCTCCATATCTCTAGCCTACTGAAGTTGTACTGAAGTATCTGTAGAAGGATGAATTCTGACAATGAGGATCAAAAAATATGAACCCTACAGCCTCAGACTTCATATGCTTTTGTGTACCAGTGGAAGCAATTTACATTAATACTCCAAATATCTGTAGTATCCTCATTTATCTGACTTGCAGGTGGTCTTTTCTTTTCTGAGTTTTTCCTCTCCAATTTTTTCCAGTTTCTTTGTCTGCTAACCTGCCTCCACAAATCAAGCTGTTTTTTGGACACTGTTGTCACCAGTGAGAGAAGCTAGAACTGAGGGGTATTTCTCTGGGCCAGATACCTCAGTGGTGGTTCACAATCAATTGCTGAAGCCAACTGGACGTTATTTGTACCAGAACTTCTTCATCAGTACCACCTACCTCAGAGTGAGGATCAGTACTCTGACTTTTTGTATTACATTTCATCAAGGGTTATCCTACAGCAAAGCAGCCTAGAGCCCAAAGATTTGCACCCTTCTAATCCATAAAGTCAATTCCCAAGAGCCCTCAAATGTCAAAGAGATGCCTGGGTCATGATGTGCTCTGCTGTCCCCAACATGCTGTGTAAGAACTCACACTCCCCTCTAAGATACAGGCCTTGACCGTGGGCACACTCTGTCAGACTCCTTTTATGGTGAACCTTTCTCAAGGCCCACACTTCTTCTTTCAGTCCTGCTTTCTTTAAGATATCCCAAATACGTCTCATATTTTATCTTTTTCGAAACATAATTATAAACAATGGCGTAGTATGACCTTAACTTCTCACAGACTTGGGTCAAATTCAATTCAATCTCATTTGTGACCCTGGGTAAATCATTTACTATCCCAAAGCCTCAGTTTCTGTTTGTGATAATAAGGAGTAAAACTTTTCTCACAGCATTGTTGTGAAGATCAAACGCAGTACATTCTGCTTCTAACACCATCTCTAACATATTCTAAATACCAAATTGTACATTTTTTTATCCTAGAAGCTTTCCAAATGCAAAAGAAAATCAGTGATGTATGAGCATATAAGAAGAAAACAGGGCTGCTTCTGACCCTTTCTATCAAGTTTCTGGGCTTTGTACCTGCCCAGACAATGTGCCTGGGCACATAATAACAAATAGCACAAATTACAAATTGCTTTTGATATTTAATTGAGTTTTTAATTCTACTGGCAGATTGGGAAACAGTCACTACATTATTGGATCTATTTGAAAGTAGAAATAATTTAATAAACCGTAAGTGAGTCTAAAACATATATTAAAACTTGTCTTTTGACTGTCGTAGTCTTTAAAAATGTCTATTGAAACAGCAGATGACTCACAGAAACTAAGAAAATATTAACAATAATTAAATGTGTGAACCCATCAAAAACAGGTTCCATTCCTTTACAACACATGTACATGCAAACACACACACACTTGCATTCAACTCCATCACTTACACATGATCTATTCTTCAGCTTAGGTTTATAAGAAAACATAGCAACATCTTTTAATAGTTGATTTTAAGTTATTGGTAACATTATTGTTGTAACTGATTATGATTGAGAAACCTGCTGGAACTTGGAATAAACTGACTCTGTTGCACCTACACTTTCTTGTTTGAACACCATAACATGTGGCACGTCTGACTTATTTACACCCATTTAATAGGGTTATTTTTGTGTATTTTTTTTATTTTTCAGAGATTCTGAATTAAATAAAACCAAAAAATCCTGATAACTCTAGAAATTGACAACAGAAAGAGAGAGAGAATAACCACCAAGAAAAACAGATAGGCCACATAGTCCATCACATTAACTGAAAAACTCTTGCGAATATGGAATCATTATGTTTTAGAAACATGTAAAGTTTCAGGCAAGCTAGGGAGATCCCAGTGGAAACAGGGTTTATCTGTCAGCTGCCTTCATCAGAAAAGGGGTAGATCTAAAATGTATGGATTTGGCAGCCATATTATGATTGGTCCCCCAAATGAGAAAGTCAATCATCTTTTAACTTGAGCAAAGTCTGATCCTGCTGTCTAGAGATCTTTTTCAAAAATAACATTTTCCAATTTTTAATGTAAAAAGTATTATAAATCTTATCACATACTTTCCATTAGTTATTTACTGGTTGATATTTGAATTTCACTTCCCTGACCCTTCAATACATTCAAAATAAATAATAGCTTATCCTCAATAGTGAACGATATTATTTCTGCACAATTTAATCAACTGTTACAAAACGCACACTGGTTTCCATCTGTGTTTGACTCTTACTGTGTAAGACGTATTCCACTTTGGAAACAGAAGTTTAAGAGATGTTCTTAAATGTGAACTTTCCATTTCCTATCAAGGTGTTTTTTAACAGTGTTCCAACGTAATATTAGCATTTTTCTATCTCAACAACCTAAAAGTAAGCTCTCATAATATTTGCCCAGTTAATAATGCTCTACAGAAATATATACTATTTTCCTCCAATACAATCACAGAAACATATTTATGCAGCATTGCATTTTAAAATGCTCTCGATTGATTCCTCCACAGAGCTTGCTTGTCACAGTGCTTTGTTAACCTACCCAGTACAGTACAGTGTATCAGACAACTTTGCCTTGCGTTGTCAATTAGGAAAAAAATAATCATAGTAACAAAAATAGTCTGCCTTCCAAATTCTTAGCTGCCCCAATGCTGAAAACCAATGATGTGTAGAAAAGAAAAACCCTCATAACTCCTTGCCTGATAAATGAGTAGGGAGAATTTGACAGATCAGAACGAGAGGAAGCAGCCTAAAACATTTGGCACCATGTGCGTCTGGCATACAGAGACTGCCTGTCAAATGCCTATGACTCCATACAGCAGCTAGGGACCCTATGGAGCAGCAGATGGGCCATTAAGGTAGTATTAATGTAGATGCCATCAGTTTTCAGTTCTGACTGGGACATACTCTTTAGAACTATGAACAGCTGCTGCCATTTATTGTGACAGCTTCCTGCTAACTTTTGCCAACTGGCACAATCTGATTCTTTGTACCTGAGCTATTAAATGTGTGACTTCCACCATTTTATTCCTCCAGAGAACGCTTTTAATAATCCTCTAAAGAAGGAATGAAGCATTTATCACTAAAGTGAATATACATACCATGCCGTTCTATTGTATAAGACTCATTAATGTAAGGTCTATGAAGTATACAGTGTACTTCATAGACCTTATATTCACACACTTTTATTAAAACCAAACATAGATCTTTTCATATGTATGGAAACGTTCAAGTGAAAATGATCACTCATACTAAACCTAAATCTTTAATGTAATATTTTCTAATGTAATATTGATGTACTTAGCTCTGAAGTAACTGGAACTTTTTATCTTTTGACATATTTTTTCTCTGATGAGCAAATTTTTTAAAAAACTATGTCACATGAAATATAGTAGTAAATTAACAAACCAAAAGTAAGTTATTTCATGGCTCTCTAAGTATAGGTAAATATCTTCATCTCAAAAGGTTCATATACACCTGGTGGTTTATTGAATACGTGTAAAGAAATTTTAGGTGTATGAATGGATTTAAAAGCCTGTGTCTCTACTATAGATCATGCACAATGCATTATAAAGGATGGTAATTTTGTATTTATCACCTGCAGAATAATTCCAACAGAATGTGAGACCAAACTATTGGCGAAGCAGAACGCTGCTGCCTTCCTTTCACCCAGCTAGACTTCTAGGGATACACCGCATCATTTTTTATTATGTCGAACAAGAAAGCTCACAGTACAGCACAGCATACGGTTTGTCAGACAATAAAAACTGCACCAAGTCATTATAAAAATGGCTGGCAGACATATTCATTATGCTGAGCTAACGTCTTTTCTGCTTCAGATATCTCTACAACCTGACCAGTAATCTATGTATGAGATTTCTAAACAGCTCTCACCCACTCAATACAATATTTCATAGGAAGGTCTGTCTGTGTATTTATACATGTGCTCACACACATGTGCATACACACATGCACACACATGTAGACAAATGCTAAATCTCAAGGCAGCTAAACTTCCTAAATTCATTTAGATATGTGCAATAAAGAAAATGCCCCTATCAGAAAGCATAATAGAGGAAAGTTTCAAAGATGTTGACATTAATACAGCTTTTGAAATGCCTAAGAGGTATGAAAGACATAATACAAAAATGACATTTAAAATGCTCCATGTTAACATGTAAAGGAAATATGTGAAATAATGATAGTTTATATAGAGCAAAGGATAGTTAGAGGGATGGCATCTAGATGTTAAGGCACTCTCAGTGACTCCCACATTTTCTTTCTTGAACAAATCTATGATATTTGACAGAATATCAGAAGTTTCCTTTACTACCTGTGAGTGAGTGTGAGTGTGTGAGTGTGTGCATGTGTGTTTGTGTGTGTTTTCACATGCCTTTACTTGCCTTTGCATGTTATTTCTAAAGGAGTTGAAAGGTATTTACTTCTGGGAAACTCCAAAGAGTGGCACATTATATTATAGAAATGGACCTAAAGAATAATATTACTGATAGTGAGCGTGATTTACAAGAGCTCAAAGAAAACTAAACTTATTATGTTAAAATCTAGAACTTGACTATAAAACAAACATATTAAAGTTCTACTTAAAAGTTACATGATTTATTATTGTTGTTTTAACATTTCAGTTACCACACTGTATTTTTTCACTTTACCTAAGCGTACTGAAATCACAAGACAACATGAACTTGCTTTGAATGTTTTAACAAGTAGTGGCATAAATGATGAAGTTATTTTGCAGTGGCTAACTTGTATCAGCCTTTCATAGGTTACCAAAAAGGAACCTTGCTTAATGCTGTAAAAAACTGGCAAAATCTGAAATGATTTTTGAAACTTCTCCATTATTTACTTTGACTTGGTATCAAGTTAATGATGCCACTATATGATAAACATTTTGAAAATAATCTAATAATGTATTGGAAAAAAATTAACATCAGAACATGAGCACTGCTCACATTTAGCACCTGTAGCAGTGTTCCCTCAGAGGGGTATTTAACTAAGCTTTTGCAGAGAGGGGTACTCTGTTTCTTCATGTGGAAACCAAAACCCAAGAAATGAAACTACCACAGTGTCTCTCTTGTATGAAAAGAATAGATCCATGACCAGGGAATCTGGAGAGCAATTCTTTTAAGAGGAATTGAGAGTTTTACAATGCTGTGCTGATATAATAAATTTGTAAATGATCCCAGAGAATTACATCACACATGTATTTCCAAGGAAAACTAAATTCAGAAAGAGCTACATAAAGTTTATATTATTGGCCTTATTTGAATACTACTGCTTTGGAGTGGTGATTTCATATTTTTAAAGGTGTATCTTATAAATGTTATTTTCAAGGAAAAATCTAATAGAATATTTTAACAAAAAGCAAAGGACAGAAAGGCTATCTATTCCAATAAATTATTACATAATTATTTGTAATATATAATTTGAAATAATAAAATGATCTCTGGATAAGAAATTCTATTTGTTTTTGTGATCAGGGTCAGAAAATACTGATATTTTCAAGACTCATGATTTAAATGTTTATTAAAGAACTAAGAATAAGCAACATTACCTTTCAGATTCCATCTGCAAGGATATTTTTGTAAATCACTGCAGTATGATATGTGGTAATGCTGTAACATCAATGAATATATGTAATGTCAAGCATTTTCATCAATGATATGTTTCACACACAATGGTGAAAATGTTTTACTAAAAGTCTATCCAAAGAATCTAGAATCTTTGAAACTCCGAGGAATCTTTCCATAGAGGAATTACTTGTATTCAATATTTCTAATCTGGTTCAAACTGCTATTGTCACTATTATCTGAATAGAAATATTTTACTGAAATATGAAAAGCGTGTAAAAAGGTAAAGGCCTTAAAGAGAGAATATATTGCCCTCAATTAGAAGAGGATTCAGGGGACCCCAAGTATGCAAATACCATATTTTTATACTAGCACTGAAACTGTGTAATTCAGATTGGGACTTGAACCCAGCCAAAACCCAGATTCGGACTTGAACACACAGTCTTTACCGCGGGCCTCTCACCGTTGTGGCCTCTCCCGTTGCGGAGAACAGGCACCGGACGCGCAAGCTCAGCGGCCATGGCTCACAGGCCCAGCCGCTCCGCGGCATGTGGGATCTTCCAGGACCGGGGCACGAACCCTTGTCCCCTGCATCGGCAGGCAGACTCTCAACCACTTGGCCACCAGGGAAGCCCCATACTGTGACTTTTTTTAAGTTAGCAGATTTGGACTTAATTAATAAAATGAATTTAGCCCCTTATGTTTTGGTTTTATAACCTATAGGAACAGGAAAACTTCATTGCCCGTTTTAGATGCTTGTCATAAATTAAGATCATACGGTACTTGAATATAAAATGTGACAGACATTATTAATAATAAGTACCAAAATCATGGAATACATCCACAATCCCACCCAATCCATAAATAGGCACTGTTGATTTAATAAAACAAGCCAAAAGACAGTTTTTTAAAATACCTGTTTCTCTTTATCAATCTACATATTTTATGAATTTCAAAAGCATATCAGTATCCTCTGTGGTTCAGCTAAAGTAAACAGAAATAATTGGAACAGGGACAGCTAAACTATTAGAGATTTACTTGTCTAGAATAGTACACTTTAAAGTACAAAAAGTTCCATTGGTAGTGATTTCTCAGAAAATTAATAGGGTTACAATGCTTGTCTTCTTTTGACTTTTAACCTTCATGGGAATAGTTTATCTAGAAAGGTGTTATTAAAAACATACAGAAACTTTAAGTTAAAGCAAAATTACACCCATTTGCATGTTCTTGCTTAGCTCTTTACTCTTATCAGATAAGCTCAAAAGTAAAAAATGCCTCAGTACACATAAAGGAATTTAAGTTATAATACTGATTTCCCTTGAATTTGAAAACTAAACTCTTGGGCTTTGAGTGATTTTTCTTCTTCACACAAACAACCACATACAGATGTGTACCATATGCAGATAAAGGGGAATAAAATTGAGATCCACTCCCCTCATCTTTCACCAAACTATCTCTTCCCATTCTTCATACTTCTACTTATAACTTACTTCCTCTTGAAACCCTTACAAACCATCTTAACTAGTCTTAATTCAATTTATAACTTGGTTATATAAAGAAAAAAATGTTTACTTAGCCTAGAATCACTCTAGTCTTCCTCCTAACCCCAAAATTGGGGTTATCAGGAAGAAATAAATAGCGAACAAGAAATAAAAAGGCTAATTTGTAAAGCCTAAACTAAGTAATGATATAAATTGTCTATTTAAGGAGTGCTTATTGTCTTGAATAACAATTCTCAGTTTCTCTCCACTCCACGTTTTCCTTTGTAAGATGAAGTCCAGGCGTACCAAAGTGTCTGAGACACAGAAGTAGGGAAAGGTCAAGCCCTCAAAATGTCCACCGTCTCCTCCAGGCTCTAAGGTTATAGAGGTGCTGGCCATGGAGGGGGAGCATCCTGATGGCACAACATAATCTGACCTCTTAGTCTCTTCGAGAAGAGGCAGCATTCCTGTATGACTTAGGCCTCATCTAGGCTTGTGCTGGTGCTACAAGAATTCTTTCATTTAATTTTAAACATTTGAATCTGTAGCCATCCGCAGCAAGGTCCTTCTGGTGACCCGTATATTGGCCATTTCCTCTGTTATAATGTTGCATAAAAACTCGTCCCCCACGTTTTAGTGACCTGCAAATACAAATTTATTTTTCTTGCACAAAGGTTTGTGGTTTGGCTTGAGTGACTCTGCTTTAGGCTCTAGGTCCCGTTCAGGTCATTTTCATGTGTTTTTTATTTGGAGGACAGCGACTACTCAGATTAGGATCTTTTCATGATGAGTAGCAGAAGAGCAAGAAGAGCCAGTAAAAACATAATGCTTCTTAAATCCATGGCACAGACTCACACATGGTCACTTCTGCCCAGAGTCCACTGGCCAGAGAAAATGATATGACCAAGCCAAAATCAATGGAGAGAAGCTGTATAATCCACAACTCTGGTCAGAAGCACCAAAAATTTAAATATTAGAGGGCATGAATATATATTTCTATGACAGAAACTAGTGACACATATTAGGAACAATAGTTCAATTCACCATATCTCCTCTGGAAAACTCTCTAGACTGATTACCATCTGCTCCTTGGTCCTGTCTACATCTTACTAGCTAAGCTCTGGTTTCTTGTTACCTGACCACAAAGAACTGCTGTGCTGTGTCTGAGCTTCTGCTCTCCCTCTCCACAGACCTTATTAAGCCCTCCTTCTCCTCTCTAAATCTAAGACAAGAGACAATCTGGCTGATTCTTTTTTCTCTGTTTCTGTTCTTCACAGCTTCTAATAATCCCACTCTAGATTAAAAACGAAATTTCTACTATATCATATCCCCTATCTTTGGTACTTCAACTTCCTGGGAAACACTAAATGGTAAACAAGGATATTTTCTTAAGTATTAGAAGAATTCCATGATGCAAATTCTCCAGGATCAAATGCTAAACAAAACAAAACAAAACAAAAAAAAAAGGGAATTTGGAAAATTTTCCATCAAGGCAATTGCTTTGTTTGCAAAGTTGGGTACCAAATTTGTAATTCTATTTTTGAATATCAGAAGCTGAATACCAACTAAGTCTTTCCCATTACATTTCCTTATAACACACACCTATTTCCCTTTAGACTTTGATGGCTAGGGAGAAGGTTATGTTTTCTAGAAAGCAAGAGATAAAAGCACATTAAGATTTTTTGCATTGCCATTATATATACAAGGTTGTATTTTCCTTTTCTTCTTCAGTGTCAACTCCTTGACAGAAAAATATGTTGTATATAGATTTTTCCCTTGGAAAAAATTAGAATAACAATTAAGGGAAAAATAAATATATGACATAAGCAAGAATTGTTGCCTTGGGACTTGATTCCTGGTAAAGAAATACTGATTGAAACAGCACTTGCACCCTCATTTAGGAATAGGATGTGCACAGGAAGAAGGAAAAGGAGGGTGGAGAAATGATTCTAGGAGTTCAGCTAAGGCAATGTGTAGGGAAAAACAGAATCAGTGTGCTCAGAGGAGACATGTTTTTAAAAGTCAATAAGTAAAAATAAAATGAAGCTTATGTTAATCCATATTTGTGACAGTAAACTCACACATATTAAAAAAGAGATAGTATAGTGAAATACACTGTATGATACTATAATGACAGATACATGTCATTATATGTTTGTCTAAACCCATACTCTGTACAACCGAGAGAGAGAACCCTAATGTAAACTATGGACTTTGGATATGTCAGTGTAGGTTCATCCATTGTAATAAATGTATCACTCCGTTCTTAAAGAAATAGTCTTGAAAAGAGAGAGAGGGAGAGAAAGAGAGATCATGTCCTTAAAACAAAGGTCAAAAAAAAAAAAAATCAGCCTACCCATCAGTCTAAGGATCTATAAATGATAGGCTGTGCTTTTGTTTTCTTCAACATTCAAAATTTGGGGCTTATTTTGAAGGGAGATTATTGTGTAGAGATCTTTAGAGAGTACACCCAATTTCTCTGGTTATAAAAAGCATAATTCTGGGAAGCAGTACCAAAAGAGAACAGCCTGATCTGGTTTATAATAATATGTATGAGTAACGTACAAAGCAATTTTGTTAGGGAAAGAATATTTTTAAAATACACCGGCTGGAATAACCGTAATATCTCATTATGTTACCTTTTAATCAGTAGGACTTAATTTTATTCAGAATATTGGTACTTTAACTCAATGTACTTCCATTTACATCTCCATTGAAGGTTAGGGTACAATGTGTATACTATGTATAATATCTGATGCTGGTGACAATTTGCTAATAATTAGGCTCAAAAATGCCTGTTGATAATTATCTTTCGACATGATTAATACAGAAGGAAATACTGTGAATTAGGTATAAATATTACTGATTTCACAACAGAGAATTGTGTTTTCTTAATGATTTGCCATCCAATGCTCTTTTTTTTAGAGGCGAGGAAATAGCACTATTTCCAGCAGACCACAGGCCATCTCATTGTGCCTGTGTTATACTGGCTGTCTAAAGATCTTCCCTCAAACAAGCAACATATTTTCTTTTTAAAATGGATTGTTTTGAAATATTCAAAAATACATGCGGCACTAAAATATGAATACATTTTAAATCAGTTTATATTTTAAATAAATCCAAGTATTTTTGAAAAGTTATTTTTAATACTTCAAATTTTTTGGCACTTAGTTCATACTGATGACATTAAGTCTCAGATAAAAAGTGTTCTGCTAAAAAGAGACCAAAACTTAAGGACAAGGCAGCAATCAATCTTAAAACTTCCTATTTTTTTGCTTATTTCCAAATAATAAAATTTTTATCATAACCTGTAATATCTATTTCAGTGATGTATACTCCAGAAAAATTCTCCAGAATTTTAGCAGGAAATAAATGGATGCATGTCTCTAGATAGCCCTGTCTTTAATGATAGAACTTGTTCTCCGTGAGGAAGAGTTTCCTAAATTTTAGGATTTTTTTTTCTCTCCCCCAACTACTGTACTCTTAATATGTATTGGAAATTTATTATAGACTCTTACAGGTTTTTTTTTTTTGTTTTTTTTTTTGTGGTATGCGGGCCTCCCTCTGCTGTGGCCTCTCCCGTTGCAGAACACAGGCTCCGGACGCACAGGCTCAGCGGCCATGGCTCACGGGCCCAGCCGCTCCGCGGCATGTGGGATCCTCCCAGACCGGGGCGCGAACCCGGTTCCCCTGCACCGGCAGGCAGACGCGCAACCACTGCGCCACCAGGGAAGCCCCTTACAGGTTTTTTAGGATCATATCACTGCCCTGCCAATTTAGTAATAACAAAAGACAAAATGCATGCTTTATTGAGCATTTGCTATATGCTAGACACCCTAACAAATGCTTAACATAGCTTATCTACTTTAATCCTTACCTTATGGGATAGATAAGCAAAAAAGTAGACAGATTGATTATGTCACTGTAGATCCAGTAAACAGTTGCACTATTTTGAACTTTATTCTTTCAAAATGTCTTTGTGATGTTGAAAAGTCAATGTGAGAGTGAAGGGGTGGGAATGTGGGAGCAGGTGTGGAGGGAGGAGAGAGGGAAGGCACTAAGAATATAATAATACTAGTGTTAGAAAACATCTAAAATCAGTGTGGACTTGGTGGCCTTGGAAGACTTCTGCCTTCTCTGCGAACGTTCAAGATGTGATATCGCCAACAGATATGGAGCTCAACATCATTATCTAGATTTCCTTCCAGAAAGGCATTAGGTACTTTTATGCAAAACACTGCTTTCTCCATTTTGTAATGTGTGTTAGTGTGTGTGTATGTGTATGTGTAATAAGAAAGGTAAAAAACTTTACAATGCTTTCACTCTCCTCATCAGAAATTCAATGAGATACAATTCTATTATTGATGGAAAAACAGGATCTCTATCCTACTTTAAATCAAAGTCCAAATAAGGAATTTGGCCTTATATATGCACATTAAAACCTCAACAATTCTCATGACCTTTCAGGCAGTAATTAAATTTCTCAAAATCTAAAATTTAA
>NC_041221.1:91208918-91248918 GCF_002837175.3 Physeter macrocephalus | reverse complement strand
CGATTTGGGTAGAAGGAATATTTACAAATTAAATTTTAAGTGGAAAACTATAAGAATATTCATAATTTCAATTAGAATTGAAATGTTATGGATTTGTGGTAAAAAAAATATACTTTTTCCTTTATGAATGAGATAATAGAGGAAATAAAAGTCTATAAATAAACAAAAATAGAAAAGGCAACAAAAAATAATTCAAAGACCAAAGAAATACTTCTGACCCATAAGTACAGTTTATCCTTAGGTCAAAAATATATATTGATTTTAGACTTTTACACACTTTTCAAGTCTGTCTTCAAGCATGTACATACCTCTCTTGAATAACTGTTTGAACATTCTGAATCCTTAATCTACTGCAGTAACTTTTCCATCAAGCTTCATAAAATAAAATGTTCTACACCCCACTGCTTCTATTCCCTCACCATCCTCATCCTGATTAGCTTATTTGACTTCCATCCCCCCTATTCCACAGAAAACACTTTTCTAAGCACACCATTAATTTGTCTTGCTGGGTGTCTTTGGTTTATTTCTCTCCTTCTTTCTCTTATCTTTGTATTTCCTCCTTCTTGAAACTATTTTCTAATATGTCGAACATATTCTACCCGCTTCCTTTGCCCCTATTTTTCCTTCCTCTGAGAATGACCTCTCCCTTCTTCTCTATCCCCAAACTGCTTTTTTTTTTTTTTTTTTTTTTTTTTTTTTTTAAGAAATAGCAAAATCAACACTTGCACCAAAAAACCTTCTGTCATGGTTGGGACTCTAAAGAATTCATGGCACACATTTGGCACTGATAACATATCACCTACTAGTACTGTTTTATGAACATGTTCTAACTCTCACAATAAAGTTTAAACTGCTTGAAGGGAGAAGGCCTGAGGATCTTATATTTATGCATTTATTTGCCTATTATTTCATCCTTGTCAAAGAAGCCATACTATCGTCAGAGTCCAACTGTCTTATAAGGACCAGATGACTCTAAAATCTCTAAGTCTATAATTAAAACTGTCTCCTCTGCAGTCATTCCTACTCCTTTCTGTTTCATATGATGTTTATTCTATCATTCTGACATTACCATGAGCATTCTCCCATGAAATACTGAATTTTAAAATACCTAACATAATGTCTAGAATATAACAAATACTCAATACATTGATACTGCACTCTCTCTCCTGCTTCAATTCTCAGTCCTTATCACCTCATTTTCTGTAGAAAACTGCCATTTCTTGGCCTCTAAATATCTGACTTATCTTCCTGTTTGTGTGGCTCTCTCTCCCACATTGTGTTGTACAGTCAGTTCTGATCTAACATGGCATATGTGTTCCTAAAAATTGCCATGCTATGCACAATTATACAATAAAATCACTTGACTTTTGGGGGAAATGGGGCTAGGGGCACAACTTCATCAGTGACACACTTAAAAATTTTTAAACCTAGCAAATATAATAGCACAGTTCTACACGTCAAGTGATTAAGAAATTTATAAATAGTTCAATAAATATGGTACTTTACCTTGACAAACACCTGAAGTTTGCTCATGAGTGAGGGTAGGGATACAGCATGTGAGTTAGTGGGAAGTGGCGGGAGGATGATTATCTGAAGCAGGATAGAACACTGTAACACCAGATGTGGATGGCTGTGAGTCATAATACGCACAGTGAACTCATATCTGGTGGATGTAGAAGTTTGTTTGTGGGTGGGTAGGTGGGCGTGTTTTGTGTTTTCCTAAATGGCTCAGGTCAGTTGAGTAGTTTTCTGCATTCACCTAGTCTTTCTCACAATCATAATTAAAGAAACATGAAATTTTCATTATGCTCAAACTGTCCCCCAACATATCAATTGGAATTTGTGTTTTCAAAGTAAGTGTTATATCAGAAATGCATGCACATACCACATTGATACGGGCTTTTCTATCCCAGTTTCTGAATGCCCCCAAATATTGCCAGCTTTGTGTAAAACTCAGAACAAGAACAGGCTTTTCAAATGTTCCAGGTTCAATACAAACGTTTCTGTCATTTAGTTCTTTGAACCAGCGGGTCTATTGGTACCCCCATACCTGTGGTGGGTTGGGCTGCCATCTGGAGCTTATTATATACAAAAGATAATCACAATACCTTTTAGGGTTTATAGCAAAATTATGTTTTCTTCTGCAAATAGCTGTTTTCTTTTTGAGAAATAACTCTTGACTTTTCCTACCTTTCACTGTTAAACAACAGATAACCATATGCCCAGACCCGATTAGTGTTAAAGCCATAAACTCACAGATGTACCCAACATCCATTGATTGTCAAGTGAAAGTTTTACTTATTATAAAGGCCAGAAGTCCCTGAATGTGCAAGTTTCAGGAAAACTTGACTTACACTCTCAACATGACAGTTCTTGCCATGCTTCTATCAATTTCTTAATCCACACTTATGGATTCATAACTATGATTAGTTACCTGAGGAGGAAAAATCTGAATTTGGTTTATAACTGGCTTTGTACCATATGCTAGCCCAAACTAGAGTGTGCCCTAAGGACAAGCCAAGAAGAATAGAAAAGAAAATCTTCTTTAGGGTAGAACTTTGTATGACACATCTCATTGTCCTCTTTACCTGGAAGGATAAATAGTCTGATTTTATACAATACAAGGATATACAATACACGGATAGTGGCTAAGCTCTGGTCAGATGGTCAGAGATTCAAAATATTTGAAGATTAATAACAAACTAGTTTAAGAGAAGGTATCTGGATAGATCTACTGAAATACTTTCAGAGTGGAAAGATGTTTGTATCCTTGAATGCTCACCTCCATTGTCACAGATGTTCTCAATAATCAGGCAAACAAGATAATACTTTTTGTGAATGCCATTTAGCCTCTTTTTCCCAGTATCCCGCTTAAGCCAGTACTTTCAAAACGGGCTAACAAAGTGCTAGTATGGCAAAGACAGAGGCTAGATATGAGCGCAATTAAATGAACTCCCCTTCACCCAAATTGATATGGCTACAACCCTGCTAAGTGTCAGGATGCCTACATGATAGATCAATCTAAAACCAATATATCCCTAAAATCAAGCATCCACTTGATGGCTTGCTCATTACACTAAACTATTTCCAGCAGAGACTCGGCTCACTGGAAAAAAACCACTTTTTCTGGGCTTCCCTGGTGGCGCAGTGATTGCGCGTCCGCCTGCTGATGCAGGGGAACCGGGTTCGCGCCCTGGTCTGGGAGGATCCCGCGTGCCGCGGAGCGGCTGGGCCCGTGAGCCATGGCCGCTGAGCCTGCGCGTACGGAGCCTGTGCTCCGCAACGGGAGAGGCCGCAGCAGAGGGAGGCCCGCATACCACACACACACACAAAAAAAACCACTTTTTCTGGATTTGGACTTTTCTTCTCTACCTACCATGTTTCTGCCAGCAAAATCATCTGGTTTCTTACTGGATGTCTCATTCATCATCATCAGGGAATCTACTTTATAATTAAGGAAGTAGGTAAAGGACTGATGCCTACAAGTTTCGTTGTTCTTACCATATCGGTCACAGAAATAGATGAACTTATAGAACTGAAAGATGGTCTAGCAAATGCAATGGTGTCAATAGGTAGACAATGCCTTGAGCTGTTGAACTGCTGTCCTACATGATGAAATGTTTGTCCTGAACCAGCAACAATATAAGAAAAAGTGGAGTTGCTATTTACTGAGATGGGACAGACTGCAGAAGGAGGAAGTATAATAGAGAGTTTCAGGATTTCTCTTTTGACACTTTGAATTTGAATTGTCTATTAAATATCAGTGTGTAGACTTAGAGAAAAAGGGGTCTAGGAAAGATTTATATGAGACCCATCAACAAATAGATGGTATTTAAAGCTAGTAGACTAGATGAGCTCACCCAGGCAGTGAAAGTTGAATAAATAAGAAGTGGTCCAGTGATCTTATGGCTCTCTGGAACCAACCAAGGAGACTAAAAGAAGCAGCCATTAGGCAGGGCAACCAAGAGAATAGTGTCTTGAAACCTAACTGGAAAAACTTTCAAAAAGAAGAGGGTGATTAATTATGTCATAAATGCTACTGCAAAGTCAAGCTGAAAAATGATCATTACATTTTGCAACATGGACGTCACCGTTGCCTATGACAACAGCTGTTTCAGTGGATTGATAGGAGCGAAATCCTGATTGGAATGGGTTTGACAGAGTTTGAGAGGAAAATTCTTGGTAATAAGTTTTGGTAACAAGTTTTATTCTTAACAAGAAAAAATTCTTGGTAACAAGTTTTATTCTTAACAAGAAAATTCTTGGTAGCAAGTTTTATTCTTGGTAATAAATATGCAATTTTTGAGGAACTTTACTGTAAAGGAAAGTGGTTGGTTACAGAAATAAGGATAAACTTATTCCATGATAATCAAGGGCAGGTAGAACACAAATACTACATATGCAAATGCATTAATAGGCACGGGAACCTGTTGGAAGTTCTCTTCTGATCCTTCCCTGCTTCTGTTTTCACTGTGAAATAGGTAGCAAGGTCATCCACAGAGTGTGATGATATGGACCTGCTATAATAAGTTTAAGGGGAAAAAAGAAAATGTGAAATAGTAGTCAAGCTCAGGGGAGGAGTGTGGGAAATGGAGTTGCACTAAGGGATGGAGACCAGTCACCTTGTATGTATTTTACTCTAGTCTCTTTCAGCTCTTCCTGCAGGTTCATGGAGTAAGTAGAGAGTTATTTATAAAGTGAGCTGAGGATGTGCTAAGCCAATAAAGATGTAGAGATAAGCAATAGAAAAGATGTGAGGGGGTTGACTATGATAATGGCCCATGTGATCTAAACCAGCAGAAGGAAAGTGAGGATCATGTGTAGCTCACCCTGCTGGAAGAAGTTAAATTCCTTAGTTTCTGCTCTATTCATCTGGGCTCCTAACAAACACAGTTTTTTATTGTCATTTACATATTGTTTTGTGTATCTTGAGGAGTAAGTTCTTTCAAAAACCAACAGCATGATTCTGATAGCAACTCAGTAATAAATAAGTGATCACTGACTACTAGCTTACTGTTTGAAATAGTCATTTATTCAGTCATTCCATTACTGATCCCCAGAGAAGAAGAAAAATTAGGCAGTGGGCTTAACTGTGTAGCAAAACATTTTCAAGAGATAAGAGAGAAGAGGATAAATCGTGAGGTTTGAAATCACACAGACCTGGCTTTGAATTCTGGCCCCGTTGCTCATATGGTTTCTGTCACCAAAGCAGGTAACTAAACTTCTCTGAACCTGAGTTTCCTCATCTTCAAAATGAAGATAACACCTACCAGTTAGCTTCGCAGTGAATATTAAATAAGATAATATTGTACATTGCTTAATACCTTGTAGGCCAGTTTAATTTTAAAATGTACTTCCTTTTTTCCACTGTCAGTTGATATGCCAAAATTGTATTATCTGATATGCTAGTTTCCCTGGGTACTGTGTAATAAAGTGATTCCACGGTCAAATACATTTTAAAATGCTGTGTCAAACAAGGGTAAACAGTTTTCTTGATTGTAGAACTTCTCAGAGGGTTTGATAGGTTAATATACTTTTGTAATTTGAGAAAGTGTTATAACATGCAAAGTATCCCATAAGTATTTGACAGAAGAATCCATTCCATTTTTCCCAAATATTTAAATGGCCTACTATTTCACAAGATGGACTATTGGGAGAAAGTGTTTTAGACATTTCACTGCCTGAATTTCTACTCAGAAAAGTCATTCAAGGATAGCCAAGCTCTATATACTCTATTTGGCAGAGCTAATGGCATTTTCAAAGGCCATGCCATACTTTTAAAGATCTAGCATAGTTATTTTTCAGGGGAAAAAAATTCTGCAGCCTCTTGAGGAATCTAATTTTAAGTATAGCCTTTTCCCTAGCTAAATCCTCTGTATTTCAAGTTCGGTCAGCTTCTTCTTACTCAATACAATTTTGTCACCATAAGTATTTTGTCACACCCATAAAATTTGAAAGTTGGAATACAGATCATTTAATCCTTTATTTTTTTACTATCTCAATGAGTTTTCATATAGCATAATTTATTAAACTATTTTTATTCTATAATAAATCTAACTAAATTTTTGTAATCAAATTATATCATATCTTACACAGAGAAAACAAGTCAGCTACTACCTGGATATATAGTTGTTGGAGGAGATTTTTTAAAAAATCCCCCAAACAGGGAATAGTTATAGAACTATATTAGAAAAAGAATACAAGTACCTTGTCTTTTTTATCAAAATAATGTCATTCATTTAGCCAGTATATGAAAAACCTTATTTTTAAAAATTGAAAGTCATTTTTCTGTTTCCCTTATTCCCTTCTGGAATTTACCTCATTGTGCCAGTAAAGACCAGAAAGTTACTCTGCCTGCATCTCCCTTATCTTTTATACAGTTAACCAAGAAGTGAACAAATAGCAAATAAAAGATCATCACTTTTTTACATAATCATTTTTTCCTAGAATTGCACACAAATCTGTGGTCTGCCTTAACCACCGAAAATTGACATTTCCCATATCCTCGGGTTAGTGTGACATTAACTGGAGCATCACATTCTGCTAATATCTCTTCCCCTTATTATTTTTACGCATTTTATGCTATTTTTAAAGTCATGCTGTTGAACATGTCATGACTGAATATGAGTGAATCCAAATATCAGATCTTTTAATATGAATACAAATGTCAGATTGCAGGCAAGCCCTCCCTGCTTGAATTTGATAACAGAGAACGGGTCCCATGTCCAGCTAATGCTAGAATTCTATCTCAACCAGGTGTCTTTATAAAAGTACAAGCATAATGGTATGAGCATCATTTTAAACAAATTCAGGAAAACATAAATGTTTCAGGTTAATTTTGAGAAGAAAGTAAAGCTTCAAATCTATACGATCCAGTATCAACCTAAATATGATATGAAGGAAAATATTAACTGGATCTTCCCAGATAATTTAATTATCAGTTTCAGATTGTTAGTGACTAGTCTGAATGGGATAACTTGAAAATAAAATAACATTTGTTCCTTCTTTTTTGTTATTGGATTTTACATTTATTCTCCTTACTGGGTAGTACCTATAGCCAAGTCATATAGATTTTCAGTAATCCATTTCAAAAAGTGACCACAGGTGACAGGGAGCCTTTTGACATTCATCTTTTACAATTTTGATCCCAACAGTTGTTGAAGGAAATCACTGAAAGTTAGGTGACCCCGGGGTCTGGGGCCCTTTGACACAACATATTTAGGGCATCAAACACAGGTGCATGCCAACCTGATTCTAATTATCTTGACTGCTAGAAAGAAATATCTTTTTACTTCATTTCGGGCTAACCTTCCTTTTGCCATTCAACTGAAAATAATAATACTTAATGTGAGCTATATAAAGACTTATTTTGCCTTTGCAGCATCCTGTGCTCTGAGCAATGCCAATCCATACTTCTTTATTTGGGCAAATCACTTTCTCTTTGAGTCTGTGGAAGAACCCCAGCAGAGGGAAGGATACTTAACAGAGTCGCAGTATATAAATAGCTCTGCTGAGAGCATTAGAAAGGCTCTGTTGTGCTATCACACAGCAAAGCCAATAATATACAATATGAAAAATCCCTGCCAAGCGCACAGAGAATACAGACAATGTTTACCACTTCTCTGATCGGCTGTTTGTTATGTGTTGCAAGTTTATAGCCAGAGAGTCAGAAAAGTCTACCACACCCCAAAGTCCTTCTATTAGAACAATAACAACAACAATAACATAAGCCATAAACACACGCACACAAACACACGTGTGACTTGAAAGACATCAGGACAGCATTAACAACAACAAAAAAACAGTGGGTGGGAGTGGAATTAAAATGAAAACATTTCTATAGAAAGGGAAATGGAATTTTCACAAAGCACCAAAGCCTTGTATAACCACTTCCTTGAAGATGTCCTCTGTTTTCTGAAGGCACATCAATCCACAGATTTGTAAAAGAATTAGAACATCAAGATTTTTAAGGAAAAATAATACTTTAAAAAAGCACATATGAATTGACTACCTTCTTGAAAATAAGTAAAACAAAGCCATTTATTTGCCACGAAAAGTTAAAATTTTATTTTCAGAAGATGGACTTAAAATATGGCTCAGATGCATAGCAAGAAAATAAGATACTTGAAAGCTACAACTTAAGATTCTCTTTGACTTTATCTGCTGTATTTGAAGATGTGGTCGTCAAATACACATTCAGGGCATTCTTGAGTTTTGCTACTTTCAACAAACATTTTCAATTTTTTATGAGAAAGCTTTTCATGGAAATTATATTATTATATTTTACTATAATGCCCTAAAATATAGATAACATTGCAGTCAGTTCTTTTAAAATTTATCTTGCCTTCTCACCCAGTCTCTCCTTGGTCTCCTTTACTGTGACTCTTCCCTGTTTTATCTCACCTACAGTTCTCTGATGCCCTCTTTCCTCTTCCATTTCTGTCTTTCTTTTTTCCAGTCACTTCTAAAATCATTCATAACCCTTCTTTTGCTTTTATCTTTATTTGACATAAACCTACTTCTGGATTTCTCTCTTCTTCCTCAATTTCTACCACCACCCCCAAAAGCATGAGGCAGCACTAGAGATTTTTTTTGAAATAATACTCTATAAATTTTCTCAAGTTGTGGAGAGCAAAATGTTCAGGCTACACTATTCCAGCATATGCAAAGTTCCTTTAGTGGAATCCAATCACACATTATATTCCAGTTCAAACTTCACCTCCCCTGTGAAATCTTTCTCTCCTTAGGAAAAAATGTTTGCCTTCCTATCTGTCCCCCAAAGAACTGTATACATGATTCTACTTTAGAACTTATGTTACCTTATAGAAAGTTGTCTACATATTCATCTGGCCTAGTAAAGTCTTGATTGGAAGATATATGGCTTATATATCTTCTTATTTTCTATATACAAAATGATATCCTAAACCCAGCAGGTCCTCAATAAACAAAGCTTAAAGAAACACATACACCCAAATTGTTCTGAGTTTATAGCCCTGCTTTCCATTTATTGGGGAAGTCACTTAACCTATACAAACTCACATTCCTAATTTGCAAATTTACTTCCTAAGGTGGTGAAATAATGCCTTTAAGGCACTTAGCACAGTACCTAGCAGCACATAGTAATTGCTCAATTTGTGTTAGCTGTTGCTCCTTGGGAAAGGTGGACCTCTCCTAATATCAATAGTTTTGATATGGTTGTAATTTCTTTTAAAATAAAACTGCTAGAACTCTCCCAAACACTTTTACATGGCCAACATCATCCTACAAATGTGCTGCTGGATGTCTCATTAAATGATCTATAGATTCCCTAAAGGTGAAGTTGAGGACTTGAAACTTTTTTGTAATGGGCATCACGAGGGAGAAGGAACTCCAGATGGTTCACGGCACAGCCAGCTGTCCAGGGAGCTTTGCTTGACGAGAGCTCTGGCCCAGGAGAAGAGTGAAAGGTAAAGGCCCATCTGAAAGTCTGGCTCAGTGGCCTAGGATAAGACTGCATGCACATCAAATATGAGACTCATCATTTGATCCACTCATGAATCATTTATTATTACCCCATTCAATGTATTGCATGATTGTAAATTCTACTACATTAAAGAGCAAACTAGCTAAGTCTTGCTTTGTATATAATCATCTTTTTCTGGAGAAATCTTATTTTCTTCCTAGTACACTTAAAGAAAAAAAAAGTCACAGTCTAAACTATACCAAGAACATGATATAGATTCCTGGTGTTCTGCCTGAAATAAATACATTTATCTATACAACAAATGATTTCTTGACACATTGTTCCTGAAAGGCTGTTGTTTGTACTATGGATAGAGATGAGAGAAAGCTTCAGAGATTTTATTTCTTTCTGGCAATTTAAAACATTTCACTTTCACTTCTTGCTGCTCACATCCAACTGCTTTTTCAAAAAAAAATCTCAAAATTTCCCTAAATCCTCAAATTTCTGAAACTGCTTAAAAGAAAAGAATCTAGGTTGTTTCCTCCCCTTAACTGTCTTAAATACATGGACCTTGGTTTAGATATTACCCATATCTATTCTTTTCCACTCATCTTTGTCTATTTCTCTACTCTGTACTTGTATCATTAAGTTTTTGTCACAAAGGATGCTACTTTGCACTTATATCAACTGAAACTCATCCCGATTGTTTTGTTAGATCATTTTCCTATTTCTTCAAGGTCATTTTTATTTTCACTGTTACTTCTCTCAACCAAGCAGCCCTTACAATAGATCTGAAGTATGCAGTTACCAATACATTTGAAAAAAGTGCTTGACTACTTTCCCTCTTTTATCTGAAGTACCTACACTTCCAGGAATATCAGGCACTACCCTTGTCGTTTTCCAAGTCTCTAAATGGGTTTTCTCCTGGCTTTACCTTCCTTCTTATCCAGCCTAGAATCCTTAAACAGTGTCTTAAGTTTCTCTCTTGCTAGCATCTCAAGACCTTTAGGATCATACTTCCTGTGTCCCTGTGCTACAAGTATTTAGCCCTAGATAAGCCCAGTCATCCACTCTCTACATTTCTACATACATACTGAGCAGCGATAGAAAAAAATCACAGAAGCATGTCATTTGGTACATTTACAAATATATAGCTTCTGATTTTAACAATGCCCTCTAGGTTGATAAGTAATTTTAAATGCATTTTACTAGTACCCTTTTCCATTTCTAGAGTATTTGTCCAAAGTTTTATTATTCCTTGGAAACCAGTACTAAACTTTTACCTACTTACTCCCCATGTATATTTGCCTCTTATTTTGAAAACCAAGATCATCTGGAATTTATTTCCTCAACTTCCTGCCTCTTACCTTTAAAAAAAAAAATGATTTACTCCTAAAACATTATAACCTCATCCCATGCTGCCTCCAGGGAAAAAAAAAAAATAGCCCTATTCCTATTCAAAAATAGACCTTTTCCTCTTATCTAGATCAGTGGTACTGCTGAGTGATTAATTTTTTACTGATCAAAATCATAATAGAAAAGAAATAAGGAGTTTTTCATAAAGCGTTTAATATCAAGGACCACATTTATTCTGAGGGATACACTTCTACCTCACTCATCTTCCACTGAAAAAGAAGAATAAAAATATATATATTTCTTGTTTACCCACTCTTTATATCGACCTTTTCCTTTTTTATTTCTTGTTTCTTTAGAGTCAAGCTTCTAAAGGAATAATATACATCCGCTGTTCAACTTCCATAATTCCCAGTCATTTCTTAACCACTAGCATTTGATTCCTATTCATTAAAGTTGCTTTTGTTAAGATAAGTAACCACCTCCTTAATCATCAAAGCCAAGGGTCACATTTAAGTTCTCCTTTTCTTTGAGCCCAAAGATGCCTTTGGCACTATTGACCATTCCCACAGCTTTGAAAGTTTTTCCTCCCTTTGAATAATTCAAAATTCTTTTGTTTCTCTACTTACTTTCTGACAACACTATTTGTCCTCCTTTTGGAGCTCTGCCTTATCTACAAGGGTCTTAAATTTTGATGTTCCTCCTGTGCTCTTAGTTCATTCTAGTCTCACATGACTCACTCTCTGTGTAATCTCATTCCTAATCTTGACAACTTCAAATAATCTGGATCTTGACAGATATTTTTATAGAGCTATAAATCTGTTTTTAACTTCTCATTATGCATTTTCATCCATACATCCTGTTAACCTTCAGTTAAATGTGCTCAAGTTACAAATCCTTTTACTCTTACATTTTCTCTCTCCATACATTCTATCAAAATGGTGCTACCCTTGAACTAGCTGTCCAAGTCAGAAACTGCTTTTCCCTTCCTTCCACTCTCCATCCAGTCAGTTACCTAAACCAACTTGCAAATTCCTCTTGTCTTCTCAATTCCGATGAGCACCACCTTAACCAGTTTCCCTGATTTCATCATTATGGCCTTCATTAAAGCCATATCATTCTGATTGGAAACTCTTTCAAAATGCACCTGGAATGAGCTTTCTAAAACTGGCATGGTTTCTACAATCTACAGGATGTTGAGCATTTTTTCACTAATTATTAGAGAAATGCAAATCAAAACTACAATGAGGTATCACCTCACACTGGTCAGAATGGCCATAATGAAAAAATCTACAAACAATAAATGCTGGAGAAGGTGTGGAGAAAAGGGAACCCTCCTACACTGTTAGTGGGTATGTAAATTGGTAAAGCCTCCATGGAGAACAGTATGGAGGTTCCTTAAAAAACTAAAAATAGAACTACCATATGACCCAGCAATCTCTAGGCATATACCAGGAGGAAACCATAATTTGAAAAGATACATGCACCCCAATGTCCACTGCAGCACTACTTACAACAGCCAGGACTTGGAAGCAACCTAAATGTCCATCAACAGAGGAATGGATAAAGAAGATGTGGTACATATATGCAATGGAATGTTACTCATAAAAAAGAACAAAATAATGCAATTTGCAGCAACATGGATGGACCTAGAGATTGTCATACTGAGTGAAGTAAGTCAGACAGAGAAAGAGAGATATCATATGATATCGCTTATATGTGGAATTTAAAAAACAGGTACAAATGAACTTAGTTACATAACAGAAGTAGAGTCACAGATGTAGAAAACAAATTTATGATTAGCAGGGGATAAAAGGGAGGAGGGATAAATTGGGAGATTGGGGTTGACACATACACACTACTATATATAAAATAGATAACTAATAAGAACCTACTGTATAGCATAGGGAACTCTAGTCAATAGTCTGTAATGACCTATATGGGAAAAGAATTTTTTAAAAGAGTGGATATATGTATATGTATAACTTATTCACTCTGCTGTGCACCTGAAACTCACACAACATTGTAAATCAACTATACTCCAATAAGAATTAAAAAACAAAAACAAAAAATCTACAAGATGAAGTCATGCTCTTAACCATGCTTTTCAAAGCCCCTGCCTGTCTTGTCATATTTCTCAGCACTCTTACGCATCTTTCTCATGCTGCCTTACTAGACAACTTAGTGCACCCATCATGCCTTATGGTGGGCACATGTGTCCCTCTTGCTGCAATGTCTTTCTTTTTCTCCCAAATTCTTGAGCAACCTTCAAGATAGAGCTGCAAGTTCTCTCTGATACCTCTTCGGTTTCTTTTCGAGTGTCTGTTAAAGGATTGCTTACTTGCTTTGTTCAGCACAGGATTATAAGCTTCCTGACTAGGAGGAGTTTGCCTTTTTCACCTGGTATGGAACTTGGTTTGTTGCAGCCACTTAACAGATGTGCACTGGTAAATAGTACTTAGCAACACTGTAGTTTTTCAAATATTCTGTCCTCCCATTTAGAAAAGTGTGAATGGCAACGAAAACCTAATTAATTCAAAAATACTTTTTATTCTTAAATTTTAGTATTATAACCATATTTTATTAGACTACTCACAGATCTAAACCTTCTTCTTATGGAAGTTTAGAGGAAAAAGTGTAAAATACGTGACTCGGTCTTTGGTATTCTCATAGGTCCCTATTGCAGTGTCTCTCCCCTCTTTGACAATGCCCCCTCCCTGAGCACCCAGACACTATCCCCCACCTCTCCAGGCACCCAAACACTATGCTCCTAAGCACCCAGACACTATCCTAAGCACCCAGACACTATCCCCCACCTCTCCAGGCACCCAAATCATATTTCTGAAGTTAGCAGAGTAATAGTGTACTAAAGATTGAAGTTACACTCCTTCATGATAACTTTTATTTAAACATGGCACTTTAAAAGACCAAAAAATATTCAGAACCCAAAGGAATTTTACTCAAATGTGCATTTTAGACTCTGACTAACAATTGGTGGAACTGTTTTTGTTTCGGGGAATGGTGTGAGAAGAGAAAACTATTTAATTCCGCTTAAATATAACAGCTACTCATAAGACCAGATGTATTGTTAATTTCCTGGAAAACATATCAGAACTGGTTTGAAGATAGGCCTTTAGCTTGCTTTTTAAAAACTAATTTTATTTTCTTTTTCAACACTGAGGAAATTAGGATTCAATGATATGCTGCTGAGCACATAAAATATCATTCAGGAACCAACCAACAAACACAACTCACGGGGTGATGAGCAAGGGATTAGGCGACGTAGCATAGTAAATTTAAAGGAGTTTAGAAAGAAAACCGGAAAAGGAGAGTGCTTAAGAATACCTGGGGGACTTCCCTGGAGGCACAGTGGATAAGAATCCGCCTGCCAATGCAGGGGACATGGGTTCGATCCCTGGTCTGGGAAGATCCCACATGCCGCGGAACAACTAAGCCCCTGCACCACAGCTACTGAGCCTGCGCTCTAGAGCCCACATGCCACAACTGCTGAGCCCGCGAGCCAGAACTACTGAAGCCTGTGCGCCTAGAGCCCGTGCTCCGCAACAAGAGAAGCCACCGCAAGGAGAAGCCCACACACCACAACGAAGAGTAGCCCCCGCTCACCGCACCTAGAGAAAGCCTGCGTACAGCAACAAAGACCCGACACAGCCAAAAATAAATTAAATTAAATTAAATCCCCCCCCCAAAAAAAAGAAGAGAATACTGGGTCTCCAAGAAGTGTTAACTGGTGTTAACCTGAACAAACACTTGGAGTGGGGCTGGAGGAGCATGAATAGCTTTTGAAAACTTTTATACAAGTTATTTTAAGCCATAAACCACACTTACTCACTGCTTCCTCAATTCACAAGAAAAAAAATCAAAGATGAATAACATTTAAAGTAAGATAAATGAAAAAGGAGCAGTATCTTGAATCTATCATTGACTAGTTCCTATGCTTGTAAACCAGATTTTGGAATAGGAGTATAATTATTAGAAGATTTTTATGTTTCTCTTCATTGAGCTGAGGATCAATAGCATATGAGTTGACGGGAGAATTTTTCCAGAGTTAGAGAGTTTTAGTAAATATCAATTTGCCGAGCTCTGGTGGAAATTTGAATTGCTATTTACAGATATGGGAAGGAAAAAGGAAAAAATGCTATTCTTCAAAAGTGTCTTTGAATGTTGGATACTTGGTAATAAATTTCAGGTTGATTCAAAATTATTTAAATGATAAATATATTTTTAAACTCTGATCTCAAGAAATAGTTTTTAAGTTATATCTCTATCCTGTTAATCACTGTGACCCCAATCTCCAGAAAAATATCTAACATGTAATGGTATTCAGTAAATAGTTCCTAAATAAATGGTGTAATCCATAAAGTGCATTGATTTGGGCTGCTAATATTAATAAGGTTTAAATGTTTATTGAGTGCTTACTATGCACCAGGCATTGGAACAGGGTTTCCTGTGTAATATCTTTTTAAATCCTCACAGCAACACTATAAAGTAAGTGGAATGGTGATCCTCATTTTAAATATAAGATAAATGAGGTACTGAGAGATGAAGTAGTTTTCCCACCTAGTGAATGATGGAGTCACACGAGCAGGTGGACTTCAGAATCCCTGCACTTAACCACCATGCCATACCTCTTCTGCATCTTCTACTGTATTTTTTCACATTCATTCATTCATTTATCAAGCATTTACTGAGTGGCTTTTAAGTGCTAAACACTGTTCTAGAACTGAGGTTACGAGAGTGAGCCAGACACGAAGTATTCACATTCTCCTTAACCTTATTATGTTGGAGAGAGGGATGGGGAAGAAACACAAATTAAATTGATAAAGAAGAAATGAAAAGAAAACACAGAAGAAAGAGGACAGAGTATAACAGTTCAGATTGCTATTTTAGATAGGAGTCAAGTGAAGCCATTCTCTTAAGGTGACACTTGACCAGAAACAGGAAGAAAGGAGGAAACAAGCTACGCAAACATATGAGCGGAACCTGTCCTAGCTGTGGCCGGGGGCACTCGTGGCTGGGAGCACAGCACCTCCACAGATGGCCAGTGAGGTCAGAGCAGATGAGAAAGTAGAATGAGAGAGATAGTGAGAACAAAGGTGAGCCTGGAGAAGGCAGAAGACAGTATAGGCCATGATACAAAGACTTTGGGTTTTATTCTGAGTGTTTTGGGAGGTGACTTGAGAACTTTGAGAAGTGAAATGATTTAAAAAATAATAAACACACACATACATCTTGTTATTGCGTAGACAATAGGCTGCTCAGGATTGATTATATAGAAATGTGAGAAATATGTGTTTAGAAATGTTATGGAATTAAATATTTTACTTCTGTAACTCAGTGACTCTTAGGTCTAATGGGCTGAGCTGAGAAAATCTGCCTATAAGGAGAAAAGTTCTGAATTAGACCATATCACTGCCAGTTGCATTTGTGTATGGTCCTCTTTTTCAGGCTATATACACTCTCCGAACCATTTCTTTTCTCATTATCCCATATATCTCCCATATACTGCTAACTTACGGGTCAATAATCCCAACCGATACTGCTCTCTTCAGTCTCAGATCCACATATCAAGCATCCTACTGTCCCTCTTCTTGAATATCCCCCTCAAAAGCATTTTGAACATTACATATCCAAAATTAAACTCTTCATCTTCTATAAACTCTATTCCCTCTTAAATTCCATTTATTGCTAAATGATATCACCACACACTTATGCAAAGTCATAGGCCTGAGTCTGCTTACCCTTTTATTCAAGAATATTTATTAAGATCCTACTATATATCAGAAATGATATTGAGCCCAGGGGATGCATGTGTGAACAAACAAGTGCAGAGTCAACACACAAATCTTTGAGTCCAGTGGGGCGTGTGGTCAAGAAACAAACAATAGCACAAATGACTAGATATACAAGAAATGCACGGGGTGCAAAAAGATTATATAATTTGGACTGAGAAGGTGGAGAAGATCTCCCAGGGTAATTTTCACTGAATGTGAAACAGAAAGTGTTAAATGAGTATTAAAATCAGTGAGGATTGGGTGGTGACGGTGGAGGAGAGAAAAAAAGAGGGGACGGGTGGGGGAGAGAGAGGGCATGAAGGGAAAGAGAAAGAGAAAAACAGACATAAGGAGAGAGAGAGGGAGTTTATAGAGGGAAGGGAAGAGAATGTATTTTAGACTTTAGGTAGAAGGAGCCATTTATACAAAAGTCCTGGGTATACAGTGGATAATGAAAAGAGAAAGTTCAGGATGGTGCTCTGAAGAACACTAGTTAACTGAGATTGGATTAAAAAATAAAGAGTAGAAAAGAAGCAGGAAGAGACTGAGGAAAGCCAGAGTAGGAAAAAAAAATCAGGAGAGTATAATGTCAGGAAAAAAGGAGTTTTTAAATGCAAATGAGAAATCAAAAAATCAAGTAAAATGGAGACTAAAAATTGTCCATTGGATTTGTTAACATTGAGATCAGTAAAGACCTCAACAAGAGCAACTTTGTGGGCACGACATCAGTAGCAGCTATAACTGGATGTTTTGGAGAGCGACCAGAACTCCTAGGATTCTGTGATATAAGAATAAAAAACTAAATAGAAATTGTCACATGTCTTGAAGAGGTGATTCAAACTGTAGGAAATTTGATTGGCCAACAAAACATAGGAAAAGCTGCTCAATCTTCTTAGTGATCAAGGAAATTCTATGTTATTATTTCACATACCAGCACCCCAGATTAAAAAATATTCCATTTTGACAACATCAAGTACTGACAATCCAATAACATGAAACCACAGGAACACTTATACACTGCTGGTTATGTTGCACACCTTGGAAACAACTTGCCTTCACCTAGAAAAGTCAAAGATACCCATGCTCTGTGACCCAAAAATGCCCTAGAGGAATTCGTACACATGTACACCACGTGTAAATACACTAAAACATGCACACACACAGTATTATTTTTTAAAAGCACAAAACCTGGAAGTAAATGTCTATCAGCAATAAAATAGATAAATATATTGTGGTACAAAAATATGACAGAGCACAATACAATGGATTTGTAAAAATAAATGAACTGTTGCTACACATATCAACACAGATGAATCTCAAAAGCATAACACAGAAGAATACTACAGAATGATCCAATGTGTAAAATGTTATCAAGCAGGTAAAAGTGAACAATAGTGTTTAGTAATATATACATAGTGGCAAATCAATAAAGAAGAACACAGAGAAAACAAAAAATTCAATATAGTGTCTATCTTATTGCATTATATATAATATGCCGTAAGGGAGATATGAATAAGGAGAGATACATTAGAAATGTAAGTTATTGGTAATATTCATTTAATTGTCCTTTGCTTCTTTGAATCCATGGTATATTTTTTTCACTAATTTTTTAAAGGAATGACTAATAGGATAAGAAAGCAATAGGGAAAGTATAGATGATCCTTTGAAGAATCTTATAAAAGAAGTGAGAGAGTGATAAGAAGAGGATGTGAAGACCAAGATAATTTTATAAGACGAAAGAGACTCTTTTAATACCACTGAATAGGATCTAGAAGAGAGAACATGACCACAGATCCAGGAGAGAAAGAATAAGTTCTGGAATAGCTGGGAGGAGGACATAAATGAAGAGAAGTTTGCACGGCTTCCTTTTTCTTATTTATTAATTGAGGAAATAACTTTCACACAGATGTATGTGATAAAATACCTAAGGACATAAATCACAACGTTTTTGGAAAGAAAATGTAGAGTAAATTCAAATGTTCAGGTCCTGTGTGACTTATTTCTTCACCTTTCCTTTTAAAAATATTTTATTGCAGAACATTTTCAATGGACACAAGAGTAAACAGAGTCAGTACAATAAACCTCCATATATCCATTGCCCAGATCCAAAAATTGTCAACACATGGCAATTTTATTTCATCTGTACCGCCATTCATTTCTCCCATGTTATTTTAAAGCAAATCCTGGATATCATATCATTTAACCTATAAACATTTTCATAGATATCTCTAAAAAAATGACCCTTAAAAAACCATATCCACAATGCTGTCACCATGCCATAATACATAATGCTTAATATCATCAAATAGCCATAATTTATTTCCTTCTGACACATACTCCAGAAAACTCACACCTTCCACCTCACTAGAGCTTACCTCTGACCAGTACCATTTGAACATAATTTAAAATAGATACACTGTATCCTTGACCTGCATGAGACCTCAGCAACTTCCAGCCACCAAACCTGTAGATCTCCCCAAATTTACACCACTCTCTCCGACTTGACTTTTTTAGTGGAAGAATACGTTCTCCCAATCTCCTACTCATGTTCTGAGTCACAAGTTATTCAAGTTAACTTACATGCCAAGTAATTAGTCCTGGACCCACTTATCAATTAGAATTTTATTGCAATAATAGAGTAATGTTTCATAGGAAGGGTTAAAAGAAAGTTGTAAAGAAAACGGAGATCAAAAAAATGTCAAGTATATAAAAAATTCACAGCGGTGATCAAATTTGGAGTTTCTACTGTGTACTTGGTGCAGAAAAAGAACTCAGTACATGCACAGAGAAGCATGTCAAAATGGTTCAGTTTGTTCCCAGAGCTCTGACACCAGCTGATTTCGATTAAATAGCAGTGAGCTGGAAAAGCATTCTGGGTATTGGTATGCAAATGAATTCACCAAGCATTTCTTCCTACGGTTTTGGAATTCCCACAGCCACAACTACAATGACACGTATATTTAAAGTTGCATTTTAAGCAAGTAAATATAAGACTAAAACTGTCCTTTAATCCTAAGGGAGTTAATTTTTTTTTCTAAGAGGAACAAAAGTATTTCTTTAATGTAAGATTATTTTTAAAGTGTTTTCAAAGATACATGGGAACAAATGCACAGGGTATAATCTTTAATCCATAATTTCAGCCTCAAGACACTAGAATGGCTTTCTTTGAATTAAGACATTTCTATTCGGGGTTTTTTTTTGTTTGTTTTGTTGTGTTTTTTGCGGTACGCGGGCCTCTTACTATGGCGGCCTCTCCCGTTGCGGAGCACAGGCTCCAGACGCGCAGGCTCAGCAGCCATGGCTCACGGGCCCAGCCGCTCGGCGGCATGTGGGATCCTCCCGGACCGGGGCACGAACCCGTGTCCCCTTCATCGGCAGGCGGACCCTCAACCACTGCGCCACCAGGGAAGCCCTATTTGGGAGTTTTAAAGGAAGGACATAATTGGTATGTGTACAAAGCAATTAAAGATCAATGACTGTATAGTGAAATGCTGTTCATATAGCCTCTAGAGCATCAGTTTGGCTTTTAAAATAAATACTGTCTCAATCATTTAATTTTAAAAGAAACTAATAGCAATCTGAAGCAGTAACTACTTTGTAAAAACGGGAAAGAAAAAATCATTCTCCAATACAGAAATTCACATAGAAAATTTTAAAATATACTTATATTTGACATCTTGATTGTCAATTCCCTTTCTAAAGAGAATGAATTATAATAAAGGCATCTCTGGCTCAGGGAAAATATTCTGGTGACAGTGCTTTAGTAATATGACATAGCATCTTGATTTCTCTTAGTGTGTAACTCCACCCCCTCCCCACTCTGCCCCCCCATCTTAAATAAAGTAGTATTCAATTCTAAAATTATAAACTGAAATATAAAGTGCATAATGCAAACCATCCTTTTTCTGTGTAAGCCAAGATCACTTTGCAGCATACCCCTGCAGGGGACCTAACAGGGTATTTCCAAAAACATTAATGTATTCAGAAGAAATGTCAAAATAAAGAAAGCCTGTAAACATCGTCTGTGGGAAGCTTTTTTGTGCCCTTCTCGAATGCAAAACGAACTCTCATTCTCCCACAGAAGTAGGATCTGTTTCTGCCATCTAGTGACAATAAGGCCAATGGTTGCTTAGAAAAGAAAAACATTTTCTAAACAGACTCAACAAATCCATGCAAAGCAGCCAGGATTTTACACACACATACAGGCACACATACACACACACACACACACACACACACACACACACACACACATACACACACACACACAAAGATTCTTTAGAAAGGAGTCTTTAACAGGGTACCCAGAGAGTAAGTGGGGTCTACATGTTCCTGGCTGATCTCTGAAATAAGAAAAAAAAAAAGGATAATAGTATCTATATGTGCAGAGTGCTTTTAAAATTGCCAAATCACTTTCATATGTCTTATCTTCGCAAGAGTCCAAGACACAGTTCAAGTACTGGTTGGGAGTATGGGCTCTAGAGTCAGACTGTCTGAATGTAAAGCTTACCTACTCCTGTATTTGAAATCTTGTTCATGACCCATCCAAGCAGAGGATTCAGTTCTCCTGATTATTAGGCTTTTGTTCACTGCCTATATCTCACATCCTTCTATCCATTAAGTTCCATTACATGGCTGCATTATGGTAAAAGCACTAAAGTAAAAAATCGCCTTTATTTAAAACATTCTGACTCTGGAACTCTATAGGAATATTAACATCGACAAGTAGATATAGAACTATTCGGTGGCAGAGACACCTGTGGTCAAAGAAGTTGAGGCAGGAAGATTATGATCTGAACAACTTATTACAGGCATACCTTGTTTTATTGTGCTTCTCAGATATTGCATCTTTACAGATTGGAGGTTCGTAGCAACCCTGTGTTGAGCAAAGTCTACTGGCGCCATTTTTCCAACAGCATTTGCTCACTTCCGGTCTCCATGTCACATTTTGGTAACTCTTGCAATAGTTAAACTTTTTCATTATTATTAAATTTTTATGGTGATCAGTGATCTTTGATGTTCCTACTACAGCTCATTGAAGGCTCAGATGATGGCTAGCATTTTTAGCAATCAGATATTTTTTAATTAAGTATGTACATTTCTTTTTTTCGATGTAACACTATTGCACATTTAATAGACTACAGGGTAGTGTAAATATAACTTTTATATGCACTGGGAAACCAAAAAATTCGTGTGACTCACTTTATTTTGATATTCACTTCATTGCAGTGGTCTGGAACCAAACCCACAATATCTTTGAGATATGCCTGTATCTTTTGGGGATGTTAGTTCCCTAGCCACCCCTTGGAACTTGAGTTTGAAGGCTTAAGCAGAAAGGAAATAAAGGCAGTAATTACTTGCTGATTTTTCTACAGTACTGTTTATTTCTTTCCTGACTTTTACCTATTAAATAAAGCAAAACCTCTATATTTAACTCAGAATGTTCTTTTTCCATCAGAGAGGATGGGAAAATACAGAAAAGGGGAGGATGACCTTTTCTAGGAATATGTGAGTTCCATCCATAACACTGAATAGAAGGCTGATGATTGAGACATAGACACAGGCTGGTGGAGGGGGCCTGTGAAAGTCTTTTCTCTTTTATTCTTTCCACTTTTTATATTTCTATATCTCTGCTTCCAAGACCACATTTTCCTGATTTTTATCCTATATCTATGGATGCTCATTTTCATATTCTTTACTGGTTTTCTCTTATCTCCCATATTTTTGCATGTTGGAATCTCAGGGATTCATTCCTTGGACCTTTTCTCTTTTCTATCTAGTCTCAAACCTACAGCAATCTCATCCAGCTTCACAGCTTTAAAAACTATGTACACACTAACAACTCACAAATTTGTACCTACAGCCATTTCCCTGATTTACATAGCCAACTGTCCTATTGAGGTCCTCATTTGAAAATATAACTGGCATCTCAAAATGAATATGTCCAAAACTGAGCTCCTGCATTTCCCTCTGAAACTTATATGCCCAACCCACCTTTTTATTTTATTTATTTATTTATTTTTTTAGTCCTTGTGTGACTTTTATTTTTATTTTTTTTAACATCTTTATTGGAGTATAATTGCTTTACAATGGTGTGTTAGTTTCTGCTTTACAACAAAGTGAATCAGTTATACATACACATATGTTCCCATAGCTCTTCCCTCTTGCGTCTCCCTCCCTCCCACCCTCCCTATCCCTCTTCATGACATTTTTTTTTCTTAGATTCCATACATATGTGTTAGCATACGGTATTTGTTTTTCTCCTTCTGACTTACTTCACTCTGTATGACAGACTCTAGGTCCATCCACCTCACTACAAATAATTCAATTTCGTTTCTTTTTATGGCTGAGTAATATTCCGTTGTATATATGTGTCACATCTTCTTTATCCATTCATCTGTTGACGGACACTTAGGTTGCTTCCATGTCCTGGTTATTGTAAATAGAGCTGCAATGAACATTTTGGTACATGACTCTTTTAAATGGCAACTCCATCCCTCCACACTGTTTAGGTTGTTAATGATGATACCATTTGAGCCTCTTGATGAGCTGGGCTTGAAATTACCACTGCACTTCCTGGTTACAGCAGCCAATAATTACTTTCATTTGCCAGGAAAAAAGCATCTGGACTATCGTACCTCCGTATGCCTAGCCAATATCTCATAATCATTTTGATAACATACTGGAAGTTTTATCCTCTGGAAAACCTTCTCCAATCTCACAAGACTGAGTTAGGCACCCTTCTCATGTGATGCCACACATTATATACTTGTATACTAACAGTGTGTTGTAATGTAGAATTGTCTAATTACTGATTCAATTGCAAAATCCGAGGGCAGAGATTACATCTGTATTCTTCACCATGTGCTCTCTTTTGCAAAGCCCATGTCACATGCCTAATAAGTATTTTCAAAGTCTTGAATACTTACAAACCATATCCCAAATTCAACTCTTTAAACTAACTGTATATCAATGTAAATGTCTTAGGCCACAAATAACAAAAAATCCAACTCAAATTTCTTAATTTTAAAAAGTTATCATCTTACATAAAAAGAAGCCTCTAGCAACACGATTCCAGGATCAATGTAATCAGAGTTTTAACCTCATCATCAAAGATCTCAGTGTGTCAGATCTGTCCTCAAAATTGTACCCTCAGGGTCATAAAGTGACTGCAGTAACTCCAGACATCATGTCCAAACATGACAACATTTAGAGGAAGAAAGACACTATCTCTTTCTTGAGTCTCTCTTTAAGACTGAGGGAGTGAGGGAACCCTTGCGAGAAGTGCCTTCTAGACTATCTCTCATGTATCAATGGCCAATCGCTGGTAAGGGAGAATGAAAACACTTTGATTATTTTGGAATGATCATTTGGAGTAGACGATTTAAGTATTAACCACCATATCACAACTTGGTAAATTTGAATCACCCCAATCTGTCTAAATAGGTCCTAGTAAAATACCTTTCCAAAATATGTAACCAGAAGTTAAATTACTGAGTACATCCATCTCAACTCTCAGAGCCAGCATGGATATATTTAAAGAAGCAGCTCAATGTGTCAAGACGGCAGCTCTCCTATCCTATTGTTCCATTGTCTGGTATAGGAATGAATGATGTCCGTAAAGTACTCCAATTTCCAGAAAGCATAACTACCAGTGTTTTTCTGGCCTGTGTTTCTACCCATAAAATGTCATGTGTGAAACTTTCATACCAGAGTACATGTGCCAATTCCCCTGCTATTTGCTAGTATCTCTCCTGGTAGTTGCTGTCTTGGAATAGAAGTAGAGTTGGGAGATAGGGGAACAATGTTTTGTCTCTGAGAGGCCAACACCTGCGAGGTAGAAGATTATGGGAAAGGGGCTCCAAATGGGAGAGAATTATATTTCGATAAACTTAAAATAGAAAATGAACTAGGACTCAGTCAATATGTATAGATTAGAGCTATAATCCATAGAGGTGAGAGAAATCTTTAGCTTTTTCTCCTATCATGGAATAAATAGCATAAACCCAATTAAACATCTAAGAATCCAAAGGATACATATATACTCTTTCAACATTACTCCAGAACCTCAAAGACATAGCTAATCAAATTGAGAGGAGAGGGAATTCCTGTCACAAATAACAGCTTTCTTCCTTTTATCGTCATGCTCTCTCTCTCTCCCTCTCTCTAGTTTCTTAAGTCCACTTAGAATATTTTCACAAGGATCTACCAAACAGGTGGCTAACAGTTATTGAGCATACACTATGAATAGAACACTGGGTCACACACATTCCTTTGTTTAATTCACAGAACCATGTGATACAAGCATGCATACTTTCATTTTACCGATGTAAATTGACACCCAGAGAAGTAGAGTAGTTTGTACATTACCAAGTAAATGACTAAGCCAAGATATGAACCTAGATCAGTCTGAGGACAGAGCCCACTAGGTAAGAGATTAAATTTTATAGAATTTAAAAATTCTTTTATCTCATAGATAATTCTAAAAGGTTGTGTCTCCTACGTACAAAATTTCTGACAACCCCTAGAGCATAAGATCCAAGTATTATGCAGACAACTGAAGCTTTTTCAGTAACTGTTATCAGTCGAGTACAACAGTTTATGTTGTGAAAATAAACAATGACGACAACAAAAAGTTTACTACTTGTTCACTGGAAATAACGCACACTATTTTGGCTCACATGTCTTTGACTGGAGGAAGTCTCATGCCCATGCGTAACTTTAAGGGAATGGGAAACTGAAGTCTTTTTGCATGTCCAGAAGAAGCAGAGACCCAGAGGTGTTGGTGAGTGTGAGTGATGTCTATGAAATCACCACTTGGACATCCGTGCTCTTTGTTTCTTTGAAGGTGAATTCATAGAGGAGAAGAGCTACCTCTGCCTAGTAACATGGCACAATGGGAATTTATTTGGCCATCTTTGCATAGTTAGTTCTATCTTCCTACATCATGTATGACATTTACGGGTATTGCATATAAATAAGGTCTGAAATGAGTTTTTCTACTTATATACTCCAAAAGAAATCTGGTGTCAAAAGTCAAAAGTAGGGCTTCCCTGGTGGCACAGTGGTTGAGAATCCGCCTGCCGATGCAGGGGACACAGGTTCGCGCCCCGGTCTGGGAGGATCCCGCATGCCGCAGAGCGGCTGGGCCCGTGAGCCATGGCCGCTGAGCCTGCGCGTCCGGAGCCTGTGCTCCGCAACGGGAGAGGCCACAGCGGTGAGAGGCCCGCGTAACACAAAAAAAAGTCAAAAGTAGACACCCTTAGATAAAAATAGAAATGCTTAGCTAGAAGAAAATAATTTTAATGATAATAAAAGTGTTTCCTAAATAACAGAGGCAGGACTTCCCTGGTGGCTCAGTGGTTAAGAATCTGCCTGCCAATGCAGGGGACACGCGTTCGATCCCTGGTTTGGGAAGATCCCACATGCTGAGGAGCAACTAAGCCCATGCACCACAACTACTGAGCCTGCGCGTCTGGAGCCCGTGTGCCGCAACAACTGAACCCACGCACTGCATCCACTGAAGCCAACGTGCCTAGAGCCCGTGCTCCGCAACAACAGAAGCCACCGCAATGAGAAGCCCACGCACCACAAAGAAGAGAAGCGCCCTCTCGCCACAACTAGAGAAAACCTGCACAGAGCAACGAAGACCCAACGCAGCCAAAAAATAAATAAAAAATTTTAAAAAAATAACAGAGGCAGATATATTTATATATCTTTCTCTCAGTTTTTCTTTAGAAAACTTAATAAACTTTATCATTTTCAAAATTACAAAAGAAATGTGTGCTTGCTGTATCATGCTGAATAATACAGAGGCATTAAAATGTTATTAGCTAACATTCTTTCCCCAGCTATGCTGCCGTTGGGTTAAATGTTAACTTTTTAGTATATATTCTTTGAGGCATGACTCTATTCTCATACCAATACGGAGAGATTTTTCTTCTAAGAGAAATTGGTTCATATATTACCTGTTTTCCTACAGCTGCCCTTTTACAAATCAAGAGCATCTATTCATGTCAGGATGTATTAGTTTAACTCATTTATATTAATAGCTGAAAAATATTCTCTATTAGAATTGTACCTTCACTTATACAATCATTCACCGATTTTTAGATATTCAGAGTAATTCCAGGTCTTTGAAATTATAAACAAGGGTAAAATAAACCCCATTGTATAAATATTTTATATATTATCACTTTTATTTTTGTATACTGCATTCCTAAAAACGAATAGGCTAAGTAAAAAGATATGTGAATATGTTAAAATAGATAGTGGCATATTATTTTCCAAATGTTTGCTGTGAGCCGATACATCATTTATTGTCTAGCTCTGACTCTACCTCAGAGGCAGAGAGAAAAGATAGATGGGTTTCACCTGCATCCCTAAAAAAATTTATGGCACCTAAAGATTTGCTTGTAACTTTTGGTTTTACTCACCAAATGTAAATGAAATGTAAATGAAAGTTATCTCAAGAAATGATGTAAGAAGGAAAAAAATAGAATGGCTGATAAAAAGATAAAGAGCAATTAAATTTATAGGGATTTAACTAGAATATACCTGAGTTCTCCACCACTTCTTCCTCCCTTGACCAACAAAATAAAGTTCAAAGAGTCTTACCTCACAACAAGAGATATTGTCGGAGAAAGGTAATACATTGTTTCTTCAAAGGCTTATATACATTCAAACAAAGGATAGTGTGGTGCTGTGTTTTTAGTTCATTTGTTTATATGAATCCTGTTAATTTAGAAGATGAAGTCAAGGATCCTCACCATTTCAGTAGGTTTGGATGATTTGCTTTCCAGCTGGTTTTTCCTCATGTGACCTAAAAGTATGTAAGAACGCTTTAAAATAAATTCCACATTTGAAAATTGCTAAAGCATTGTATCTTTTAAACAAACATATAATTAAGTATCAATACCATTTCAGAAGTTAAGTAAAGCAAGGAGAAAATCAGTCAGAATTGTACGCCAAAGTGGATAGTGTGCAAAATATCTTGACCAAAAGGATAAGTCTTGTTAATAACATTTAACAGTTCAAACATAAAAGCAGCACTAGAAGAAAGAAGTGGGGTTTTCCCTCTTTACTTTTATATGCCATCATGATCAATGGCCAGTTACAACAGTTTACGAAAGCACTACTTAATGAGAGTATACTGGTAAATTTCCCCTGTGATTGGCCAGCTCTGCTCTGTTATGTGATCACAAGCTTTATCCCAACCCTAAATGTATCTTATAATGTAACCTGGGCTCTGAAGATGTTTGAGGACTATAAACAGATCAAATGATTACAAGTCCACCACCCAAAGGGAAGAAATGAAGTAATGATGATATAAAAATCATGCCTTATTAACAAAAATAAAGCAGCAATATCGTTTCATTCTGATAAAGAACAGCACATTAAACATGACAAAATTCCTGGTTTAAATGGTTTAAAGCTAAAAAAGGAAAGTTCTAAACTTTGATGTTTTCTTATATACCACGATAAGTTAAAATCTAGCCAAATGTATTTCCTTAAGCACTGTTATGAAACTACATTTTATATATTCCATTCCCAGTCTTAGGTAGGGCTTCACAGAAAAAAATTCTAACAGGAGGCATAAGTGACTTATTAAGGAAGAATTCCCAGGAGAAACTTAAAAGGGAGTAAAGAAAGCAGGACATAGAAAGGGGAAGCAGTAAGCAAGGGTGAGATTTCAGGCAAGGTCCCCCAGAGGGTGGTTTCAGACTGATCCTGACGAGGAACTCTGGAGTGTACGTTTATCTTAAAGTTGTCCTCTCTGCAGGTAAGGAAACTGGGATTTCATGAACCAGTCAATTACTGGTTTACATGATCCCAAAAGTAAGTGGCTCCAGTAACCTGAAGACAGTCTTCTGAAGAGAATTTCAAGTGCATGCTATTAGATGCAAAAGCACACAGAAGGCGAGAAAACAATGTAGGTTGTAAACAAGATCTGCAGGGTTCTGGATGCAGCACTGCAATTTCAAATTTTATTAGCACCATCTAGAAAAGGTCAAAACCAAGCACAACCTGTCCCAGTGGATCTAGATTAGGTTATACTGTAGTTTCAAACATTTCCCAAATCTCAGCAGCTTAAAATGAGAAAAGTTTATTTTTGCTCATGATAAATGTCAACTGTAGGCCAGCAGAGGGCTCTGATCATTGACCTGACTCAAGGATCTAGGTCTGACAAGACAGCCAGCATCTTAAGTGTTGTCAGCCACTGTACCTGGGAGGAAGATAACTCTAGAAGAGCCTGTACTGATTAGGAAATATTTTGATTCAGAAGTGACATATATTACTTTTGCTCAGAATTCAATGGACAGAACTAGTCCTATGGCCCCCTCCTCACAACCACAACAGAGACTGAAAGTTATGTACTATCATATGCCTAAAAGGTGAAAACTGGAAATATTTGACAAATTAATAACCACCACCATGCTCAATGGATTCAATATCTAAACCATCACTTTTAAACAAGGTAAGACTATAATTAAGTAAAATACTAAAATTTGAAATCACAAAGTCAAGAAACACACAGATGGCTCAAAAAGACCAAATAATTTCTCTATTATAATGAGTTAAATTCTGTTAGCTTAAATCATAGATTGGAAAGTAATAGATTAGAAATCACATTTAAATGTATTATAGAATTTTAGATATAAAATTAAAAATGTAAATGTCTGAAAAAAAATCTCTACATTAACAGGAATAAGAAGAGAACAGAGGAGCTAGAAGAAAAGATATATATTTCTCAAGGATAAAACCAAAATTTTCAAAAATCCTGCAGGAAACGTAGATCAAGGAGAAGGACAACAGCAGAAAAACCTTGGCCTTTTGCATGGATGAAAGTATACCCAAATATGCAATGTGATATTATTAAACATATACATATACCTATCTCCTAAATGATGGAAATATGATACTAAGATTATTTCCAAAATGGCATTATTTTTCCTTTCTTCAATTCTATATGAGTTTTATGTCCCAATAAATAAAACAGTGGAGTAAAGGAAGAGTTCCTAGTCAAGGGTAGTTTTCAGAACATCTCTGATTATGCCTCTTAATGCTCAAGAAGGGGCTGCCAATAAACAGGCCCTTGAAGAAAAATGTTATTTTAAACCAAACTGTGGCCAGTTTGGAAATCTCTAACTCAACATTACATTATATAGTACAAGAGAATCTAAGAACAAATATTGGAGATTGGATTTCCAAGGCAGTATGGAAGAAAACTGTATCATTTGAAAAGAGAAAAATATATTATTTTATAGAAGGGTCATATATGGAGGAAGACAAATTATTTACTAATAAACATGACAGTATGCTAGCAAGATGAGGTTAGAAAATTTAAGTATATTTAGAAACCAATGGTTTGCCCATCAATCAATTATTGTCACTTAATTGATAAAACTTACTCAGAATCTACTTAATCGAGTAATATAATCTTAAACTTACTACCGCATAATACCAGTCAAAATATCAATACAGAGAAAAATAAATATTTAGTGAGGATTATCAAGAATATGCAGTCCGGGCTTCCCTGGTGGCGCAGCGGTTGCGCGTCCGCCTGCCGATGCAGGGGAACCGGGTTCGCGCCCCGGTCTGGGAGGATCCCACATGCCGCGGAGCGGCTGGGCCCGTGAGCCATGGCCAAAAAAAAAAAAAAGAATATGCAGTCCATTCATTCTAGAATCTAGGTCAATGGTTGCAATTTTTTTGAAAGAAGGCTAATGTAATAGGAAAAAAACCCAAAACACCTCTCCAAACGGTTTTTTTATCCCCATTCAAAATAAAATATACTTACACTGAGTCTCATGGGAAAAAAATACATTCTTATAACTTAGATTATTTACTAAAGTAATGTCAGTCGGAATATTAGCACGGATATTTTGCCAATAAAATATTTACCGTGGAAGTACTGAGATACTCCACTAATTTCTCATCTATTACATTGTATAGTGTTTTACAGTTCAGTGGTTGATTCAGCAATTATTTATTAACCACTATTTATTGGCCAGTGTGTCCCTATGTCTTATCTTCTCCTGGAAACATCCCATTGAGGTTAGTATCATTATTCCTCCTTACAAAGGCAAAGTTATGGCCTATATTAAAACAGTGAGTTAATTTTTGAGCTTGGGTCAGGAATAACCTCAATACAAAGCAACAAGTACGTGGCTCCGATCATGTTCCAGGCATTCCACTAGCGGGTCCAGGGGTTATGGTGATAAGAGAGAAATGATCTCTGCCCCCGCTTACCTGGGCCTTTACTACTCCTGGCTCTAGGACTTCTTTGCTAAACTTGGTGAGGTAACAAGGAACCCCTTTTACTCGGAAGCAAAATATGCCATCAGTTTCCAAGGAGGATCAGGGGGATGTGAGCTGAACTGATGTTTTATTATAAAGTGGTTTAAGTTGAAGCTTCGGAGCCATTTATAGGCCTGACATTGCTCCTTACTTCTACTGATATTCTCAAGTCTCTCCTTGCACCGGCTGGATCATCAAAGGGTGTCATGACTGGATCATATAATATAGCCACCACTCTCCCATAAAAATGGTTTTTATTGCATTATACCATTGCAAGGTTGCATCTCCCAATATTTAGGGATTTTACACAAAACAGACCTATGATACTCCTTACTCTATGATAAATATGTTTTCAATTTTGCTTTCTTACCATATATATACAAATATATAAAATTTTTCTACCTGATCTTGGTTTCATGAATAGTTAATATGCTTCTTCAAATCAATTCATTTCCTTTTAACTTAGAGACAGGAATCACATTTCTGTTTTCTGATTGGTTTCTAGAAAGCTTAGAGTCAAATTTGTGATCTATCTCTAGCAAATGTACAGAACTTCAGAGCAAATATTTTATATACCAACCTCACCCCTGGTTCAATTTTACTTTTTTATTCTTATTTTCCCTTAACCTTGGCTTTTCCAAACATTTAAAATTCATTTCATCCTGCATGCATGTTTATAAGTTCTGATAAATAATTTTTGTTGTAACTCAGAGTACTGGTAAATAAACAACTAAACACCCTGGAATTTATTTGCAAGGGAACATATTCCAGAGTTCATAGAACTTATTTGTTGAAAGGTAGGAAATGGCAGTAGCAACACAATCTTTCAATAATTTTGAGTAACGTTGTTGGAAATAATTTTGAGTAATGTTGATAAAATAATAAAGATGTAAGTCAGAGTTACAAGCAGAGATACAAATTACAGGTATAGACTGAAAAACAGCACAGTTAAGTTTCCTGGGTTCACAGAGAGACACAAGCTGAGTTGCTGGTAGAACCAGTTTTCAGTCTCCCTTGCTCCCATGCTGACCATTAGTAGTATATTAAAGGAGCACACTGGAAAATTTGAACAAGAAAGCAGATCCATATTTATATATGGTACCAATGGAAGATACAGACGCCGGTGGTCTAATGACCATATATTTATGTATAAGGTGAGGCTTAACCTGAAAGACCCTCTGAGCACATTTATTCCAAGTCTTATGAGATGAAACTGAGTCCCATAACAACAGCAATACATAAAGTTCACGGCTTTGAACTTAACTCTAAGTTCATAAGCAATCATATTAATCATATAAATTTATAGTCAAGAAGACTCTCAATAGTTAAACCCATTGAGTTTCAATTCCTGGTGAATGGGTATGCTGCGATCAGCTACTAAATGGGTTGTAGAAACCTTGCCCACGGGAGCGTCATGAAACTAAAGACATCACCAGGGCAGGAGAGTCAGGTGTGCATGTCTTTGCTCATTCACTCCTATTCTAGGACCTACAGGGCTCAATTACAAATAAACTTTCTCCATATTTTAAATTTTCACTTGGAAATGATAGAAATTATCATTAACACATCAGAAATAATACTGCGCAACTGAACATGTGGAGAAATCACCTATTTTGTGATCTAATACGTTGGCAGGATGCTTAACCAGTGTGAAACATGAGGGAAACAGACATTTCCCCAGGCAACAGACATGTCAAAGAAAGTATTTTACAATTTCTAAATTCATATTTGTAATAATCCAGTTTTGATAAATAACTGTGTCTGGGAATTACCACAGCCTCTAATTCAGGTGCTGAGGTTCCAGGAGAGAAGCTAGTAGTGCTGTCCTTACAACCCTCCCACTGCAGACCAGGTCAAGCAGGGGCCTTGGGCTCCAGTTCAGAACAGTGAGGAAGTGCCTGTGGCTTCAGGGCCAATTGCCTGGTCTGAAATCTTTCTCCTGAAATTTATTCACAAGTTACATAACTCCTGAGCTTTGATTTAATTACAGGTAAAATGTAGATAATAAGAATGCTGAGGAACAGGATTATTGAAAGGATTAAATGAGATGATGTGTAATAAGGAGTACAGCAACTGAATAAGTTTTTGATAATGTCTAAATAAAAATGCTTTGCATGTTGTTTTTAAGTGAGGAATTTTAAGCTTGATAATGTGCTTATTTCTTGTCCATGCCAGCTTTATTTAAATTAACTGATATAAAGGATACCTTAACATAGTTTATAAAAGGCTTTTATCTTAGATCCTTTAGTTAGCTTAGATTTAAAATAGTAGAATTAAGATCATGAATTCATCAAATATTTTTAAGCAAGCAGAATTATGTTCACAGTTCAATTTTGAAATTAAAGAGAACACAAAAAAGATTGATGAAGAATAAATGTCTGACATCTTTTATAACTATTCTTTATTGAAAACTGCATCATTCAATCCATAAAAGGGGCTTTAGAAAACCACTTTCTCAAGTTAAACCTGTTCAAATGGGAGGTTTTACTTACATTAATAAATCGAATGAACAGTTTTAATTAAAAACTCATGCTATTTTCAAAATAATGCTGAAGAGTAGATTTCTGATCAATTGTAACTGCCAGATGGGAGATTTTCATAAGCTGTTTTAAATATTTCACTTTCATGAGCACATCACTTAAATATGCTGCCTACTAATCTCAAATATAAATGCTATTCAATCACGGTATTAAAATACTGCAATAACTTAAGTACTTTTCTGTAATTTTTGTTTATAGGCTTTAAAAATAAGGCATGAAATTCAATAATTGAATTAACAAAGCTTTTCATCAAATTACTTTAAGTAAATTTCCAGAGGAAGCACAATGACGAGGAATTACAACGTACCTGGTCCCTAAGTTAATGTTGTGCCCGAGATGACAATTCGACAAGTGTCACTGATGACTGCAATGAGAAAAAAGTTATGTACATGTGCGTGTTCCATATTAAGTTTTATGAAATTAAGTTACATTGATATTTATAGTTGAATGTGTTAGAGTTAGTATAAAAGAGAAGGGGAAGCATTGCTTATTTGGGACAGTTTACATTTGTCTAAAAATGACATTTTGCTTTTGCAAAAAATTTTGACATTCATCATTTTATCTGATTCTCAAAATACCCCCGTGATGTAGGGAGGCCATTACTTACTCTGCTTAGTAAGTAAGAAAACTGAGAAACATAGAGCTTTAAGGGTTTGCTAAAGACACAACACTGATTATAGAGCCCAGGTCTGGAGTGCCCATGATGGTGCTCTCTTTTCACTACTTATCCCACATTTAGGGAGAGGTAAAAGGGCTGAATCTCACTCATATTCCTTAGTTAAATGTGAAAATAATTAGAACCTAGAAAGGAAAGAATGAGAAGAATTCATTTCTTACTTTCTCGTAAAGTTTCTCAAAAAGCATATAACTATTTTTTGCTTTTTTCTTCACCAGAAGGGGAAAAAAAGGCAGTAAGAGCGCTAGTTGCAAAGTGATCCCCAAAAGTGATAGAAGAGTCTTTATAGACTGACACCGTCAGATGAACCACCAACAAACCAAATGAATAAATAGACACCTTGCTCATCTCTAGCTCAGGACTGAACTATGTCCTCTCTTTTTTATTTTGGCTTATGCTCTCACTTTTTTGAAGAAAGTTGTTTTCAAATTCCCTTGCCAGATTCAAAAAAGGGTTGGAGGATTTTCATAAGGAGCTATACTAGAACTTTTAGAATTTAGCAGCCATAATGAAGCCAAGGATCAAATGGAGGTCAGGGTATAATACATAGTCACAATTTGGAAAGAAGTCATTTAGAGATGGAAACGTCTTCAAAGACATGGGCGTGTGTTTATAAAGAGGGTCAGAATTTGTAAGATCAAGAGCAAAAATACAGAGTATGATATTCTTTCTGTATATGAAGGCCAAGGATAAATAAAATATCCCTGAAAGCAACCCTCAGGGAAGCCCAGATCAAATAAATGCAGAGTTTTAAACAGTGTTAACAAGAGTTTTAATCAGAATCAACAAGATCAAATCCCAAATGACATTTCAGTATTTTTAAGGCAAAATATCTGTGCTGGTCACTTTCATGTATGTTATCTGATTTTCTGTAATATCCTTATGAAGTATGTGATGATATTCCCATTTTACAGATGAAGAAATTAAGATCCAATTATTTGAGTAATTTTTCCAATTGATAAAAAATATAAGCAGGATAAATCCAAGACTTTTGGAAATCAATGTATTTGCACTGAACTCCTGAATATATACCTACAATAGGACAGATTTTAATATGAGACACATCAGCAGATTTGGCAAATGTCATGAAGTTTCTTTTTGAGAACCAGTGCCAAGCACTATGGTGCTACAGAGAATCAAGGAGGCATCTTGCTGATTCTCTCTGAGGTGACAGCTATGGCTTCCTCTTTCTCATTTCATTCATGTTATAAACAACCCACCTTGAAGTCATGATCTTCATTCTGATTCAAAAAGAAAACTTGATGACTGTTTGCTGACTCATGCTCCAGGAATATTATAATACTAAATATTTTTTAATCGAGCCTGTGTAAAGTATTCTCACAGTAAATATATTTGTAATTTTCATACATTTTTATGGCAAAAACAACTTTACTTGTGACTGTTTCAATTAATCACTCAATCCCAGACTTGGCAATTGTTTTGTAGGCAGTGTCTTATCAGGATTCTGTTAATGGAGAAATTAATGAAGGTGACTATTAAGGAGAACATTATTAATCAAATCAGCACTTTTTTCCAGCTATCCTTTACAGACACTGACGATGGGATAAGAAAGATAATTCCTTTGGTGAAAGCCAGTAAGTTGCCTTTTTATTGGCAGAAAAGTTGGGGATAAAATAATCAAAGAGTGCGTTGACTGAAAAGTCTTAGCCTGAGGCACAGCTTATATAAAATTTGTTGTATTGCCTTGCAAGGGTTATGAGTCCAACTAAGGAAAAGTAGTAGTCTTGTTTGAAAAGCCCAGCTTCCATGAGTCTAGAGGGCCGACTCAATAATGCTTATATGACATCAGAAGATTGTCATATAAACTCCCTAGCCAAGGCTAAGATTTTCTTTGTTATCTAGTGTGGAATTGATTCTCGGGTTAATTACTCTTTCCTGAGAAAATAAGAAGTAAGATGATGTTTGTATGAACATTCACTTTTAAAAATATGCAAAATTTGATGTGGAAGGCTAAAGAGTAGCATCCAGTTAAAATGGGCCATGACTGCATTATTTGAATAAATTCGAGGTCAAATTCCACCTGGTAAAGAATATTCACATGAAATAAAAACTTGACAGAACATGGTTAGGATATGTGATAAAAATTGCTAAGTGTTTACAAAACTTCCTCTTTTTTCCTTCTGGGCACACCAGTCAAGTACATTTCCTAGTCTCCCTTACAGATAGGTGGGGTCATGTGAGCTTTCATAAATAGGGCACAGACAAATCCCCCAAGCAGCCTTACATGCTCTCATTCTCTTCCCTCACCCAGCAACCAGAGCAGTTTCCAGTGGAGGCATCTGAGATCCTAAGGATCCTAGGGATGGAAAAGCCACTAGGTGAAAGGAACTTGGATTCTCTCAACCCATATTGAACAGAAACATGAGCAAGAAATAAAGTTCTCAGTGATTTAGATCACTGTAATTTGGTGTTTGTTTTGCATACAGCAATCCCTGGCCTGACCAATACAGCATCATTTTTATCGTTCAACAACTGTTAGTTTTCAAGTCTCCCAACCTCCCTATTTTCTAACTCTCTTATGTTTGAAGAAACAAACCTTGTGTGCCTTCTCAGATTCTCCTGACCACATTTTTCTTTCTCTCTTTTGGTCAGGTCACCATTCATATCAGGTCACTTCTCCCTTTTTGGACTTGGTTGAAATAACACTCTTTAGTACAAGATATCTCTCTTCCTGAGTGGCACCAAAGGGTCAGATAATGCAACCTAATGCTACAAAGGTAAAAACTCTCCATGGAGTTTGACAAATAGGTAATTTGAGATGAGAGTGAGCTGAGGAGACAAATTTCTTTTTTCTTTCTCCATGCTTTATTCTTATCAGAATAAACTTCCAGAGAAGTTCTATGTGCTGAGTGAGCACATCTGCTAAGCAACCTGCATATCTCATCATGCAATGGTGACCAGTGTTGTAAGACAATGCATTAAATTGCTTTGCAACTTTCCTTGCCTCATTTGCATTTTCCTTCTAATTTCAGATGGCTTGCATCTTCCAAAAACATAATAGCATCTTATTCCTTACCTTTCTCTACTTACTGTTATTCAGCATAAGTCCTCCTCTGGGTAGACAAACATCTTGAAGTCCAAACACTTACTATCAATTTTGCCCTGGGAAGTTTCAGAATGAGTTAACTTTCTTAGAATTGAATATAGAAAAAAATTAAAAGAACCTAGAATTGGATATTAGTAATATAATTTCATTATGTTGTTTTAATTTCCTAGAGATCAGAAATAACTATATTCAAAATTTAAATGAGATATATTTCAAAGTCAAATATTGGCTATGTGAGTTTTACCAGGAGCTCTTGTTCTTTTCTACCAATTCAGATGGTCAAAGTTTGTATCATATAAAAAAGAAAACAATGAATCTGTCTCTTCTTTAGCTCCCGGGCATTTTATATATGTTTCCTCACTTAATCTTTACCATTGTCCCATAAGGTAGGTGTTATCCTCATTTTCTACAGAGAAAACAGAGGCTCAGACGTTTGAAAGCTTTGCATAAAATCACTTAACAATCAGTTATTGAGCTATAATTCAAACTCAGATTTGATCTCCAAGTCCACCTAGAAGATTTTAAAGATACATTAACATTTATAGGCTAAAATACTTTTGAAAAAGCCAGAAGTAGCTACATTATTTTGCTAAGGTATATTTTTATAATAAGTAGGGTTCCATAAAGAATACCAAGATAATAAGTTATATCCCTCTGATCTGAAAGAATTAACTGAACTTTTTAAATGTAACTTTCACCTAAGGCATAGTTTCCTCAGTAAGAAATTCTGGCATACTTAATAAAGTAACAGATGCTATCTCAAAGAACACAAAATATAAGAGCATTCTTCTTTCACTGGGCATTTGGCCACTTGTAAGGGAAATCAGGCAGCTGGGTCATAGCACAGTAAATTATTTAAAAGTCAAATATGCTCACCCCACACCATATGCTGAAACAAGTTCCAGATGCAGTATTTAAAAAGTTTAATATTTTGAAAATCAAGCCAAAGAAAATGAAAATAATATTGAATACTTATCAAAACAAATGACAAAGAAATCATTTTCTGTGCTTTGAATTTATAAAGAATACACAAAGGAAAATAACAAATGTTACCATAACATTTGAAATGTTAATGTTAAAAAAAAAAATTTGGAAAATTTTTCAGCCAATGTGGCACTGGATTAAAAACTTGATTACGTATTTTTATGTGTATAAAACATGGAATATTCAAACTTCCAATAGAAAGTCACTAAGAATATAACAGAAAAACTGGCAATAGCTTAAACAGATAATTAACATTAAAAAAAATAATAAAATCAAATACAGATTTGAAAATACTTAAACTTTCTAGTAGCCAGAAAGTGTAAGTTAAAACAAATACCATTTTGACATGTGAAACAACAAAAATAAATAAGTAACTAAATGCCCCAAATGCTGGTAAAAGTGCAATGAATTCACCATCCCATTCATTCCTGATGACAATATAAATTGGTACAATTCTTATAGAAAGCAATTTGGCAAATACCTTGTCAAAGTTGGGCCCATTATTCACAGACCAATGCATCTGGCCTAAGGAAATCAGACAAAATATATACAAAGATAAATTTACTAAGGCCCAGCATTATACTAAGGACAATTAGAAGCAACTCACCATCTAATAGTAGAGGAATGTTTTAGGATATTATCACAGGTCCGCTGGATAAGACACCTGGCTGTTTTTACAATATTACTTGTAAAGACTGTTCAAGAATGAAGACTAGTATTTAAAATAAGTATTTCCTGAAGCAAAATGATATGGTTCTGATTATTATTATAAGTACAATTTTTAATTGTTTATTATTATAATTGTTACTTAAGGACACTTTTAAATGCTTTCTAAAAAACTGAGTGGAATACATTAGAATTCTAATAGTAATTGGATTCATATATACACTTTTTACATTTGTCCTGTTTTTCACATTTTCCCTAACATGGGTTCTCTACATCTATATTTATATAAAGAAGTTACAGAGACAGAAGGCAATTTGACAGAGAAAAAGGCAGTGTGATCATTGAAGTAAAATGCTATGCTTCTGACTTTGAAGATTGAGGAAGGGGCCACAAGTAAAGAGATGCAAGGAATGAAGCTCTGGACACTAGAAAAGGCAAGAAAACAGATTCCTCCTTAAGTCTCCGAAGGGAGAGCAACCATGCCACCACCTTGATTTCAGCCCACTGAAAATGACTTCAGACTTCTGACTTCCAGAACTGCAAGAAAATTAAGTCTGAGCCATGTGGATTACAGGGTCTTGGTGTTCTGGCCGGGCATCAGGTCTCTGCCTCTGAGTGGGAGAGCCAAGTTCAGCACATGGTCCACCAGAGACCTCCCAGCTCCACGTAATATCAAACAGTGAAAATCTCCCAGAGATCTCTATCTCAAGGCCAAGACCCAGCTCTACTCAATGACCAGCAAGCTACAGTGCTGGTCACCCTATGCCAAAAAACTAGCGAGACAGGAACACAACACCACCCATTAGCAGAGAGGCTGCCTACAATCATAATAAGGTCACAGACACCTCAAACACACCACCAGATGCGGATCTGCCCACTAGAAAGACAAGATCCAGCCTCATCCACCAGAACACAGGCAGCAGTCCCCTCCACCAGGAAGCCTACACAACCCACTGAACCAACCTTAGCCACTAGGGGTAGACACCAAAAACAATGGGAACTATGAACGTGCGCCAGCAAAAAGGAGACCCCAAACACAGTAAGTTAAACAAAATGAGAAGACAGAGAAATATGCAACAGATGAAGGAGCAAGGTAAAAACCCACCAGACCAAACAAATGAAGAGGAAATAGGCAGTCTACCTGAAAAAGAATTCAGAGTAATGATAGTAAAGATGATC
>NC_041221.1:91207634-91208776 GCF_002837175.3 Physeter macrocephalus | reverse complement strand
GAAAGAATTGAGGACAGTCTCAGAGACCTCTGGGACAACATTAAATGCACAAACATTCGAATTATAGGGGTCCCAGAAGAAGAAGAGAAAAAGAAAGGGACTGACAAAATATTTGAAGAGATAATAGTTGAAAACTTCCCTAATATGGGAAAGGAAATAGTCAATCAACTCCAGGAAGCACAGAGAGTCCCATACAGGATAAATCCAAGGAGAAACATACCAAGACACATATTAATCAAACTATAAAAAATTAAATACAAAGAAAAAATATTAAAAGCAGCAAGAGAAAAACAACAAATAACATACAAGGGAATCCCTATAAGGTTAACAGCTGAACTTTCAGCAGAAACTCTGCAAGCCAGGAGGTAGTGGCCGGAATACTTAAAGTGATGAAAGGGAAAAGCCTACAACCAAGATTAGTATACACAGCAAGGATCTCATTCAGATTTGATGGAGAAATTAAAAACTTTACAGAGAAGCAAAAGCTAAGAGAATTTGGCACCACCAAACCAGCTTTACAACAAATGTTAAAGGAACTTCTCTAGGCAGCAAACACAAGAGAAGGAAAAGACCTACAATAACAAACCCCAAACAATTAAGAAAATGGTAATAGGAACATACATATCGATAATTACCTTAAATGTAAATGGATTAAATGCTCCAACCAAAAGACACAGACTGGCTGAATGGCTACAAAAACAAGACCCATATATATGCTGTCTACAAGAGACACACTTCAGACCTAGGGACACATACAGACTGAAAGTGAGGGGAAGGAAAAAGATATTCCATGCAAATGGAAATCAAAAGAAAGCTGGAGTAGCGATTCTCATATCAGACAAAATAGACTTTAAAATAAAGACTACTACAAGAGACAAAGAAAGACACTAAATAATGATCAAGGGACCAATCCAAGAGGAAGACATAACAATTGTAAATATCTATGCACCCAACATAGGAGCACCTAAATACATAAGGTAAATACTAACAGCCATAAAAAGGGAAATCGACAGGAACACAATCATAGTACGGGACTTTAACACCCCACTTTCACCAATGGACAGATCATCCAAAATGAAAATAAATAAGGAAACACAAGCTTTAAATGATACATTAAACAAGATGGACTTAATTGATATTTA
>NC_041221.1:91197141-91207143 GCF_002837175.3 Physeter macrocephalus | reverse complement strand
AATTACAGGAAAAAAATCTGTAAAAAATACAAACACATGGAGGCTAAACAATACACTACTACATAAACAAGAGATCACTAAAGAAATCAAAGAGGAAATCAAAAAATACCTAGAAACAAATGACAATGAAAACACGATGACCCAAAACCTATGGGATGCAGCATAAGCAGTTCTAAGAGGGAAGTTTATAGCAATATAATCTTACCTTAAGAAACAAGAAACATCTCAAATAAACAACCTAATCTTTCACCTTAAGCAATTAGAGAAAGAAGAACAAAAAAACCCCAAAGTTAGCAGAAGAAGAGAAATCATAAAGATCAGATCAGAAATAAATGAAAAAGAAATGAAGGAAACAGTAGCAAAGATCAATAAAACTAAAAGCTGGTTCTTTGAGAAGATAAACAAAATTGATAAACCATTAGCCAGACGCATCAAGAAAAAAAGGGAGAAGACTCAAATCAAAAGAATTACAAATGAAAAAGGAGAAGTAACAACTGACACTGCAGAAATACACAGGATCATGAGAGATTACTACAAGCAGCTATATACCAATAAAATGGACAACCTGGAAGAAATGGACAAATTCTTAGAAAAGCACAACCTTCTGAAACTGAAACAGGAAGAAATAGAAAATATAAACAAACCAATCACAAGTACTGAAATTGAAACTGTGATTAAAAATCTTCCAACAAACAAAAGCCCAGGACCAGATGGCTTCACAGGCGAATTCTAACAAACATTTAGAGAAGAGCTAACACCTATCCTTCTCAAACTCTTCCAAAATATAGCAGAGGGAATAACACTCCCAAACTCATTCTACAAGACCACCACCACCCTGATACTAAAATTAGACAAAGATGTCTCAAAGAAAGAAAACTACAGGTCAATATCGCTGATGAACATAGGTGCAAAAATCCTCAACAAAATACTAGCAAATAGAATCCAACAGCACATTAAAAGGATCATACACCATGATCAAGTGGGGTTTATCCCAGGAATGCAAGGATTCTTCAATATACGCAAATCAAACAATGTGATACACCATATTAACAAATTGAAAAATAAAAACCATATGATCTTCTCAATAAATGCAGAAAAAGCTTTTGACAAAATTTAGCACCCATTTAGGATAAAAACTCTCCAGAAAGTAGGCATAGAGGGAACTTACCTGAACATAATAAAGGCCATATATGACAAACCCACAGCCAACATCGTACTCAATGGTGAAAAAGTGAAACCATTTCCACTAAGATCAGGAACAAGCCAAGGTTGCCCACTCTGACCACTATTATTCAACATTTTTTTTAACGTTTTAGCCACAGAATTCAGAGAAGAAAAATAAATAAATGGAATCTAAATCGGAAAAGAAGAAGTAAAGCTGCCACTGTTTGCAGAAGATATGATACTATACATAGAGAATCCTAAAGATGCTACTAGAAAACTAGTAGAGCTAATCAATGAATTTGGTAAAGTAGCAGGATACAAAATTAATGCACAGAAATCTCTTGCATTCAATACACTAATGATGAAAAATCTGAAAGTGAAATGAAGAAAACAGTCCCATTTACCATTGCAACAAAAAGAATAAAATACCTCAGAATAAACCTACCTAAGGAGAAAAAAGACTTGTATGCAGAAAACTATAAAACACTGATGACAGAAATTAAAGATGATATGGAGAGATATACTATGTTCTTGGATTGGAAGAATCAACATCGTGAAAATGACAATACTACCCAAAGCAATCTACAGATTCAATGCAATCCCTATCAAACTACCACTGGCATTTTTCACAGAACTAGAACAAAAGTTTCACAATTTGTATGGAAACACAAAAGACCCTGAATAGCCAAAGCAATCTTGAGAAAGAAAAATGGAGCTGGAGGAATCAGGCTCCCTGACTTCAGACTATACTACAAAGCTACAGTAATCAAGACAGTATGGTGCTGGCACAAAAACAGAAAGATAGAACAATGGAACAGGATAGAAAGCCCAGAGATAAACCCACACACATATGGTTACCTTATTTTTGATAAAGGAGGCAAGAATATACAATGGAGAATAGACAGCCTCTTCAATAAGTGGTGCTTGGAAAACTGGACAGCTACATGTAAAAGAATGAAATTGGAACACTCCCTAACACCATACACAAAAATAAACTCCAAATGGATTAAAGACCTAAATATAAGGCCAGACACTATTGAACTCTTAGAGGAAAACATAGGCAGAACACTCTGTGACACAAATCACAGCAAGATCCTTTTTGACTCACCTCCTAGAGAAATGGTAATAAAAATAGAAATAAACAAATGGGACCTAATAAAACTTAAAAGCTTTTGCACAGCAAAGGAAACCATAAACAAGACAAAAAAAGACAACCCTCATAATGGGAGAAAATATTTGCAGATGAAACAACTGACAAAGGATTAACCTCCAAAATTTACAAGCAGCTCATGCAGCTCAATATCAGAAAAACAAAGAACCCAATCCAAAAATGGGCAGAAGACCTAAATAGACATTTCTCCAAAGAAGATATACAGATTGCCAACAAACACATGAAAGAATGCTCAACATCATTAATCATTAGAGAAATGCAAATCAAATCTACAATGAGATATCATTTCACAGCGGTCAGAATGGTCATCATCAAAAAATCTACAAACAATAAACGTTGGAGAGGGTGTGGAGAAAAGGGAATCCCCTTGCACTGTTGGTGGGAATGTAAATTGATACAGTCACTATGGAGAACAGTATGTAGGTTCCTCAAAAAACTAAAAATAGAACTACCATATGACCCAGCAATCCCACCACTGGGCATATACCCTGCAAAAACCATAATTCAAAAAGAATCATGTACCACAATGTTCATTGCAGCTCTATTTACAATAGCCAGGACATATATGCAACCTAAATATCCATCGATAGATGAATGGATAAAGAAGATGGTCATGAAGAACCTAGGGGCACGACGGGAATAAAGACGCAGACCTACTACAGAATGGAGTTGAAGACATGGGGAGGGGGAAGGGTAAGCTGGGACAAAGTTAGAGAGTGACATGGACATATATACACTACCAAATGTAAAACCGATAGCTAGTGGGAAGCAGCCACATAGTACAGGGAGATCAGCTCGGTGCTTTGCGACCACCTAGATGGGTGTGTTAGGGAGGGTAGGAGGGAGGGAGACACAAGAGGGAAGAGATATGGTGATATATGTATATGTATAGCTGATTCACTTTGTTCTAAAGCAGAAACTAACACACCATTGTAAAGCAATTATACTCCAATAAAGATGTTAAAAAAAAAAAGAAGTTACATATCAAAACTGATAGAAAAAGACATTCCTAAACACTGGGATAAGGAATAGTGTAATCAAGATAAACAGGGACAGACAATAAAAGTCAGTAACAAATGCTTTTTAAGTATTGCCTCTTACCAGCGGGATTCACATACACTTGTTGACTCCAGTAGGACATTTGTATCTGATAAGTGAAGGAATTATCTAAGAGAACATAATTAGGTCAAACCTTTAAAATGTAGAAAACATCACTATCAGGGCAAGTGACACTAAACAGAACACTGTGATGAAAGCAGTAAAAACTGAGTAACCTTGTAAGTGATTTGTATTAACTTTATCTTAACTTTGCAAAATGGGTGCTTTTCAATAAAGAAATTGGAAAGTGAATTGAGCTGGGGGAGTGAGGAGAGGATATATAGAGATAGGCAGACTGATAGAAAAATATCTCTTCTGCGTCTGAGCATTTTGTATATAGCCCCACCTCTCCACATGTTTATAACAATGCTTCTTGGCACTAAATTACCGGAAACAGCTCTCATTCAGTAACAAACCTGCACATAGCCTGGGCCTCAAGAATCACTCAGAATGTTAAAGTCGAATTGATGTGAACCTGTTGATACGGCTTGACAAATCTCTTAAACAACAGAGTGTAAAAATGACTGATACTGGGTTCTGAAAATGTTTATTTCCCTTTACATACTGTTTTTTAGGACTCAAATTATCATTTGAGTTTTAATCAAATTGATAATTATCAAATTATCATTTCCCTGGAAACCTGGGAGTCCTCTGAGACGTCAGTATAGCGATCTGCCCTATCCACCCACTCACTCTCCCTGCTCCTACCAAGGTCAGAAGAACACCAGTAACAGCTACCATTTGTTGAGCCTTGTGCCTCCCAGGGACCAGGCACTTTGCATCTGTTATCTTGTTTATTTCCAACCACAACCTTGTGTGGTCCGGACAATGGCTCTTAGAGGGCTATCCATGGCTCCTGAAACCCACTATCAGCAACTCTTCCCTCTATCTGCTCATAAGACTAATTGGGCCAGCTCTCAAAAATACTGTATGGAAACAAATTTTCAGGATTTATTATCTGCATGGTGATCTCACACATCCTCCAGCAGGTGATCTAAGAAAAATGCAAAACCAGATATGAGGAGTAGATTGTTGTAGCAGAGAGAAAACAAGTTGAAATGTCATGAGTACATTTGGTTCTATTCTTGGTTCCTGGCTCTGTTGTTCATAAGTTTGGTGATCTTAGTTAAGTCATTGCAACTCTCCAACTCCCCAAGCCTGGGGACCTCATATTCACATCAGAATGACTACCATTTTAGTCAAGAGTTTTTTAATTGTAACAGAGTTTTTAAATTGTATCAGACATGCTTAGGCAAAAGGTAAGATTACCAGAGTTATACAGAGATGTTGCTGGAAATGTAGCTAAATTTCCTCAGAATTTTGGACCAGAGACTACAATGTTTTTAGGAACCTGAATAACTCTTTTTCGAGGCAGACACACCAAAACCAACCAGCAGGCCTGAATTTGAACCCTAATTTTGCCACTTAAACTGATTTGCTAATAGTGCTTAACACAGTGTATGGCCCAAGATAGGCATTCAATAAATGGAAGCTATTTTATCATGATTTTATCATCGGGAATAATTCAATAATAATCAGTGACATATTTCCTCCAAGGGGTTGTGAGAATATATTTCATAAACCATTAGGTTTGCAGAAGTAGTGTAGAGAAATTACTAAGTGTTCAGGCTCTGGAGTCAGTTTGCTTGACTTCCAATTCCAACCCTACCACCTATTAGCTGTGTGACTTTGAGAACATAATTATAGATTATGATAAGAAACCATTTGTTTAATGGTGAAGATTAAATGAGCTAATATGTATAAAACATTTAAACTGAGTCCTGGTGGTTACTAAATGTTCAGTAAGTATTAGTACAAAATTATTGTTTTAAACATTTTATGTGTTTAGGCATAAAAAATCTAGGTAAACTAAAGGGATAGGAAACCTGAAAGAAACCAGAAACCAGTGTGACAGCTACAACGAAGTGGCATTTAATGGGAAAATACAACTTAACTTCGCCCCTAGTCTGTCCTTCTCGCATTTCATTTTCCCTTTTCTTCTTTTCCAAGTCATCAGGAATAAAGAAATGACTAAACTGACATCATTTAACTGACTTACCATACATTCTACTGCAGCATCAGCATCACCCAGGAACCTGTTGGAAATGTACATGCTCAGGCACCTGGCAGAATCCCTGGATCAGAAGCTCCTTGGTGTGTACAGGAGTGTGGGGCAGGGGCAGCATGCTGTGTTTCAACAACCCTCCATATGACCCGGAGGCAAGCTCAAGTAGGAGAACTCTGGCTGCAGATTAGAATTACCTGTGGAAATTAAATATAGATCTATATAGATGCCAGTGCCCTATCCTGAAACAGTTGGATCAAATCACTGAGGATGGGGCCGGGACAGCAATACAGATATTTTTAAAAGGTAACAAAAACCTCCCCCTACTGTAGCCAAAAAGAGAATCACTGCAATTAATCCACTCCACACAATCATGATGCAAGTGGCTCTAAGACCATCACCAAGGATGCCTCTGAAAAGCATGAAAATGGAGGTGGAGTTGGTTTTAAGCATCTCTAATCCTCACATTACAGATACTTGAATACTCTAAGACCTCCCTTTTCCTCATCTCAGGGCACACGCCTCACGTGCATCTGATTCCATAAGGAAACCGGTTCTGAGATCTTTCATTCCTACTGATAGAAAATCTCAGTCAACCCAGAAGAACATTTTAAGTGAAATTTTATACATCAGCCAAATGAAATTTCAGACACTGGCTAAATGGAGTGTATAAGGGGACAGGGAATGGGGGATGCTTTCCACTGTTTCCTTTTAATTACCCAGCCTGTTTTCTCAGCTACAATGCATTATAGAGCACTGATTATTTATTATATTGAGTGGCATACCTTAATGAATACTAACTCATTTCAAACCTTTTTGGCAAACCTCAGGATGAACTGAACTAACTCTGTATCGTTCTGAGAACAGCCACTCAGCAGCAGCAAAGGTGCTAATTGGTACGTTTAAGAGCAGTGAACACACAACCTGCAAAGATATTTGAAGGCAGAAAATGGAAGCACATTCTAATATGGCCTAGAATGATAAAATTTCTATTATGGTGTGTAACAAAAATAAAGCCATTTTAATGGAATCATGTCAAAGGACCCATGTCTCCTGTTTTGAAAACAAATGTGCTGGCTTCCAGTCAACATTTCCAGGGCTTAGCAGCAGGAGGTCATTACCCTTTGACAATGTTCAGTTACAGAGACATTACCTCCAATTAACAGGTTTGAAATACAAGGATTTCTCTTTTATTGAAAATGGTGTTATTTTAAAAATAAGTAACTATAGAAGTTTTTCAGTAATCTTGTCTCATTGAGCAGGATGATTACATTTCCTCCTATAAACACACACATACACACACATCTGAGTCAGTGGAGTACTTGTGGGTGTGCTTGAACCTTTTTAAAGCATGGTAGACAAATATTCTAAATATTCTAATTTTTATATAAACAGTTCACAAAGACATCTTTCTCATCTCAAAAAAAATCAAAAAGCAAACAAACAAAAGCTAAAAAGCACTTCCCCATGTTGATGTAGCCAAGATATTCTGAGTGTTTAAAATTTCCAAAATAAAGTACAAACGAAACTTTTATCAATTGTAATGCATTATGTTTTCTGTCTTGTTTCAGAAGGTATTACGGAATCCTGGATGATGCCCAGAAGCTCTGAGGAGAATTTTTAACACCCTCTCAGTAGACACATTTATAGCTTTTAACTATACAGAGCACTGGTGTTATCAGTGCATAGCAGGGAAATGATTAAAATGTTCCAGGCAAACTTAAACTTCATTGTCCTTAGGTGGAAATGAAGCATCACTCTGGGCTGAAACCTCCAATTATATAAGATAGGAAGTCACAGAAAGACATCAGATTTGTACACTGTCAGTCTATACGGCAGATGGTAGTGTCTGGCAGTGCCTTTTTTATAACAGAAAATATTATTATAAAAATATCCACAGAAGACATTTTTAGTTCCTTGACTTAATATGTGGAAAAATTAGAGATTTCTATAGAAATTAGAGGTTTAATAACCAACACTATGAAACAGTAATTTTCTTTGAAATCTATGCATTAACTATTCTGTCATTTCTAAGAGAACTTTTTATAGTTGGAAGTCATCTGGTATTTTCATCTCTCCCTCTCTCTTTCTCTTTTTCTCTCTCTCCCTCCCTCTTAGCCATCTATTTAAATTCAACCTAAATCTATATGTTTTTATACAACAGTCAAATCACACTACAGTGTGTTGTGGTGTGCTGTAAATCACATTTTAGCCTTCCCCAATGTTATTACAAAAGAATTGCCTTTATCTCAAAGGGGTATTTCCTTATAGATGAGGTTTCTTGCAGGTAAAAGTCTCCTGAGAGCTACACTTTTGAGTGGCATGTTCTTAAGCACATTGCATTATGTGTCAGTACAATTAGCATATTCTTCCGGATTGTAAAAAGTAACAATAGCTGACAGCTGAATATGTAGGGAAATGGTCTGTAAAACTATCTAAGAACTAGGAAACCCAGTCCTTGTGTGGAACAAGCAGAAATAGCAGTTTCTGAAACTACTCATTTGAAAATGAATGGAGGAAGATTAGACTCCCAGATGGATGGCCCATTCCTGTCTTATACTGAGACATCATGTTCAGTGTTGATATAGTTTGAGAAGCGAAGGGAGCCCAGGGGGTAGCTGAAAGAGAGGGAACAGAAATGGAAATATCCCAGCCTGGTTTTGGCAAAACACAGAAGATGTATCAATATAGCAATGGAAATGTCCCCAAAGATTTTCAAAGAATCTTACTAGCTGGAAAAAGGTTTCTGTGTGCTCAGAAATGTTCTATTGCAGCAGTGATTGTTCTCAAACTGCCAAAGCACTGAGTCTGGTTCTTCCCACCAGAATGAGCCTGGAAATGTGGGCAGTGAGCTCCACTGCATAAGTAGGCACAGATTCAGAATGTGCAAAACCCACTGTTAGGTAGAAAACCACAACAAACGCAAAAGAGCCACAGCCCCAAACCATGATTTTGGAGAATTTTATAAGGCCACCCTCTTAATTATATATACTGGAAGGGTATTTCAAGGAGCTGAAGGAGTATTAGGGTGGCCTGGGAAACAGCGTGCTGTCTTCATTCCCTGGTACATACTTCTTATTTTGATATACTTGTTTAATTTCAAATGTAAATGATAGGAATAAAAATTCCTGAGATCATTCCTATAGTTATCTTTTCTTTGTCCTAAATCTCATTTTTGTATATAAAGATTATTGAAATTCAAAGATTTTCATTTACAAATAAAATTGGAGAATTAAAAAATATTAGAATCAAGCCCCTAGCCTAGGGAAAGAACACCGCAGCTTGAGCACACGTTATTCATTGCAACATGTCACTCCCCTCACTCTCCACACGTCCATATGGAAACCTGAGAAATCCCTGTGGATGAAAGAAGTCACTGGAAAGGGCCCAGACAGTCTCATCATTATTAATTTTACTCTAAATTTACAAATCCATGTAACTAACACCACCACACATTGAGTAAACCATACACGTTCTACTTCAAATCAAAATGCACACCCCAATCCCAGCTGTAACTTGATTCCAGTCATCCACTATTGCCTCAAAAACTTTTTACTGCTGCAGAAGCCCTCTCACAGTAAGAACACTGGAACTAACTCATTTACATGTTTTTGTGCTACAACTGCTTGCCCTTGTAGACAAAGAAGCATAATACTTCCATGAAATCCAGAGCCTCAAATGTCCCTTATTTATATTGAAATTTCATTATTAGAAACACATCAAAGTCTCCTGGAGGTTCTCTTTTATAGTACAAAGACTTCTAGAAAGTCTATCTTTTTAAGTCCATACACTTTAGAGAGTCAATGCACTTCTAGAATGATAGAAGAGGGGGGTCAAAACTGTGTAGCTGAGAGGTAGGTTGTGGCATGATGAACACAAACATCCTGAATACATTGCCTGGAATGAGTTCCAATAAGTGGCTCCCTGTGGTAGGCAACTTCTAAGGTAACAGATATTTGGGGCATTTTTCTCTTCCCTGAAGTAACTAGAGGTCATCCTCAAAGACTGCCCTGGCAAATGCCAGTTAATCTTTGGGATAGGTATAACTTTGGATCAATCAGTCATTGACATCAGTACATTATTTATTTCTTACTTCAATTAATATTTATTGAGGCCCCCAGTACGCAGTAGTCATTGTACTAGATGCCAGGGATAACACAGTACTCACCCAGAGGAGAGGAAAAGTAAAGTGTAGATTAAAGTGGATCTGTAGGGGAAAAAAAATTAAATAAATAAATAAAGTGGATCTGTAGAAATAAGAATTCATTTCAAATCTTGGTTAATTCTGATGTAATGAACTGATATTACATTGGATTATTTCTGAAAATCATGGACCTCTTAGTTAACTCCACATAACCAGCTCAACATCCTTTTCCTTTGTGTCATTGCTAAAATATGATGGACACTTTGATTTTTTAACTTTGATACTTATGAAAAGGGTACCTGTATAAAAATGAAATTAGGGGCTTCCCTGGTGGCGCAGTGGTTGGGAGTCTGCCTGCCG
>NC_041221.1:91194640-91197027 GCF_002837175.3 Physeter macrocephalus | reverse complement strand
ATGCGGGGGACGCGGGTTCGTGCCCCGGTCCGGGAGGATCCCGCATGCCGCGGAGCGGCTGGGCCCGTGAGCCATGGCCGCTGGGGCTGCGCGTCCGGGGCCTGTGCTCCGCAATGGGAGAGGCCACAGCAGTGAGTGGCCCGCATACCGAAAAAAAAAAAAAGAAATTAAATATGCAATCATAGGTATATGACTCCTTTTCCTGAGATATCCAATAAGCACAGAAGGATTTGGTTTTTCCAAATGCTTTGGTTAAATAAGGATGTCCAGATAGGCTATCAGAGCCTGGTCTCACAGTGGACTCATACCTCCTACAGTCAATCAATTGATTACTGAGAATCACAGATCAAAGTACTTTGTGATTGGGGCACAAAGAGACATGAAACTCATTCCCAGTTTAAAATATAGATGACAAGCAGAGAAGTACACACATAGTTAACTAAAAATCATATAAGTTCTTGACTTGTTAATTGACAAATATCAAGAGAGTATATAGGTAATAAAAACTAATTCTGGGTGGAGCATACATTCTATTTCCTGATCTATGAACCTCTCTGTTATGGTCTACATGACACCTACTCATTTTTATATCAAACTCGTAACACCTGGCTGACATGTTAAAAGCCAGAAATTGTGGTTGGTTCATTAAGGTAAGTGCTACTTATGCATCTCTTTATAATCAGAATGTAGCATGATATATTGAATCACAAAGCACGAGAAAATAAATGCTTTTTCAAAAAAAGTGCTTGATTTAAGAACACACAGAACATAGAAGCTTCTTTTGGTAATGCTGAGTAATATAATTTTTTGAGTTATATGGTTATAGAGGAATATGAGAGTTAACTAAAACAAATCTTGTTCAACAACATAGAAGAAAATGGAAGGTATAAGTCACACCCTAATTTGTTCAGGAAATTTTGTAGGAAAAAAAAGTAAATACTATTCTCTAATTATCCATTGGAAGTCATGTTAATGTAATTTTGTTCATAGAACTATTGAAGGGACAATGAAATGTAAATTTTATTTTACTAAGAAACCATCCTGGAACTCAATCTTGTACACATAATATTAGTGATTTAGAGTCAGAAGAATTTTGACTCTAACTTTTCACTCTAACATAAGCCTATGACTATATATTTAATTTCATTTTTATGCAGTTATCCATTTCATAAGTATCAAAGTTAAAAAATTAAACTGTCCATAACACTTTTTAGCAATGCAATCAACAAAAAGTAATGACAGATATATAGATAATATCAGATAATGTGTTTATATAGAGAGAGATATACATATATATGTACATGTGTATTTAAAGGGACAAATAGTTATGACTATAAATTCACTGTAATTTCAAATGGAAAAAGAAATGGGAAATTCCACAATGCAATATATTCCCTTTCTACATTCAAACATTCAAACTGCCAAATTCTACCACTTTTTCTTTACAAAATTTCTAAAATCCATCTGTTCCATGATGAAATATACATTTTATCCTACTTTCAAACATATCAACCCCCTCATTTCTTACATCACAGTCTCCTTGAATGCAGGGATTCGTTAAACATGTGTCCGGTCAAGCCAAAATTATGGAATGGGTAGAACAGGCTCTTCTCTTTCTCCCTCCTTACTTTGTCTGCCTGACTGTCACTTCCACCTTGTCCCCTGCCTACCGATGAATTCAGAAAAGCCCATGTGTTCCCCTTCTAGGCTAATGACCCCTACTTCTGCTTGTAGTTATTTCTCTCTCTACATAGTCTTCTCACTGAACCCACTAATCAGATCTCAATTTAGAATGTACTTAAATTCATTACATAAACTACAGTGAAATGTTAATTACTGCAAGGATGTAATCAGCTCCTAGAGATATTTATATTTTAAAGGTTGACTATTTCTCAATAAACAAAGTATTAATTTAGCACTGCCTTGGCATTGGCTATGAAGCATTGGCTGAGTGATACACGAAAGATATAGAACAGATTGTCCCTGTTCTTAAGGAGTTTAACACTGTTTGGGTTGGTGGAGATATTGCTAATAGGAAAACTTTGAGCTAATTTGTCAATCTCTGATTCCAATACAAGTGGAATTTTCAGTTGGAAGCATTCAAGGTGGGATGGAGTAGGTAGAAAAATCTTCAGGAAGGATTTCAGTCATTAACAGAACCTTGAGAAGCACCTTGGATTTAAAAAAGTAGAGCCAATGATTGAGGTTATTTTCAAAGCTGGAAAGAGAATAGAGAAAGGGAGAGATTTCTGTGCATTAATTTTGTATCCTGCTACTTTACCAAATTCATTGATTAGCTCTAGTAGTTTTCTGGTAGCATCTTTAGGATTCTCTATGCATAGTATCACGTCATCTGCAAACAGTGACAGCTTTACTTCTTCTTTTCC
>NC_041221.1:91144822-91193928 GCF_002837175.3 Physeter macrocephalus | reverse complement strand
ACCACTGGCATTTTTCACAGAACTAGAACAAAAAATCTCACAATTTGTATGGAAACACAAAAGACCCCGAATAGCCAAAGTAATCTTGAGAAAGAAAAACGGAGCTGGAGGCATCAGACTCCCTGACTTCAGACTACATTACAAAGCTACAGTAATCAAGACAGTATGGTACTGGCACAAAAACAGAAATACAGATCAATGGAACAGGATAGAAAGCCCAGAGATAAACCCTCTGGGTTTATCTTGCAAAAGGGAACCCTCTTGCAATGTTGGTGGGAATGTAAATTGATACAGCCACTATGGAGAACAGTATGGAGGTTCTTTAAAAAACTACAAATAGAACTACCATACGACCCAGCAATCCCACTACTGGGCATATACCCTGAGAAAACCATAATTCAAAAAGAGTCACGTACCACAATGTTCATTGCAGCTCTATTTACAATAGCCAGGACATGGAAGCTAAGTACATGTCCATCATCAGATGAATGGATAAAGAAGATGTGGCACATACATATGATGGAATATTACTCAGCCATAAAAAGAAACAAAAATGAGTTGTTTGTAGTGAGGTGGATAGACTTAGAGTCTGTCATACAGAGTGAAGTAAGTCAGAAAGAGAAAAACAAATACCGTATGCTAACACATATATATGGAATCTAAAAACAAACAAACAAACAAACAAAAGTGGTCATGAAGAACCTAGGGACAAGATGGGAATAAAGACACAGATCTACTAGAGAATGGGCCTGAGGTCACGGGGATGGGGAAGGGTAAGCCTGGACAAAGTGAGAGAGTGGCATGGACATATATACACTACCAAATGTTAAACCGATAGCTAGTGGGAAGCAGCCGCATAGCACAGGGAGATCAGCTTGGTGCTTTGTGACCACCTAGAGGGGTGGGATAAGGAGGGTGGGAGGGAGGGAGATGCAAGAGGGAGGAGATATGGGGATATATGTATATGTATAGCTGATTCACTTTGTTATAAAGCAGAAACTAACACACCATTGTAAAGCAATTAAACTCCAATAAAGATGTTAAAAAAAAAGAAGAAAGGTACAGAGATAGGAAACAAAATAGCCTGTGCAAGGGATACTTTGGAGGCTAGACTAATTGAATGAGATGTCTGCTAGCCAGCCAGATCAGCAGATTTACCCCTCAGGATAAAGCAGGCAAGGGCTATATCTATCGGGAAGTGCACCATAGTGCAGCGAAAAATAAATTCAGGTAGGTTGAGTGGAATGTTCATTTTCTATTGCTGCTTTCCTTTCTGGAGGCTGTAGGGAATAATCCTTTTCCTTACATTTTTCCAGCTTCTAGACTCTGCCCAAAATCTTTAGCCCACCAAAGATGCCCATGACCTAATCCCAGGAACCTGAGAATAGGTTACCTACATGGCAAATGGGACTTTACAGGTGTGATTAAGTTAGGAACCTTGATATAAAAAGATTATTTTGAATTAGCCAGCCGGGCCCAAACTTATCACATGGGTCCTTCAAATCAGTGAAACTTTCCCAACCATGATCAAAAGGAGATATGACCACAGAAGAATGGTCAGATAAATGCAGCATTTTCGGCTCTGAAGTTAGAGGAAGGGGGCCAAGATCCAACGGATGTGGGCAGTTTATAAAACCTGGAAAGGCAAGGAAATGGACTATCCCCTAGAGCATTCCAAAAGGAACACTAGCCCAGTCCAATAGCTCAATTGTACCCCCGTGACACGTCAGACTTCTCACCTACATAAATGGAAGATAACAAGTCTGTGCTGGTTTTAGCCATAGAAAAGAATAAGCCTGAGGTGGATGGACCTAGAGTCTGTCATACAGAGTGAAGTACGTCAGAAAGAGAAAAAAACAAATACAGTATGCTAACACATATATATGGAATCTAAAAAGTAAATAAATAAAAGAAGCAGACATAGAGAATGGACTTGAGGACACAGGGAGAGAGAAGGGTAAGCTGGGACGAAGTGAGAGAGTGGCATGGACTTATACATACTATCAACTGTAAAATAGATAGCTAGTGGGAAGCAGCCACGTAGCACAAGGAGATCAGCTCAGTGCTTTGTGACCACCTAGAGGGGTGGGATAGGGAGGGTGGGAGGGAGGGAGACGCAAGAGGGAGGAGATATGGGGATATATGTATATGTATAGCTGATTCACTTTGTTATAAAGCAGAAACTAACACACCATTGTAAAGCAATTATACTCCAATAAAGATGTTAAAAAAATTTTTTTAAAGAATAAGCGTACCTAAGTGCTTAAATAAGTGGATATTATCTACAAATAAAAAGCATCATACTCTATTCAGATTCCTCTTCTGTTTAACAACATTTGCCACCCCCAGTGTTAGGAGCTAAGTAAGAGTCCAGTAAATAACTGTATATTAATTTTCATTGATTCTGAACTATGATTTTTCTAAAGTCTTTCATATATTTGTAGTGAAGATGTCATAAGGGTAGTACATAACACTAGCATAAAAAATAGAACAACCAACCTTGTAAAAAAAAACTTTCTAAAACAAGAAAATCTTTCAACAAATCATTCTTCAAATAAACCATATTTGATACTGATTTGCTTTTTTCATTATAAGGATGAGACACAAAGAAATTAAGTTACTTAAGATCTTAAAGTTGGTGAGTGGCAAAACCAGGATCTGAACTTAGGTTCCAGCAAAGTGCATTTGTTTTCTTAGAATTTGATATGGTTCTAAGAATGCTAGTGTTTCCACCCTAGGAAAATCGTCCCCTGACTGTCTATTACTTTACTTCCAAGTCATGCAGAAAAGAAAGAATAAGAAAGTGAAGAGGATCCAACACAGAAGTGTTTTGCAAGTTTGGAGGATTTGTATGGATGTAAACTCATAAGAGAAGCCACATAGGCTAAGTCATCTTTGCCCTTTGTTACAAATGAATGTATAAAGGTCATTCCTTCTTAGAACTCTACTTCCGTGCTCTCTTTAGAAAGCCTGCTGCGCCAGTCACAGAGCTGCCCTAAGATCTCCTTTCAAGGAGGACTTGCCACAGAAGTGCTGTTAACCAACAGCCTCTAGTTGCAGCAGCTCTGGATTCCACCCAGGTGTTTGCTGGGAGAACACACTCTCCACGGACAGCTCTGGCCAGTGATGGCAGAGGTAACAAGTTCTAGAACCTGGCCATTTTTGCCCATCACAGGCCCTTCTTATAGGCACCCTCCCCTGTGGAGTTACTCACTGGGCTGGCTGCCACTTTGTCTGGGCATCACTGTTTTCTTTCAATTTATGTTATTGAAGTATAGTTGATTTACAATGTTGTGTTCATTTCTGCTGTACAGTAAAGTGATTCAGTTATACATATACATACATTCTTTTTAAAATTCTTTTCCATTATGGTTTCTCACAGGATATTGAATATAGTTCCTGTGCCATACAGTAGGACCTTGTTGTTTACCCATTCTATATATAATAGTTTTCATCTGCTAATCCCAAACTCCCAATCCATCCCTCCCCCACACCCCACCCCTTGGCAACCACAAGCTTGTTCTCTATGACTGTGAGTCTGTTTTTCTTTCATAGATAAGTTAATTTGTGTCGTAGTTTAGATTGCACATATGAGTGATATCATATGGTATTTGTCTTTCTCTGTCCAACTCACTTCACTTAGTATGATAATCTCTAGGTCCATCCATGTTGCTGCAAATGGCATTATTTCACTTTCTTATGGCTAAGTAATATTCTATTGTGTATATATGAACCATATCTTCTTTATCCATTCACCTGTCAATGGACATTTAGGCTATCTCCATGTCTTGGCTATTGTGAACAGTGGGAAGCAGTGTTTTCTGAGACTCTTTCCATCCAATTCTCCATCCTGCCTCCCTCATTTCACAGGTGTCAGACCTGCATCATAGTCTGAAGTTTTTCCCTTCTCTTCCTCCCTCTCCTCGTATCTTCAATGCATCCTACCTCCAGTATATCTTCTGCACTTGTAACTCAGTCTTAGCCCCAGCTTCCACTGCCCCTGAACTGACACTCCAAGCTCCAATGATTACAAGAAGTTCAGGAGTCCACTTCCCCACCAAAATAAACTAAGACACGCTTTAAAATAACAAGACTACTTTGCCTCCTATGCGAATCAATTGCTGGTGACCAGGAATTTCTGCTCAGCAGGTGGCCACCTGGATGCATAGTCAATGTTGTTCCACCAGAGCATCACAGGAGAGGCACGCAGGTGGCAACAAGAGTGAAAACTATCTATAAATACTTCCAAACTTCTTGCCAGAAAAGCTGGTGTGTTCTGTTGTTTCATCCATACCTGCAAAGAACAACCTGTGCCTTTATTTCCATCTGCTGCTTGTGAGAAAAATCAAACCTGTACTTCCTCACTGAGCACATTCCCAGCCTTTGCTTACATTCATACGGCCTGTCACCCTTTCATTTTATTAACACAGGAATGAATTATGAGCCGCCAGAGGAGGTATCATATCTAATGCCATATCTGAGATCACTTCAAGATTATGATTTCTTCTCCAAAATTATTCTAATGTTATTTACAAAAATAATCACGCACATAGCATGTGGCTGAATTTTACCTGAACCATTTACTAGTTCTATTATAAACCTTTGTTTTTCCTTTGCTTTCAACATGGCATATGTGCTTTTTTTTATACTCTGGTAAAGCAACTTGACAGTTGGTAGCTGTCTGGCTGTTTATTCAACATATGTACCACTTAATGCACAGGTCTCAGTGAGACGGTCCCCAAAGTCAATGCAACTGGGATAAAAGTCAACAAATAGAGCTTTGCAGGGAGCGCATTTACTTGGGGAGAGTTAAGTATTTGAAAGGTGTTTAGCAGTTAAGATTTAAGCCTAATGTCATAAGAATTTACAGGGTCAGCATCTCAGCTCTAGTAGAGCTCCATATGTTAGGAAATCACCTTTTTAACTAGCTCTCTGTAGCCTCGTTCTAAGTTACCACTGTCACAAGTCCTGGATAAAATCCTATTCCCAGGAAACCTTTCAGTAAACAGTTAGCTGTAGGTTCTTACAAGAAGATATGGAGACACATTCTCCCACATTGCAAGTGATTTTAAATTAGCTGCTCTGGAAAGTGGTGGGTGCAGTGTTATTTCAACATCCTCATCTGTTACCTGAGGCTTTTCCCCAAGGAAAGCAAAATGTGCTCAGTAGTGTGCACTTCTGAAAGTAGAATTGGTTAGGGAGTTCTGTAGCCTATTCTGGCCTGTCTGGACTAGCAGATGGGATGAAACAGAAATTCCCATCCCATTTTGGCCATTATGACTTTTCAAACGTGAATCCATCCGAGAAGTAAAGTTTCCTGAAATTTTAGGAATGATCAAGGGAGAAGGAAGTGAATGGAAAGTTATACATGAGGAGCTATTTTGTACCAAGTCCATTTAATAGATTTTTAGACACCATCCTCCAAAAAAACCCTAAAGCGAAAGCAGTATTAATATTTTCACTTTTTAGAAAAAAAAATAATTGGGGCTGAGTGGCAAAATGACTTTCCCAAGGTGACAAACATAAATAACAGCACTGGTCCCATTCAAGTCCCAATTGTGGATGAAACCAAAGTTCTATTCATAACCAGTGTGGTACACTGTCTACCAGTTCTATAGCTTATAATGAAGATGCTTTAAAACTTCTGTAGAAGTTGCAGGGCTACCCAAAATGAGGCTCTTTTGGATCTGGAGTTAGCCTAGGTTCCAGGGATAAATTTACTTCTAAAGTCACCAATTCTCAAATTTCGTGTATCAGTGTGATATTGCGATTTATAATAAGAAATATGTATTTCGTCTTACCCTTGGTTCCTGGATCACACTCCCCAAATCCTTGAAATTGCCTAAGCGCAAAGAGCAAGGAAGGTGTCTTCTGTTACGTTAAAAAATGACTTTTGGAAACCACTGAAAGATGGGGGCTGGTTGCCAGTGGAGCTAATCCAGTGATTAGAGGGTTGGAACTTTTGGTCCCACGCCCACCTCTGGGGAAGGGAAAGGAGCTGCAGATGGAACGCAATCGCCAATGGTCAATAATTTAATCAACTGTGCCTGTGTAATAAAGCCTCCATAAAAACCCAAAAGACAGGTTGGAGAACCTGTTACTGGAACTTCCAATTTGTTGACAGTCAGTCAGAAGCACAGGTAACAACCTATGTTGGTGGCAGGGGAGGCGGTCTCCTAGGCCTGAGCCCTTAACCTGTGGAATCTGACACTCTTCTCCAGGTAGATAGTGTCATAATTGATTTGACTTGTAGGACACCCAGTCGGTGTCCAGAAAGTTGCTTGTTGGATGTGTGAGGGAAACGTCGTCTCCACCCTTGCCCCATCCCCTGACCACCAACACAAAATTGTAATTTCGTGGGTACAGCACAAAAGAATCAGACAAAAAAGGTTATCTTTTTCAAATTCCCATGGTCCTCCCATATCCTGGATCACACTGCTGCCACTGAGCCCAACCAATTGTCTTCTGTGGATGTCAAGATGTCCTCTCTTGGCAGCCACCACACATCTGGCAGGCAGATCAAAAGTGCCTGGAGTTTTTAGCCTTTCCCTCTACTTTTAGATTTGAATAAAATCCCTCATCTCAGGACATGGGATCTGGCACACCTTGGTTTGCACCAAAAGTAGTTGGCATGCAAAGAAACTGGATGATACAATGTGCAAATGATGGAGAGTTAACTCACTATCATGAAAACATTCACCAATGGAAAAGAGAAGACAGGAAGGAGCCAAGCAGACAAATTTCTTCTTTCCTGCATCACCTACTGTGGATTATTTCATGCAACATGCCCAGGAATATACTGTGTGCCGAGTAGATACACCTGCCTGGCAACATCATGGCTCAAGGTGAAACAGTAGTCAGACATATAAACACATTTCATTTTTCTTCCACTTGTCTCATTGCCCTTATTCTTCACTCTCCTTCTCTTAGGTTTGCATATACAAAATAAAACACTGGCAATTAAACCTTACCTCAGGCTCCATATTCTAGGGAAACTGTCAAACAAAGTCATTTAGTGAATTTAAGAATTACTACATGGGATTGTTAAAATGCAAATTCCCTAATGTTGACTTTCTCTACCTTAAACATGGAAACTTTTCTGGGTCATTATTTAATTATAGATGCCATCTTTGTTTCACATTAATCCATGCATTTAAAAGAGATTCTGTGGAATAACTCAATTTTCCCAAGTAGTAAGTTTTGCTTTCCTCCTCCATGCTAAGAAAACTACCAACTGTGTTAGAATCAGAGATATGTTTAGAAACAGGCAATGAAACATGATTGGTCTAACTCAGCAATGACAACACTACTCCCAAATTTCTAAGCCTCCCTTGAAGAGGAGGGGTGCTGCCTGTTCCAGCTCTGGATGGGATGGTGCTGGAAAAGCTTTGTTCTAATAATAAGGAAGTACAGATGGGGCTGGCTTAGAGTCTGACCCTTCCCTAGCCATTCTTTCTTGAAGGTAGACATGATGCCTAGAGATGCAATACCATTTATCCACCAGCTTCAATAGCCACCTACCTATCATAAACGGCAAGAAGAGGAAGAGTAAACATGCCAAGGATGATGGAATAGAAAGATAAAACTGTTGGTCTGCACTTCCTGCAATGTGAAAAAACAAACAATCAAAAACTCTGTTTAAACTATTGTACTTAGGTTTCCTGAGACTTATAGCCAAATGCATCATTAACTGATACAGATCCTTAGTCTTGTGTATTGAGTAACAACTTCTTGAAATCCATGATTTCACATGTGGAACTTATCTAACAATGACATTGACTTCAATCTCATAAAATAGGAAAACTAAAAAAAAACAACTAAAATAGCAGAGCAGAAGTGGAATGTGCAGTAAATTGATACATCACATAAGCCATATATTATAAATACAAGTGTAGGATAAATATTAGTATTTCCCCTACTTTGCAAATAAGAATTGACACCTAAGAAAGAACTAAATATTTTCTTCTTTAGTGTTATAGTTAAATGGTTGAGCCAGTATTTAAACACAAGTGTTACGAGGTTTTAACATGTATATTTTTGCCAGTTTAAAGCTTTCTTTCCCAAATGTATATTTGGAACAGTGATGAAATTTTTAATAAAGGTTTTACATTAATCATTATAATGAAACCAAATAGGTTTTGGAAACATTAGCTCTAGTTCTGCATCTAGTTCTAGACTCTGCATCCCAGAGTCTTTAATTTTCCAATTAATGTTATAAATCCCCAAAATAAAAATAAATTTACATTTATTTCAACAAGGACCCCCTTTTTTTCCCAAAGAATACCTATCAACGTCTTATGAAACACTAGTATTCCAAAGAACAAAGTTTGGGAAAGCTGTATCAGCACAATTGCATGTATTTATTCAATATTTATGTGACATACTACAGTTCATCACTTACTACAATGATTTATATACACTACACACACATAAATACCTCTATCTACCCATCCATCCATCCATCCATCCGTCCATCTATCTATCTATCTAGATATACATTACAGACATCCAAAAATCTTTAGGCTTGATTCTAAGGGGTCAAATGTCTTTTTTGTATAATGCCCTATGTACCTCAATTTCTCAATACACATTAAACTCTAGTTCCTTATTGTCCTTATAAGAAGTTTACAAGACAAAAATAAATGTAGGAAGGATTTATTAACTTGTTCAAGTTGACATAGTGGGTCTATAGTTGTGATGAGACTGCAATTTCTGCTTTCAGTTTATTCTTCCAGTCACTGGGCAGTCCTTCAGTAGTCTATTCAAGCTAACTTTTGAGTTCTGGAAAGTGAGGAAGGAGAAAAGAAAGTAGATAATATTTAATTTTAAATGACAATTCTTTCTAATTTTCTCTTTTGGGTAGAGAGGAAACAACAAAAATGTTGTAGTGTGAAACTGTCACTTGGAAGAAATCACCTACATTTAAGACTAATTGAAAATTATCAGCATTTCGATGAGCATGGATGTTGTTTATTTTCAGTTTTGCAAGTTTACTGACAACAGTCATATGGTCATAATGGTGATGGAGCTCTTAATTTAATTATGAGTTTTGCTTCTGCAGAAAGAAAAATGTAGACTTATCATGCATGCTCTAATAGATAATAAAAGAAGAGTTCAAATTCTAGATAGTACAATGACTTTCCCCCAAACAGATCTTTTCCTTTTAAGCACCAGATCAATAAATGACCCTTTTGATCAGAGAACAAACTAAAACCTTCTCTGTATTTTGCTTGTTACTTTCATTTTTCCCTCAAGAAAAGATGAAGCCACTTAAGTAGCAGACCACAAAAGCACTATGGCACTTTCATCGTAGTAAAGAGTTCAAAAAGTAAATAAAACTTTGTGGAACTTATATTCAAGAACAAAGCTAGCACCCAGTAGCTCAATATGCCTTTGGGGTTAGGGGTTTATTCAGAGCATCAAGAATCAGTATTTCCATTTAGACATACAAGTGATCTAAATAGCATTCATAGGACTTTGAAAGCCTTTTTGAAATAGAAAGCAGAGCAAACTACAAAAGTATAAATTCTAAGTTTTCCTACATTATTCCTACTTTGTAGAGCATCTGGTCAGGATGGGGGCTGCCAGGACATCACATATCAATCACATATGAAAGAACACACTGGTCCATGTGACCATGGCACAGGAATAGACTAATGAGAACCCAGCAGCATGCCTCTCCTTTTCAATTAGCTTTCTGTCCATTTTCACAGGAATTCACTGGGGGAGGAAACTTTGTGGGTATTTGCCACCACCGACAGATCCTTTTCTTGTCTTAATCTATTGAAATACAAACTAGTAAAAGGGAGTTTAAATGCCAAAAAAGTAAAAAGAAACACAAGACAGGTATCCATGGCAAGGACTGATGCACACTTTGGCAGTCAAAATGGATATTTTGGTAGAAAATGAATGATTGGTGGGGGGAAACTCTCTGTAAGGCTTACATTTCTATTTTTTTAAGAGGTGATATGGGGCATTTAGCGCATAATGGGATAAGGAGATTAAATTGTGAATAATATTAATAAATATTACTTTCGAATGTATCTTAAATGTGAGGAGAAAGTACAAAAATCTGTCCGCATCTCCATCCTCTAGCACATTGACAAAATAAGCATTCACTTGATGGTTTGTTTGGTTCATATCTTCTGTATCATTGAGTAGGCAAAGCTACTGAGAATACAGTCAAGTTTAAGTTCCACACTTTGATCACCTGTTATTTATTTCCTCTTGGCCCTAAGAACATTCAATGCCTATTTTGCTCCCACAATCAGAGTTAAACTCACCCACACAACTAAAATCTAACTGGCAAAAAAAAAAAAAAAAAAAAAAGCTTAGATATTTACATGGAAAATGTGCCCTGAGGAAAAAACCACTCTAATGTCAGAACTAAAAAATTACAATTTTGTATTTGAGCATTTCTTGCTGGAAATGTTAATTGCAAAACGTGCCAGCTAAGATTTACTCCATTGTTACCAGCACATGTGTATCTCATTTGCTCCTTTGTCTTGCTTTACAGCCATACTGCAGTCTCAGTGAGTGATGTTCTTGAATTATTTCTCTTTCCAAATTCTTTTTCCTATACTTTCCTTGTTTTACTAGTTCTCAGGTTTCAGTCTGTGTTGTTCCCCTTGTCTGCTACTCCTTCTGGAATTCTAGCTTTATAAAACGCTGTAGTGAAGGGTTGCAGGATTTTTTTCCCCTCTACTTCTATACTGCCAAGGGACTCTTTTTGAAGACCTTACTTTTACCATCAAGAACTAGGGAGGCAGACCCAGTGGCCTTAAGGGATTTAATTAGAGTTCACCAAGTTAGAATCTCCGAGCTCTCAAAGACCTAATTTAAATACAAGTTCACTCATTTTTCTCAACTATTTCTTAGGCCCTTATTAAAATTTCAGGTTATTAAAGGGAACATCCCGTGTTTTGCTATACACAGAAAATAAACCTGGGTTATGCAGAATCTCAAACACCCTCCAGGTGCAAATGCAGAATTCTGCCAATCGCTAGGAAACTAATAAGGAATTAGCATATAAATTATTAAAACTATCATGAAATTTTGTTGATCATTATCAATTACGTTTATATGGGTGGCATCAGTTTTATAGGAGATAAACATTGGCTGTAGATTAGTGAGAGAAAATATGTAATTTAATGTATTTTTGGTCAGTTGTCCTACTATTGCCTTGTATACAAATGATTATTATTATGACTACTCTTTACTTTAGGTGGTGTTATATTCCTTTTGTTAAGCTGTCAGCCAGAACCCTTGTGAAAAACTAATGACAAATCATATCAATTTATAAAAACTTTCTGGTCAATCAAACCTCTGTTACTGTTATGACAGGAGAGCCACGTAAAACACAATTTCTGATTGACAGCACTGCAATTTTAAGTGAAAAAAACAATGCTGGTCTTTACGTGCCCTTTCCTTTCTACATTAAGAATTGTGTCTTTATTAGACGTTCTAGCCAGAAATTGGCTTAAAACATGAATTGACTACACCATGATGCCAAAACTTAAACAACTAACTACATTAAAATCTGCATAACTTTGGCATGAAGAAAAACAGAGCAACAATGGAAGGTGCCACTAAGCCAGGTGTCACATAAATAGGAGAAATGGGCAAAAAGAAAAGCTAACAGGTTGCTTCGACAGCATTTAGTTATTTAAGCCTCCTTGTAAAGATCACTCAAACAGAATAGAAGAAATTCATAGGGGTCAGAGAGATGGAAAGAAAATGAAAGCTTTGTCGCTTCAGTTTGATTTGGGGTGCAATTTATAAAACACTTCAACACTGTTTCATTGCTTTTTTTTTTAATTGCCACCAGAAAGAACACTTCTTAGTGAAATAATTGTGAGAACCCTGTAACAGCTATTGTTTTCAAGTATTTCTCCACTCACATCCCTGTAGTATTATCATATAATTAGCATATTAACTTTCTCAAAGTTAACTTTCACTATGGCTTTAATAACTGGATTGAAGATCTGGGTCTTTCAGAGAGCTAACCAGTGAAATGTAGAATTTAGGTCATCTCTACACTTTGGATTTTTTATCATTTAGATGCTTTAGAGGGCATAAAATCTTAGGTACTTCTCCATCTAGTATTTCATTCATTACATTCTTACAAAAAAATATGGCAGTAGAGATACAAATATGAAATATTTTATACCAATTTACACTATAAGTCGTCATCTCTTAAACCTGATTATTTTTTGGCATAACTGCACAGAAAAATAGTAAAATTGTCATCTTATAAAAGCACACTCTACACGCTAACTTCATTTGTGCAATTGAAATAAAATTGCAGTATATACAAAACAAAACAAAAAAAGCACACTAATTCTCACTTACAACATTACAAGACTAGTTTACTGGTATAAATTCACATGAACTTCCCAAGATGAGACATTTTTCATAATTTAAAATTTTAAAGTTACGGTTTATAATGATCACCCTGGAGCAGTAAAGGAAAATCTGTTTCTTTAGTGGATGTGTTAAAAATTCTTTCCATTTGCTTTCCACCAAAAGACCATGCTTAACTACTTCCATTAAATATAAAATATTTTTCAGGTTTGCCTTGTTATTTAATGAAATTCAAAATCAGTTTGCAAAGGCAATCGCCCCACTCCCCCAACTCTCCAAAAAAAATCTTCATTTCATGACAAACACAGATTTCCTGAGAGATGGAAAACATTCACTGTGAAAATCGCTATATTTATCCTTGAGACATATTTGGTAAAATTCACTAATTTGCCCAGTGCATAATTGCAGTATGTTCATGGAAAAACAAACTGTCTTACCAATGACTTTAAAACAGAATCTCTCTGCTCTTAGAATTCGATGGAAGCAAGCACTATGTAAATACTAATGACTGAGTATGATCTTCCCAGGCAGTGGGAAGGAAAATGCTTACTTTGGTCACACACACACGCAGACACACACGCATACACACACTTATGTGTATATGATCTTTTTAGGAAAGGCCTTTATAATACAGTCATAAAAATAATCAAAACAATGACTTACAAGTAAACATTTAAGTCAGAGACCAAGATTGAGAAAAAAAGCATGATGACTATTTTTCTTTATTTTTGTTTTGTTTTGTTATGTGACTACTTTTCTAAATCACACAGGTCAGATGCTATTTGCCTCTCCAGTGGTCTCTGAAGATTCTAGGTGAACTTAATTTGCTTTAATTTGATGTTGCAAAATTTTCTTTAATAATATACTAAAAATCAAGTGCAGTCTACTTTTGCTTCCCTGTGATGTAATTTTTTAGTTGCATATAAACTAGTTTATAAAAAGGAAATGAATTTTCCAAATTTGAAGGTGAACATAGACTTTCACATTGGAATGGAACTCCAGCCCCCTGTCCTAGAAGAGTTCAAACACTCCAAAATCATGACCAGATTGCCTTCTGTATGTTATAAAGTAAAATCTATTAGACATTTTACTTAATTTAAAATAAACATAGAATCCGATTTTTTCATCTGATTTTGACTACTCACATATAGGTTGGTGTTGCACATTCCTCTAAGTTATTGTGTAATAGATTTCACAAAGAATTATCAACAAAACATAAACACATGAAATAGTCCTAATTTAACCATTTCTTCTGCTTATAATTCCAGCATCTAAAGAGGCAGGAAAGGGTAGCTAAATTGAAGATATCACGACCATAATAGACCATAAAAGGCTATAGTTTATAGTTTAATTCCTTGCATACCAAAATGTAATGAGCAAACTAAGTTTAGCTGTTATAAACTAAATATCTGTGTACCCCGCCCCAGGTTTATATGTTGAAATACTAACACCCAATGTGATAGTATTGGGAGGTGGGCCTTTGGGAGGTAGTTAGGTTGTGAGTGTGGAGCCTTCTTGAAGGGGATTAGTGTCCTGAAAAAAAAGACCACAGAGAGCTCTCTAGCCCTTTCTGCAACAAGATAGCCATCTATGAACCAGAAAGCAGCTATCATCAGACACCAAATTTGCCAATGCCTTGATCTTGGATTTCCCATCCTCCAGAATTGTGAGAAATAAATTTCTGTTGTTTATAAGCCACTTGGTCTAGGGTATGTTGTTATAGCAGCTCAAACAGACTAAGACAGTAGCAATAACTTAAATCATGTACATTTTTGAAAAACACTTGCCTTTGTAAAGAAAACCCCATCCTACATATCTGCCTCTTTTGACTAGGGTATTTGACTACTATTACATAATTCTTACTATATCTTGACCAACTGAAAAAATACTTATAAAAAAAATCAATGTATAAAGTAGGAGATGTGAGACTGGAAAATCATAAAACCTCACAAAAACGGGGGCGGGTATTATTAGGTAGGGAAAGGACTAAAACTTTCCTGTATTTTTTTAAGATTCTGTCAAAATACTGTATTAAACCAAAAGACATAGGGAGAACCCAGGTAAAGTCCAGAGCTCAAGATTAAAAGCACAGAAGAGTTTCAAATAGAGATTGACTAACTGGAAGGTAAAAGTTTAAAATAATATATTCACAGTCTAGGAAACTGCTAGTTATAGTAGATGAAACATTTTGAAGATAATCACGAAGGAATGAAACTCAAAATATATCTAAGATCTCCCAGTTTTTCATGCCTATTCTAATCCTTGCTCTCTTCAGTTTAATTCTGGGTTACTGCATCACCCATCTACACAAATGCACTTGATTTTAGGGGAAAAAAAAAACTAGAAGCTACAAAAATAGCCACTCAACTAGTCCTCAGGCCTCTTGCATCTGTCCTTCCACAAAGATATTCTGTTTATCATTGACCACCAATATGTGAGACATATGATCAAAAACGCTCATTTTTAATATATTGATTTAACACTTACTGATAGATTTATATGATTATACCAAGACCATCATTGTTTTCACCTAATAATATAGCAGACAGAAACTTGAACTAAGTGTAAAAGGACTGCCAACACAGCAGTTTTCTTATAGTTTACTTGTGCTAGTACTATTAGTATTGCCTTGAATATGAACTTTTTTTTTTTTAATGGGTTTTGTTTTTGTATCCATTCAGCGAGCCTGTGTCGTTTGGTTGGAGCATTTAATCCATTCACATTTAAGGTGATTATAGATATGTATGTTCCTATTACCATTTTCTTAATTGTTTTGGGTTTTTTTTTTATTTTATTTATTTTTTATACAGCAGGTTCTTATTAGTTAAATATGAACTTTCTATATAGGATTTTTTTAATTCACTAGTAATTGTTGGTGACTTAAATTAGATAAAACCAGAAAATGTATGAATCATCTTAATTGAATACTCATCAACTGTAATACGTGGCGAGACACAGAAAGCAAATGAACAACTGTGTGTGTGTGTACCATAAGATAATGTGGAGCATCCTCCTTGCCCTGAGAATAGTCCACATACAATATGTGTAATTTGTGACTCTTTTGACATGTTGTCCAAGATTGGGTGCCAGTGTTGATCCGTATGTTAAATAGGAATCGTTTGATTTTTTTATACAGATTACATCTAGCATTCTAACATAGTGTACTGGGTACTCCTCTGGGGCCAATTCATGCCTCACCACCACACACACACACGGGATGGAGTCAATAACTGTATAATACTATCAGAGCAACACTCATAAAACTACTGAACATGCATCAGTCCTCTCAAGCTTTTACATCATGATTCCTCATGGATTTCCTGTACAAATCCATGTCATTCTAATATTCAGAATTTTAATATCATCTGCCCTCATTTTATCCTTCTCCCTCAGTTCCCATTACTCCTCAAAACTGAAGCCCTGCTTCTTTGCCTTGCTTCTCTACCACACGGTAGACTTTTTTCTAAAAGCGTCTTCTTTTCTTCTATATTCCTGTTCAAGTTCTACTTCTTGAAACTTTCTGCAGCTGAGTCCACATTGCTTACTACTTTTGTAAAATTGTACCCCATAAATCATTCATTCATCTGAAAAACTCTTGCCTTTGGCCTCTTCTGCCTCCTCCCCAATCCATTTTCCAGTCTTTAGTCCTTGTCTTTCATCTGCATAGAACAATTAAACACTTGCCCATAAGATAAAGTGAAAAATCTTTAATATGTTGCTTTACTGAGTATATGGCTAAACTGTGAGTAACAAAACCCAACAAAAGAGTGATTTAAACTAGGAACTAAGTTCTTACTAACATAGAACTCTGGGGAAGGCAGTTTAGGATTTAATGGCAGCATACTTCCAGCATCATCAAGGGACCCAGGTTTCTACATTACTGCTTTCCTCTTTGTTAGGTTATACCCTTGGCTCCCATAATCCAAGATGGTTCACTACCCCAAACACATTCCAAAGAGCAGAATGGAGGAGAAGAGAGAGATGGAAAAACAGCCTCTGCCTTGAAGGACAGATTCTATAAGGAATACACCTCATTTTCTCACACCACAATGCCTTAAACTTAATCAAAAGTCACGCCTAGCTAGCAAAGACACTGGAAAATATAATATTTATCTCAAGTATTTGTATACCCAGCTAAAAATTGGCTATATTGTTACCAAAAGAGATATGAGTAGATGCAAGTTTATTATACAAGGATTGCAGGGCTCTCTACCATTAACTCCATGCCTATCTCTCTAGTATTTTCATTCTTTTTTACTTCCTCTTCTTTAGCAATAATAAAATTCTTTCAATTCCTCAATCTCTCTTTTTAGCCTGAATCACACTATCTAGAACTGACATTACTGTCTCTTAGCATGTGCTGCAGAGATAAGGAAACACCACACTTAAGGATGAAGGAATATCTGACTCTCTTGTAGGCATAGCCTTTGTGGCCTCAAATAAAACTAAAAGAGAGGCACTCACTTAACATCATATTTTAGGGGGGAAAAAGCAAGGTTAATGTATAATTCAGAATCAGGGAACCTCTGGTCCTCCTGTACTGGAGATAACCTAATAACCACTTGATGGATGCAAAAGTCTCACACACATATACAAACAAACAAACAAAAAATTGAGAGAGAAAGCTGAAAAGGGAGGTTGGAGACTTGAAGATTATTCTTAAGAGTTGAAATTTGGTCCTATAGTCCAAATAGAACCACCATAGGATTCTACTGTGAGATTATTTTTAAAAACACATTATATTCCCAATCACACATTTGTAATCACTTCAAACCTTGAGAATGATAAAATTTGCTATAGGGACATTTCTATTAGTGATTCTATTATAATGTGATAGAATTGAATGGTCCCACTGGATTTACATAACTCTGCATTTGGTTCAAAAATTATAGAATTTCAGAGTAAAGAAGTCATAATGTACAACTTCCATTAATAATACAATGAAAAATCCTTTTGTGAAATTCCTATGCCACATCAAAATAAGAAAACTACCAATAAGGGCAGCATAGTATCCTCTAATATAATTTTTCAATTGAAGTCATGAAATCTAGCTGAAGAAAAGTGCAAAGTAGGAAAAAATCTATAAAATAACTTCGATAAGTCAATATGAACGCTTCCTTATGAACATTCTTTTGAAGGAACTATCCTTATCATTCAATTCCATGTCTTACTAAAGCAGAAAGTGAGTTGGAAAATCATATGACTTGATTCTACAAGAACCAGTTAGTAAATCTGAATAATACTGGCAAAGATATGATAATCAAATCCAGATCTATTAATGACACTGCCATGACACGCATATAAATATAAAAATAAAAGGACAAGAACAGAGCCCTGAGGGACCGCACATTTTACAATAACTATTTCCAATGAGCTGCTACCCAATAGAGTATGCTGTGTCTGCTGACAAAGATAATTACATTTCAAACCAATTTAATGCTGTCTCAGAATTCCTACTCACGTTTCTGGAAAATCCAACAATATATCACTATCTACTGTGTCAAAGGTGAGTGACAGACCTAACTTTGAGAGCAGGCATCCATTCTTTCCCAGAAACTCTCACATATCACTGAAGATAAACAGGTAGTCCCTGGTAATGTAATGGACACCCCAAAATCCATGTTGGAATTTTATCAAATATTAAGCATAAATAATTGTGTCTTCAGGCAAAATATCAAACAAGTTTCCATTCTTTTTTATTTCCTAGAAGAGACAAGAACTAGAAAATCTGTATCAGAGTCTAGCAGGCACATAGTTGATAATCCTTAAATGTTTGTTAAATGAATATATGCATACAATTTTATACAACAGTCAATGAACTAAAGAAGCAAAAGGCATGTAAAATAGTATGCTAATAGCTTACACTATTCTCATTTCTAATAAAAGTATAGTCTGCATATAATTCCTCAATTATATGTGTAAGCAGAGCCAAGTAAGCCCTTGAAATAAAACAGATAAAAAGCAAGATAATAAAACAAAATATAACAAAACTTCCCAAAACATGCAGAGATGTCTTATGTATTTCTCCAAGACTTGCTTTGAATCATATTTTTAAGAATAAAAAAATAGGAAGATTTCATACCTGTCATGGGTATAAACCAAAGGCCATAAGTTCAGGTGTGTGAATAAAAGTCACTTTCATTATTTTCTTTCAGTCAATAATTTATATTCCCCCATCCCACTGAAATGTGGGAAAGTCAGCTCTGTTAATTCTATTGTCCTTGTCATCCCTTCAGTTTTGCCATTTCTGCTGTTTCAGTGCCTTTCTCAGTACTTAGTGTGCTGTCAGCAGGGAGCTGTAACAAAAATTTGCTAATTTTATAGCTTATATACCAATTTTTTTCTCTTCCCAAGTCTCTGGGAATATTTTCAACATGAGAGACACCTCCCTCATTTTCTCCCATAATACCTTCCAGGACACCTTGCATATTCTCAATGGGACTGGGTCTTACCAAGATAAGCCAGGAAAAATAAACATGTTAGTTAAGAAAAAGTTGAGCTGCTATCACAAATATTCAATAATATGGAGACTGAAACAATGCAGAAGTTTATTTATCTTCATATAACATCCACAAACAAGAGATCCTCTAATAATAGGAAAGCTCTACATCTTCAACCGGGGGGTCCCTGTTTGGGGGTCAAGGTGGTTGCTCAAGCTTTCTTCATCTCCTATCCAATGGAAAGGACAAATGGACATAGGGGGACATATGTATACTCCTTTTTAGGAGTATAACTTGGAATAAAGACTGGCTTCATTGGTGTGTGACCGGTGCAGACACACAGGCTTCACACTCAGAAGGTAGCCCCATGCTTGGGGCTCTGCAGTCACAATATTAAATTATTTTTTTAAATTCTTAATAATTTTATCTTTGAATTTGCATTTTGAAAGAGAAGTTCAATGGTACAATGGAACCTGGGCTAGGGGCATGGAGCCTTGGCTCACTCTTGATCCTACCTCCCTGTGATGTCTCCTCCTCTCTGAAACAAGTCTTGGCCACTCTCTGCCCTGCCTCACCCAGTGCTGCTGTCCCTGACCCCCAGCAGGTGTTTGACTATCACAGATAAAGTTATTATCAATATTTGCATACAGGTGTTTTTGTGAATGTCAGTTTTCCCTTCTCTATGGAAAATATCCAAAAGCGGTATTGCTAACTCATATGGTAGGTATATGTTTAACTTCATTAGACACTGCCCATCTGTTTTCCGAGCAGCTGTACCATTTTGCATTCTCATCAGCAATGTATGAGAACTGTAGTTGTTCTACGTCATCACCACACTTTATACTATCATTATTTTTTTTTTAATTTTAGCCACTTCAATAGGTGTGTTGTGGTATCCCACTGTGGTTTTAATTTGAATTTTCTTATTGGATAATAATGATGAAGGTATTTTATGCACTTATTTTCCATATTTATATCCTCTTTGGTGAAGTGTTTGTTCAATTCTTTGCCTAATTTTTAATTGGGTTGTTTGTGCTCTTATTATTCAGTTCTAGGAATTCTTTATATTTTCTGGATATAAACTATTTGTCAGATATATGACTCACAAATATTTTCTCACAGTCTGTAGCTTGTCTTTTCATTCTCTTGACAGTTTGGCAAAGAAAAGTTTTAAATTTAGATAAAGTCCAATTTTTCAGTTGTTTTTCTTTTATGGATCATGCTTTTGGAGCCATTTCTAAAATCTCTCGGCCTAACCCCAGGTGATAAAAATTTCTTCTATGATTTTGTTAAAAAGCTTATAAATTTATGTCTTACATTTAGATCTATGATTTATTTTGTATTAATTTTTGAGTAAAGAATGAAGTTTAGGTCTATGTTAACATGTTTGCAAATGGATGAGCAATTGTTCCAAAAGTATTTCTTAACAAGACCAATCTTTGTTTAATTTCTTTACACCTTTGTCAATAATCAAATGGCCAGGGACTTCCCTGGTGGTCCAGTGGTTAAGAATCTGCCTTCCAATGCAGGGAACATGGGTTCTTAACAAGACCAATCTTTGTTTAATTTCTTTACACCTTTGTCAATAATCAAATGGCCAGGTACTTCCCTGGTGGTCCAGTGGTTAAGAATCTGCCTTCCAATGCAGGGAACATGGGTTCAATCCCTGGTTGGGGAACTAAGATCCCACATGCCACAGGGCAACTAAGCCCACGAGCTGCAACTTCTGAGCCCATGCACCACAACTAGAGAGAAGCCTGCGAGCCACAACGAAGAGTCTGCATGCCACAACTAAGACCCAACGCAGCCAAATAAATGTTTTAAAAAATACAAAAAAAAAAAAAAGAACACACCACCCTTTAAAAAAATAAATAATCAAATGGCTATATTCATGTAGGTCTATATGTGGTTCCACTGATTCATATGTCTGTCTCTTTGCCAATACTACACCATCTTCATAACTGTCTATAATTTCTACTGAGAAATTATTTTTTATTCAAATAAGTTTGTTTAGCAGCATTTTTTGTGGACAGTTGGTGTTATCAGAGCCCTCAGAGAAAAGAAAATTTGATTTGGTTGGGATGTGGGAATAGCTAGAGAGGACAATGCTTTTTAGTATGTACGGAGTGTTCACGTGGTCCTAATCTCCAAGACTGGGCCAAGGAGTACATCTAAAAGTGGGTAGATACTGAAGACTGATATTGCTCACATAAAAATGAACATCAGTCATTTTCTGTGTAGCCTTGTGGATTTTTGCTCTATTCATGTGCATCCTGATCCCCATCAAATACTAAAGGACACAGATGCAGCTTTTTCTGTATAACCCCCTCTATCTTAGAACTATTTGATGAAATTTCTAGCTGTCTCAGCTTCCCTGAACTCCAATTTCTAGCTTCTCAACTCAGCAAGGCCACCAGACACTGTCTGGGTCTCCTGGCCATGTTCACAGTCTGAGAACTGCCACCAGGCAGAAATCCTGGATGGTATTAGGGCTCACCATCTTTGTTTTCTTTTTCTCAGTGATAACAGCCTTTTACCATCATTTTCCAATGTCTGAAAATAATTGCTTAACATATTGTTCCAGTTTTCTAGCTGTTTACAGTGAAAGGTAAAAGCCAACACTTATTAATCCATCATGGTTGAAAGTAGAAGTCCATTCTTTTATGTCTAACCCTTTAGAATAATCTTGGATTAGGTGTGTGTATGATTATGTGGATATGAAATATCATTTTATAAAGATTTACATATAGATATTTGTGCGAACATAAGTTTTCACCACATGATTGGTAGGTTGTGCTAAGGGTATGGTAACTTTCTATGATATACTTTTGTAAAGTGGTTGTACCATTTGCATTCTCACCACCAATGGATGCAATTACCATTTGCTCCACATCCTGTGCTTGGTATCATCAGTTTTTATTTTCTATTTATTTTTCCATTCTATGAGGTATGACTTTAATTTGCATTTTGCAGGTTAATGACATTGAGAATTTTTCATGTGCTTATTTTCCATCTGTTTATTTTCTTTGGTGATATGTCTGTTCAAATTCTTTAAACATATTTTAACTGAGATGATTGTTTCTTATTGAGTTTTGAGAATTCCTTATATATTTTGGATACAAATCCTATATCAGATAAAAATATTTGCAAACATTTGTATATATTTTCACATAGTCTGTGGCCCATCTTTTCATTCTTTCAACAGGTGTCTTTCAAGAACTTATGTATTTAATTTTGATGAAGTTTAACTTAGCAATTTTTTTGATGGATCATTTTGTTTGTTTATCTATTTTCTTGGCTCAATCCCCTGAGGCAAAAGAAACAAAAGGAAAAATAAGCAAATGGGACCTAATTAAACTTAAAAGCTTTTATACAACAAAATAAATCATAAACAAAATGAAAAGACAACCTACTGAATGGAAGAAAATATTTGCAAATGATACAACCGACAAGGGGTTAACATCCAAAATATATAAACAGCTTATACAACTCAATTACAAAAAACAAAAACAAAAGAACAATCCAATCAAAAAAATGGTCAGAAGACTTGAACAGACATTTTTCCAACACAGACATACAGATGGCCAATAGGCACATGAAAGGATCTTCAACATCTCTATTAGAGAAATGCAAAACAAAACTACAGTGAGGTATCACTTCACACCAGTCAGAATGGCCATCATTAAAAAGTCTACAAATAACAAATGTTGAAGAGTATGTGGAGAAAAGCAAACTCTCATACACTGCTGGTGGGAATGTAAACTGGTGCAGCCACTATGGAAAACAATATGGAAGTTTCTTAAAAACAATAAATATTATCCAGTAATTTCACTCCTGGGTACATATCTGGAAAAAACAAAAACTCTAATTTGGAAAGATATATGCACCCCAATGTTCATAGCAGCACTATTTACAATAGCCAAGACATAGAAGCAACCCAAATGCCTATCAACAGATGATTGGATAAAGAGGAGGTGGTATATATACACAATGGAATCTTATCCAGCCATGAAAAAGAATGAAATTCTGCCACTTGCAGCAATGTGGATGGACCTGGAGAATATTATACTTAGTGAAATAGGTCAGAGAAAGACAAATAATATATGATTCCACTTATATGTGGAATCTAGAAAATAATACAAATGAATGTATATGCAAAACAGAAACAGACTCACAAACATAGAAAACAAACTTGTGGTTACCAAAGGATCCAGGGATGTGGGGTGAAGTGGAAAGGGACAAATTACTGGTACAGGATTAACAGATACAAGCTACTGCATACAAAATTGATAACCACAAGGTTTTACTATATAGCATAGGGAACTATACCCATTATCTTGTAAAAACCTATAATGGAATATAATCTGCAAAAATACTGAATCACCATGCTGCATATCTGAAACTAACACAATATTGTAAAGCAACTATATCTCAATTTAAATAAGAAAAAAATAAGAAATCAATTAGTTTATATTTACCCATATAGTTACCTCTCCTAAAACTCTCCATCTTTGTGTAGATTCATAGTTCCACTTGGTATCATTTTCTTTCTTCCAGAAGGACTCTTTTTTTTTAACCTTTTTTCATTCAAAACTGAAGTCAAAATAAGATTTAAGGTGAATGCAAACTCAAAGAATTCACCACTGCGTACTGCTAGCCAATAAAAATATAACGCAAGGCACATAGGTAATCCTTAATTTTTTAGTACCTGCATTAAAAATGTAAAAAGAAACATAACATTAATTTTAATAATATAATTTAACCCTATATAACCCAAATATAATTTCAATATATTACCATTAAAAATAGTAACAAGGGCTTCCCTGGTGGCGCAGTGGTTGCGCGTCCGCCTGCCGATGCAGGGGAACCGGGTTCGCGCCCCGGTCTGGGAAGATCCCACGTGCCGCGGAGCGGCTGGGCCCGTGAGCCATGGCCGCTGGGCCTGCGCGTCCGGAGCCTGTGCTCTGCAACGGGAGAGGCCACAGCAGAGGGAGGCCCGCATACCACAAAAAAAAAAAAAAAAATAGTAACAAAATATTTTACATTATTTTATACTAAATCTTCAATATCTGATGTGAATTTTACAATTATAGCGTATCTTAATTTGGCCTAGTCACATTTCAAGTTCTCAGAAGTTACATATGACTAGCGGCTATTGTTTGGGATATCACAGGTCTAACTATTTCGACTGACTTAAAATAACTAAGGTCACTTTCCTAGGGTTGGGAATAGGAACTCTAGGCAAGGTAGAAAGTCAATGGGTATTTTGTAGGCAACTAACAATGTGTATAACACCAACCTTGTATCTCCTCTTCCTATGATGTCTCAATTCTCAGAACAATTATACTTTCTTGAATGTATGATAATCTTGGATTTATGTTACCAAAGATTTTGGTTATTTAGGACTATGACTATGAGGGGCTGTGGAACCAGCTGGCTATGCTTTAAGCAGTAACAACTTGCTATATCTTTCCTTGGTTCTATATTACAGAAAAAAAAAAAAGCTGAACAAAGTATCCACGTACCACTTGTACCTAGTACTTAGCACAGACCTCTCAGCAAATATGTAAAAACTAAATCTGCATGACTCAACACAGATCTCCTGCTCATGACCTAGCTCATGATAGGATTCAATAGTCTAAAAAAAAAAAAAAAAAAAACTTTCTGCAAGGTCTTCCAAGCAATTAAGTATAAATACTCGAATTCTTCTAGTCCTTTGGTTACCCCCTCTGAACGACATGAGCTCAATAGTAGGTTGTAGAGGAAAGATTTGCCTGGCTGATAGACCTCCTGTTAACCTGAAACAATATTTCCAGTGTGGAATCTGCATCCTTGGAAATAAAAGAAATGACAATTAAAAGCAACGTTCCCAGTAATCTAGCAGACTCTCCAATAAAAGATTTTCCTTTACAGCCAGAACCATTAAGGCTTTATATTAAAATATCAAAATATTAAAACAATGTTGTTTAATAAGTTAACCCATGTAAATATAATCTCCTAGCATTACGTAGATATTTTATTTTCTGATATAGAAACAGATGAAATGGCACATAGAGGGATGTTCTTCAACATTCTACCTCTTCTAATTTTATTTTAGAAAAAAGCACACTTCTATATCCCTTTCTAAAAGTACATGGAGAAAAAATTACTAGACTAATTTGTGTGCGATGACTTCTTATATTGCCATATCCAGAAGGCTCTATAGCATAGTGGCTATGATTGGGGCTCTGAAATTAGGCTGGCACATATCCAAATCCTGGTTCCAACATATACTAGTTCTGTGAATTGGGAATATTTATCTTTTTACATCAATTTTTCTCATATGTATAACAGATATAGCATAGATAATGCAGATATAATATAGGAATAATGGAATTAACTGGTATTATATCCATCAAGTATGTATCACAGGGCTTGACAAAGAAAGCTCAATAAATAGCATCTCTGGTTTTGTTTGGTTGATTGCTCAATTTCCTAACAATAGGTCATGTTTTTTGGTATATCTTATGTTTTGTTTAAATGTTAGAAACTATGTATAGAAGAGCAGTAGAGACTGAAGTAAATAGAATTTATGGGCAGAAAAAAAGAGTTTGCCTTGTCTTTGGTTAGGCCACCTGTATGAGTGGTTGAATCCATCTAAGCAGTAGTTGAGTTGGTCTTGGGATTGGTTATTGGTACAGTTTCCTTTCTTACTGGGTACAGTATTCCAGCAACTTCAAATTCTTTTGTCATTGGGCTGCTATTTTCCTGAACTCCGTGTGTTGTCTGAAGTGCTAGTGCTGGGGAGTTTTCTCAGCATCTGCTTTTGCTCCTTCTCAATGGAGAGTCTTGTCACTTATGAAAGTCAGCTCCCTTGGTTGAATTGTGGCTTCAGCTCACTAACGCACCCCCTAAGTTATAACTTTATACACTATCTGGTTTTTTGCTTTTGTTGTTGTTCTTAGAATGGGAGTGACATTCTCTTGCGGCTTACCATGTCCTAACAGAAACACCTAAATTGAAACATTTTAGGAAGTCATTTCTGACCTCTGATGAGAATGACTAAGTAAATCATTTGTAAAGATACAAGTCACACGACACTTTTTACATGCAAGGTGCTTGGTAAATATTTCAAATCAAACTCACTTGTGGAGGGAGGTTAAATTCAGAAGATAAACTTCTGTAATCTCAATTAAACACTATAATTTTATAATTCAATAAACTATATTAAACCATCCGTAGAAGACTTACATAATAAAATTGTTTATTACCTACATATATAAAACATAATATCTAAGTAAGTCTTTTGTGGAGGTAATATATTCATTCTCAGTATCTTGATTCAATTACAGTACTGAAAAGCTCAAAGTCTCTTTTTTTGCAAAAGCAATTAAAAATCGTAAAAATTATGCAAAGTTAACTTTCCGGCATCTTACACTTTTATTTAAATGAATGTTAAAGGTCAAAATCTAGTCTATATGATAATAATTCATTGAAATATTTTAGAATCTTTTGTCAACATATGTATGTTCAGAAACCATCTGAAACTCAGTTTTTTTCTCATCACTAGGATATATTTGAATAATATGTAATCTTTTAAAATGGAGAAATATAAAATAATATTCACATGAGAAATATTTTTATCAATTTTGAAGTATTGCAGTCATTCATTAACCATAATAATTGATTAAAATATTCTTAACTAAACCTCTCTTAGATTACATTACGAGGTTGTGCCTAAAAGATACATTTTAAAAAAATTATATTTGACAAAAATGCTCCACAGGGTATGTGGAACAGTAAAACCTCAAGTTTGAAGTCTCACATATTGGCTGCTGTCAAAGGCATAGAGAAAACATAATTGGTGAGACCACGTCACAGATCTTTAATCAAGGGTTCCTCAACCTAGTCACTATCAACATTTTGGACGGGATGATTGCTGTGGGGGCTGTCCTGTGCGCTGGAGGGTATTTAGTAGCATTCTTGGATTTTGCCCACTAGATGCCAGTAGTATTCATCTAATAGTAACAATCAAATATTGCCAAATGTCCCCTAGGTATAAGGGGCAAGTATACTCGCAACTGAGAAACACAACTAACTATGTATTGTCTCCAACACCAGTTCAACCTGAAACATAGATCCAAAGGTAAAAAGTCTCAAACTCTGAAAACCGAGGCTCTCAGAGTACATAAAGAGCTATAATTTGTATATAGATATAGATACAGATAGATATTTTATATTGCTCTCCAGATAGATAGATAGATAGATAGATAGATAGATATTGATATTTTAGAAAAGTCCATAGGATGTTCACCAAAAGGGAATTTAAATGATGTGGACATTACTTACATTTTTCTCAAGATACTTCTATAAAGTTGAATAGAATTAGTAACACAAAACTTAGGCATTTAAATAGAGTAGCACTCTAGGTCTGGGTCTCTGAAGGCAGGAATGTACAATTACCTAGGTTGCACGAATTATGCCATTTCTTAGATGACACATAATTTGGGATTATAAAAATCTAACAGACATCTGTTTTTCACATATCTTCATTTTATTATTCAGACTTCAGGGAGTTTGTTTTCTTGTGAAATAGAAAATAAAATGAAAGTTGGGATTTATAAAAACAGAAAACAGAAGAGCAACATTGCCTACAAAATGGTAAGTGAAAGATAAAGAATCAAAGAAAATCAATACATTTTTACCCTGCACAACATCATTACATGCATTTGGAGGACAACAGGGTAAAAAATTATTATTTTTACCCAGAGCTTACATCAACCTCCTCTTCCCCATCCCATACCAGTCTTTGCCTATTCAGTCAAGTTTCCCTCATCTTCCTCCACCTCTGAGGAGGGGTCGTCTCAGCCAAATGAGTTCCTGAAGTTTTAAAAGGTGGAAATGAAGAACTGGCAGAGAATGAATGAAACACAGAGGCTTTATGCAGAAGGGAAATAAAGCCTATACTCAGGTAAAGATGATGTAACAAAAGCAGGAGAGAGGAAGAAGAAGAACAGGAGAGAAAAGAAAAGAGGCTTCCAAGGCTGGATTTGGAGATGATTTGCATCAGACTTAGAAAATGAGCCAGTGAGAAGTATGAGAAGCTTGGGAGGGAAGAAAAGAAGTATATAAGAATGATTATACAGTGTTCGAATTGGGTCTATTTTAAGTTTTTTTAAAGACATAAATTAAAGCTTTTTATTACTTCTGGTTACTTGTACTTTTGTTTCCCTGAATGTGATTCCTTGCAGAGCCTGGAACAATTAAATCTGGGAACTTAATAAGAGTAAATTCGTATTATTTCACAAGTTTGTAAGTTGAGGCTTTTCGCCATTCAGAATATGACAAATGGATTCTTTTTTTCCTCTTTTGGGGGGAGCAGTGGTTATTTGTTCTTTTGTTTACTTTCATTACTTTTTTGCTGCTTCTGTTACTTTTGTTTATTGAAAGGCTTTATCATTTCCCCCAAACATGAGACTCTTAATCACAGAGATCAAAACCAATAGGAAAAATGATGCTTTCATTTAGAGAAAATTGTTAAAGAAATCACCTCTCATTACATTCAATATACTTTTCACAAAACATATGCTATAAACATGTTTCTGAACTTTTAAAAAAATATTTTATACTTATATTTTTATATATATTTCACATTAACTTGTAACTGAGATTGGTTTTGTTTACACAGATGGAATCTCCCATGAGTCTCCAGCTCCCTCAATTGTGTTTTCAAAATGCATTTTCACAATGCCTAGGATCTGTGCGCACAAAAGCCAAATTCAAGGGAACATTCAGCCAAATGTTCCCTTGATTTTTCTCCCTCCAGGTTTCTGCCTCAGGACTCAATGAATTAATAATCACTTTGTGACATTTAAAACAATGGAAAGGTGTCTTAATCCAGAGGTTCTCAACAAGAGCAGAATTTGCTAGAATTACCTGGAGAGATTTTTTAAATTCACATATCTGTCTCCTTCTGCCTACGCAAAACCTGAAATTTCTAATAGAACTGATATCTGTAAAAAAGATAACTTTTCTTCAGAAAATTGTAATGATTTCAATGTTGCAAGCAGTAGAGATCACCTCTGAACTACTTAACCAGAGAAGACATTTATTGATAATACATTTTGCAACTCAAAGAATTGCTGAACAGTCTGATTAGCAGATTCAGAATTGGGCAAACCAAAAAAACTGGGCAAGAGCCAGGGCAGTAATCAAAATCATACCCCAAATCCCAACTCAAGAGAACACTGTTGGTCACTGAGTACCAGACGCTGCCCCGCGGGCTCCACTGTAACTGGCTCTGGGCACTTGGCATGAGCACAGCCCTTCTTCTTTTGTTACACCTGGAACATGAATGGTGCTGGCCCTATGCCACCTACCATGAAAATGGATCTTCACCCTTCTTCTTTGGTTTACTTGTTCCTAATTCAGAAGCTGGGTGATGGATCTAATTGGCTCAGACAAGCCAGAAGAGGTGCTGGGAGACTGAGTACCTGGCAGTTTCATCTTCGGTGGGGGGTTCTCAAAATTAAGAAGTTTAGATGATGGGTACACCCCAGACTTTGGACAAATAAGTATACATATTTGACTCTGAGTCCCTACTAATATAAAGCTATTTTGAAATCCTTCTCTTTATTGGTAAAATAGCGACTTTTAAATATACATAATTTTAAAGTTGACTAGTGGTATTTTTCATCTAGAAATGAATATTCTAAAGCACTGGTTCCTAATATACAAGCAGATATAAGCTTAATTAAAACAAAGAACAGAAAACAAATCCAATAATAATGAGAAAAACATACATCACTCCAGAAGAGTGACCATCTTTGTTCTGCATTTGTTTTACCACATATACTATAAATCTTAATTTGTCCTTTATTGCTTGTATAACAAAAATGGTGTTGGCCTGAAAATGAGGAGGCCTGGGTTTAGACTTGGCTATGCTACTAATATACTGTGCTCCCTTGGGTAGTCTTTTATTTTCTCTGTGTCTCACATTCCTATTTTATAAAATAGGTACATTAACACAGGATCAAAATACCTCCCAGAGTTCTTAAAAGACACTAATAATAACCTTCTCATGGCTGGCTTCTTCTCGCTCTAGAGCCCCTGCATCACAGTGGCCCTCTGGGATTACTCTATCTAAAATGGCCCCTACTAGAAACTCACTCTCTTATCAATCTGATTTTAGCTCTTTTATCACGCTCCGAAAACATTTTGTTCATTTAGTTGTTCATTGTTTACCTTTCCACCATGAGAATACAAGTCTCTAAGGACAACTGCCAAGTCTGTCTTACTAACCAATGCATCACCAACATCTAGAACAGAGCCTAGCACACAATAGAGACTTAATAAGTACCTGTAAACAAATAGATGAAGGACATAAAACACGTGAAAGCACTTGGGAAAGTTAAAATATCTATAGAAATTAAAATACTTTTCAAGAGTGATGACAAAAGTAGGCTTTTTCACCTAAATCAGATATATCTCGTGTCAACTCTGCCATCAATAAAAATTTAAACATTTTAGCAAATATCACAAATATTGTTCCCCTTCTGATTCTGGCAGCAGTAATGTATTTTTACATATACATAAAGAACTGCACACAAAAAGATTTTATGTGTCTCTTTCAAAATATTTTTCTTTCCTTCAAGGAGAAACTTTCTATGTTATGTGGACAAGTTCCCTGTGATGAATAATACAACATCAGAGGAGGACAGCAGACACCTGCTTCTCTTTCCTTGGTGCTATGGTTCACCTAATACACTCTCATTCTTTCTTTTTTACAATGATATACCACTGCCTTCTAAATGCTCCTTTAATTTCTTCCTCCTGTTGCACTGCCTGATTTTTATGAGGATGAACAAAGAACTACTAGTCCATTTCGATCAGCAGTAAATCTCCCTTTTGCCCTTGTTGCTTCTTAACTGTACTTTTTGTCTTATTTTCTGAAAATGATTAATTTGAGTGGAAAGGTACTATATTACAGCATCCTTGGATTCCACTTCTTTCTGACTAACTGCTGTGTGGGTGAAACTCAAATGAATTGAACTTGGCCAAGGCTATGACACTTTCCTTGTAGGATTAGATCAAACCATGAGTACAGAGCCCATGAAACTGGCACTCAGAACACATGGGATCCACCCAGATCCTGATATTACCTTCCCTTATTAACTTGCATAAATTATTTCCCTCTCTGACCAGTTTCATTACTTGTAATATGATAATGTTAATCAAGACGTCTATAGTTCCCTATGAAATTCACAGGCTAGAATTTGATGCATGATGTGGCCTGGAAAATTCCCTTAAGATTCAGATTATCTATCTTTGAAGTACAGATAAATAATTACAGTATTCCTTACAGATGTAAAAACAAATCTCAAGAATTACTTCCTCATTTTAATATAAAAAAAATAGGTATTTGTGTGCTTCCCTGGTGGCGCAGTGGTTGAGAGTCCGCCTGCCGATGCAGGGGACACGGGTTCCTGCCCCGGTCCGGGAAGATCCCACATGCCGCGGAGCGGCTAGGCCCATGAGCCATGGCCACTGAGCCGGCAAATCCGGAGTCTGTGCTCCGCAACGGGAGAGGCCACAACAGTGAGAGGCCCGCGTACTGAAAAAAAATAATAATAATAAGGTATTTGTGAGAGTTTAATTAACTAAGAGAATGTTTGGTCAACTGAGGTTGAAGAAGAAGTGAAATATACTGAAGGCTCAAGTACCAATCAAAGAACCAAATATTTCAGGTGTCATTTCTAGCTTTATCTAATGATTGCTTTATGACCTGAGATCAATAGCTTAAAGATTTTGGGTCTTGTTTCCTTATCTGTAATTTGAAATGCCTGCTGGATTTAAAAGTACTGTAATCACTAGTAGACTCTCCAATCAGGCTCTCTCTTTCACACAAGAATTGGCCAAGAACATGTGGAACCCAGAGCAACTGATTTATCACATAGATGCCTGGTTCCAAAAGAAAAGGAAAACTATTATTTGCATAGCATTCATAAAGTACAGATGATTTCACATAGATGAGGGCATTTGAGGGTTTCCTTCTGTTAAGGCACCCAACTGAAACTCAGCTACTTTGAGAAGTAATAAGATGGATGCAGAAATATGCAGAATGGAAACTGCACTCTTCATGTACTGATGTTTATATATGGGAAGAGAGGAGATCTTTTTTCTTTGATTGAATGATGAAGGCATGGACAAGGCTAGCCATAGGCCAAATTTTGAGGAACATACCTTTTTTATGTTCTTTACTTTTTAATTCTTCTTTATTTATTAAATCCTCTCATCTCAAGAAGATCATCACTCTTATTTGCCCCAAACAATGACAATCCAATCACAGCTGCCTATATACCAACTTCCTCAAGTATCATCAATGTCCTAGTTTATCATTTAAAACAATTCTAATCTATTAATTAAGCAATTAAAATAAAGGGTATTTTGGAGGGAGAGTGATACTTCTCAAACCATCTGACAAGGGTGAATGATGCTTTAATGGAGGGAAGGCACTAGAATATATCTTTAAAAGTACTGAGGATTGGTTGTTGCCTTTTACATGTGACATTTCTGTTCTTGGATCATTCTTCTTAAGAAAGTAGCCAGGCATTTCGAGTTCCTTTCTTGTGCACCTACCTAAGAAAGGATGCCTTTAATTCAGCTTGGCTTATATTATAATCTCATGAGTATGCTTCACTTCACTCTAGTTGCATAGTGATGATATACAACTTCTTGTAGCTCTCAGGGCAAAGTTAGCTGGAAAGCTTCTTATGATGCTTGCTCCCACATTCTGAATTCTTTACAGTCTATTTTAGAGCCATCTCAGCACTGGTTTTTAAAGAGAAAAATCTTTCCTTTGTTGCTTCAAAGATAGGGGCAGAGTAATGTTAATTCCAGGCTAGTAGAAATACAGTATTAATAGACGGTAATAGTAATAGGCAGAGTAGTAGCAACAAACATGGAAAAAGACATAATAAAAAGAAAATTAATAACAACAGTGGAAATGGCTAAAGACAAACCCTGAATAATGGAAGACATAGCAGGTTTTGTTTTTTGTTTTTGTTTTTCTCCTAGGATTCTTTCTATGTGTGGCCCCAGGTGTAGTAGGCCCAGAGTGAGTTCTGTAAGTAGCTCAAGTTTACTGCTGTAGGTCATGTGCCATAAACTATGAGAATCATGGATGGGATGAAATGAGAAGCTAAGTAAAGAAATGGTATTATAGGTTCTGGAAGGTCTCTTTCACAACCCCTACCAATCAGAGGATTTAGAAATCAAACACATTAACTCACGTAGTACTTCTTTTTCTTCATCTCTCTGATTTTTCTTAAAATAAAAGTAAATGGTGATCTCTAATACATTTCTAGATTAGATAAGATTAGACCACAGTTTACACAAAAACAGCAACAAATGAATGCATATCTGGTACTTAGATGCATTAATCTCTCAAAACACAGAATGGACAAGTGCTATAATGAATGGGTCATATAGTGAAAGAGAACAACAACCTTAATCCAGTGTGTTATGAGAAAATCTCTGGGTAGTAGTATTAATTAGCAGCTGGACTGCTGGAGGATAGCTGTAGAAAGGGACAAGAGGTGAGAACATGTCAACTTTGGAGAATAGAAAAAAAAATCCATTGCAGGGCTATAGAACACAGCAACAGCACATTTTAGAGACAAGGAAGATTAAGCAATTCTAAATCAGTGTCTTTTGAGGCTGTTTTTTAAGGAAGACAAAAAAATCAGTACAGTATATAGTATATAAAGGATGGACTCTCAATATTTATTTTTCTTTATAGATGGTAAACGATTAACATTGAAATTTTAGTTCTACATGAAGGTTTCTAATTTTTTTCCATTGAGTAAGGTGAAAAAAATTCTGATTAAAACAGGAGCAAAAAGAAAGAAAAATTGTACAGAAAGAAAAATATCCTGCTCTTCATTACAACTTGCCTTTAGTTGATAAAATTCCAATAGCTATATTCCATTTGGTGAGATACAGGGAGGGGGCAGCATCCTTCCAATTCATATACAATAAAATGAGAAGTCTAACAAACAGAATATTAACTATCCTTTCAAATAACTCAATTGGGAAATAATGATCAGTGTCAGGCATAATACCACAGGGTCAGTAAACTTTCATCCCACAGTGCAATATTTTACTATGTTTGCCCCTGAAATCAGTTACTATCTACTCTACCATTTGTCATGTACATCATTTAGATTTTCTGAATGTAAGAATAGTTGACCTTAACCATTCTACAACTGCTAGAAGTTGAAGGTCATGCCATATGTCATTGAAAAGAGAATTTCCTCTGAATTGGCAATAAACTCTTGACTCTGACCTGTGACATTAATGCCATGAAGTAAAATGTTTTCCGTCTTTGCAATTTACATAGACAGCACATGTACTTTATTCTACTAGACTGTTGTTTTACATCTTTACAAGAATCTTGCCCTTTTAAAAGAAGGTATTCAAGCAGCAAGATTTACTTACTGCTAAAATTAACACGCTTCCAGAGAATTTGAACAATTTCTCTTTTTTCTCTACTGTATGTTTGATAGCTAGAGAAATAAAGAGAGGTAGGTATCAAAAACCTGAATAATCTGAGAAGCCACAAACATGATGTAGTTGAAAACTGAAGATACTGCTTTTTTAAATGTCTGTAAATATTTAAGATCCATGTTTCAAAATCTTTGTCAATTATTAACTTTTCTCTGCATACGATTTGTTGAAGTAAAATAAGAGTAAGGACCCTGGTTAAATACTCTACTGCATTTAATATATTTAACATCTCATATAATACTGTCCCAATTATACAATTTACAATCTAGATTTTAACTGACAAATGCTCTGTAAGAAAAATGCAATGTACTCATATATTAAAAAAAAAAATAAATCTAAGGTTATATTTTGTTCAGTTCTAAACTCATCTTTGAGACCTTTCATTTCATTTTATTTCTTATCATACCATGTAGATGTGATTTTTGTGTTTCTTAGTGGAAAAGAGAATAGAATGGTTCTAAAGGCTGAGCACTTTGAGTAACCAAGGTACCATGAAGAGTCTCTATTTTTCATCAGCTTAGATTTAGAAGGGTCCCAGGGAGGAGTGTAAACAGAAAGGTAAGAATAGAATATATTCTTCCTTACACGAATATATAAGTACCTTGAGTACTATTTTACAAACAATGATTTGTGTATCACAAGTGTTTATTGCAACCTCTCTCTGTGTTTTTCTATCTCACCTCCATATTTTTCATATATTTAATGATGCCAATATACTCAGTTATTTATCTTCATTTATTCTCTCATCTCCAACATGACTGTAATCTTCCTGTGCACAAGAAGCACACTGTACACGTCTTTGTGCATTAATGCCTGGCACATATTGGGTACTAGGTAAATGCCTGTTGGATACTGGTAAGGAAGAAAAAATAAAATTTCATATGTTTAGAATCTATTCTTTATGTAGTACTTCACTTTAGTTTTCCTAAAACTTCCTCCTTCCAGTTGGAAGGAGCTTACTGTGTTTGTGTGCCATGTTTGGGTTTCCATCTTGGCTCCTACACTCATTAATTATGAGAATCTAGGCAAGATACTTAACAATTTGTGTCTCATTTTCCCACATGTAAAATGGATATAGTAATTGTACCTACCAAGTAGGCTTATTAGGAGTATTATTTGGGTTACAATATGTAAAATAGCTCAAAGGGTGCCTGGTATAGTAAGTGTTATGTGTTTGCTATGATAATTATTAATATCTTCTATTTATCTAAAAATAGGATAATAATACCTACTTCATAGATTTATTAGCACTAAGACAATAAATGTAAAGCAACTAATAATTTTCTGGTAAATTGGGTGTGAGATATGAGAGAAAGAGGAGTCCAGGATGACTCTAAGGTTTTTTCCTGAGCAACTAGAAGAAAGGAGTTGCTATAAGCTGAGATGGGAAAACCAGGAAGAACATTTTTAGGGAAGTAATTCAAGAGCTCAATATTGGAAATGTTAATTGGAAATTCTATTAAATAGTTGAATGTATATTTTAGGCAAGCAACTGGATGTAGACTAGAGAAGAAAGAATACAAATCAGTAATTCCAAAATGAAAGTACTAATCCATGGGGCCTATATTGAGTTAATTGAACCAATTGTATACATCAGTTGTTTCTAACTTATTAGATATTTGGGATATTTCCAGAACCTGATAACAGACATATGAACACATGCGCACAGAATGTGCATACATTTAATTTTTATGCTTGGAAATTTGATTTTATCCACATAAGCCATAAAGACACTGTTGACAAAATTACAATCTTTCTCATTCTAATTTTTCATGCAAAATAACACTTCCTGAAAAATAATTTTAGCAAATTACACAAATAAAATCAAATATAAACTTTATTTCTGCATAAAAGTTAATTTCAGCAGACAGCTGCTATTTTTTGGCTTGAGAAGCTAAAAACATGTGTGGTACAGTCAATTTATTTAGATATTAAATGATTTCAGATTTTGTATTTTGGTGGTAGCAAGATTTTAAAACCAAAATTCAAATAAACATACTTTAGTAAATGATATGAGTTCTCATGGTTCACTTTACAACATCCTTATAGAATTGTATAAATGAGTAACTGAATTCTATAAGAATGTGAGTTGAGTTCTATTAATATCTTTGTCCTCAAACCCATAAGGTCATCTGGTAAAGTCTGTATCAACCCTCATAAAAATGTATTTTGGCACTGAAACACTGGCATGGTTATTTATCTCATAGCCTCTCTTCCAAAATGGTGGCATGGCCAAAATATTTCGAATTTTAGGATCACTATTCAAGGTAAAAATAAGAACTTGAATCAACTTATTTTCCCCATTAATAAAGTCAAATTTAGTATCCAAGATACCTAAGCAGTGAATAAATTTATTACTATAAAGCTATTTTGAATCAGTTGCAAGAATGAGCAATAGAACAGAAAATTAAGAGCACAAGTCATTTACGATAGCATAAAAATAATAAAACACTTAGAAATAAATATAACAAAAGTGGTACAAAATCTGTGCTCTGAAAACTATAAAACATTGTTGAGAGAAATTAAAGAAGACCTAAATAAATGGAAAGACATCTCATGCTCCTTCATAAGAACATTTAACACAATATTGTTAAAGTGGGAATACTTTCCAAATTGATCTACAGATTTAAAGTAATTCATATCAAAATTCCAGTTAGCTTTTCTGCAGAACTGACAAACTAATACAAAAATTCATATGGAAATGCCAGGGACTCAGACTCTCCAAAATAATCAACACAGTTTTAAAATTATGCTTTGTGAAGCTCTTTTTTAAGTCATTTAGGAGAAGAAAAGGGTAACAAAGTATATCTATGCCAACTTTTGGATTTATCTATCTAGTCACCTTTACTGGTGGTTTTTTTTTTTTGGTAACTTTTTTTTTTATTGAAGGGAAGATTCTTTAAATTCTATAGTGCTTTACAGTTTTCAAAACTTTCACACACATGATTTCATATAATCCCATAATAATGCTTTTTTTTAATGCACTACCCTTATACTGCCCCTCCTCCCTTCCCTCTCCCCACTAGTAACCACTAGTTTGTTCTCTATGAGTCTGCTTTTTTTTCATTTTATTCACTAGGTTGTTGCATGTTTTAGATTCCACATATAAGTGATATCATATGGTATTTGTCTTTTTCTGACTTATTTCACTTAGCAGAATGCCCTCCAAGTCCATCCATGTTGCTGCAAATGGCAAAATTTCATTCTTTTTCATAGCTGGGTAGTATTCCATCACATGTATATGTGATATATATATCAAACCACATCTTCTTTATCCATTCATCTGTTGATGGACACTTAGGTTGCTTCCACATGTTGGCAATTATAAATAACACTTCTATGAACATTGGGGTGCATGTATCTTTCTGAATTAGTGTTCTTGTTTTTTTCAGATATATACCCTGGAGTGGAATTGCTGGGTCATATGGTAGTTCTATTTTTAGTTTTTTGAGAAATCTCCATACTGTTTTCCACAGTGGCTACACCAATTTACATTCCCACCAACATTGTAGGAGGGTGCCCTTTTCTCCACACCTTCGCCAATGTTTGTTATTTGTGTTCTTTTTGATGATTGCCATTCTGACAGGTGTGAGGTGATATATCATTGTGGTTTTGATTTGCATTTCCCTGATGATTAATGATGTTGAGCATCTTTTCATGTGCCTGTTGGCCATCTGCATTTTCTCTTTGTGCTCTTTACTTTTTTATGTGCATTCAAGTAAGTGCCTAATATTTTTTTTCATTTCAGCTTAAAGAACTCCCTTAGTATTTCTTGTATACGAGGTCTGCTAATGATAAATATTCTTAGTTTTTGTTTATCTGGGAATGTTTTAATTTCTCCTTCATTTCTGAAAGACTGTTTTGTTGGATACAGAATTCTTTAAATAGGTCATTTCACTGCCTTCTGGTTACCAGTGTTTTCTGATGAGAAACCAAATGTTAATCTTATTGAGGATAACTTCAAGAGATGAATCATTTTTCTCTTCCTGCATTCAAGATTCTTCTCCTTGTCTTTAGTTTAACAGTTTGATTATGACGTGCTTAGATGTGAATCTCAAGTTTACCCTTCATGGACCTCTTTGAATTTCTTGGATATATTGATTAAAACTTTTCATCAAATTTGGGAAACTGTTGACCCTTATCTCTTCAAAAATTATTTCTGATCCTTTCACTCTCTCCTTTGCTTCTGGAACTCCCATTACATATATATTTTTATTTTTGATGGTGTCCTACATATCTCTAATTTTCTGGTTATTTTCCTTCATTCTTTTTTTTTTTTTTTTTCCTGTTTCAGACTGGATAATCTCAGTTGACCCTGTCTTCAAGTTTACTGATTTTTTTCTTCTGCTGATACAAATCTACTCTTGAGTCTCTACTTTGGATTTTTCCTTTTAGGTATCATAATTTTCAGTTTCAACTATTTGGTCCTTTTTTTATAAATTCTATTTCCTTATTGATGTTGTGTATATGTTGATTCATAATTCTCATACTTTTAAAAACTTTTTAGACACTGTTTCCTTTAGTTCGTTTCACACACTTACAATAGGTGATTTAACATCTTTCTAAAATCCAATATCTAGGCTTACTCAAGAATGGTTTCTATTAATTTTTTTTGCTGTGCATGGGCCATACTTGTCCGTTTCTTTGCACATCTTGCACTTCTTTGTTGAAAACTAGACTTTCAAATAATATAAAGTTTATATTATTTATATTATTTTATTGTATATTATTTATATATTCATTTATATTTATATTATTATACTATATATATTTATGTTTAATTATATATATAAAATACTTGGAATATTAGATCCCTACCTCCCAGGGTTTGTTGTTGTTGCTGTTTGTTTAGTCACTATCCTAGACTAATTTTGCAAATTCTGTATAATTTATCACATGTGTCCACTGAAAACCAATGGGTTTGAAAACCAATGGGACTGACAGCAGGCCTGTAAGAAACCTAGACTCCACTCATGAAGAGCACATTACACACTTGCTTACTCCTAAAACAAACTGGAGGAAGCAGATTGAAACTGCCCAGGTCTCTGGCCAGTTTCCCTCAACTGCCCCAGCAAGCACACCAGCCTGAGCTGAGTGACTGCTCTAGCCCAGCTTGCTCCAAAACACAGCTCCACATTAGGGTGAGAGCAGCCAAGTCTAAGCCAAGTGCACAGTTCTGAGGGACAGAGCCAGCTTGGACACAGCATGGCATCTGAATGGGGAAAGGTGGCCATTGCTGGTGATTACAGAGGCAGCAGGTTGGGAGCATTCCAGAAATCTGACTGGTGCTAGGATCACCACACCCAAGCCTGACCCAAACAAAGTGCCCATTCCAGCTCCTCTTGCTCTAGCCCTACTCTCCTCTGGGGCAAGGGTGCTGGTGCTGGGATGAAGAAGAGCACACAATTAGAGGGAACAGAGTTAGTTCAGACCCAACCCCCTTCAGTACTTAGGAACCTGACCCCAAACCCAATAGACTGGTGTTGGCCACTGAGCAGTAGGAAAGCCCCAGCTCACAACTGGCTCTGGCTCTAGTTTCTCCATCTACAGCCCTACCTCCTACCACGGTGACAGATGCCGCACACCCTAGGGGAAAGGTGACTCATCACATCAGATCCAACTCTTCCACCAAAGTAACTGGGCACTCACAGACTCTATAGGGATGCTCCCACACAAGGACACCCTTCAAGACTGGGATAGGTAACTGTCTCACCTATTTTGTAGAGACAAAAAAATTAAGCAAAATGAGAATACAAAGGAATTTATTTCAAATGGAAGAACAAGAGAAAATCCCTGAAAAAAAAAAAAAAACTAATGAAACAGAAAGAAATAATTTACCAGATAAAGTGTTCAAAGCATTATTAATAAAAACACTAGCTGAATTAGGGAACAGAATAGATGAATACAGTGAGAATTTTTAACAAAGGAACTAGAAAATGTAAAAAAGATTCAATCAGAAATGAAGACTACAATAAATGAAATGAAAAACACACTAGAAGGAATTAACAGCAGACTAAGTGATACAAAAAAAAAATGCAGAAGTGATCTGGAAGATAGAATAATGGAAATCACCCAATCAGAACAGCAAAAATGAAAATAAATTTTTTAAAATGATAACAGTTTAAGGGACTTCTGAGACAATATCAAGCATACCAATATTAGCATTACTGGGGTCCCAGAAGAAGAGACAGAGAAAAAGGTCAAAAAAGGATTTGATGAAATTATGGCTGAAAATTTCCCAAACAGAAAAAAGGAAACAGATATCCAGGTACAGGATGCACAGAGGATCCCAAACAAGATGGGCCCAAACAGATCCACACCAAGAAATGCCATAATTAAAATGGCAACAGTTAAATGTAGAGAGAGAATTCTAAAGGCAGCAAGAAAAAAACAAAAAGTCATATACAAGGGAACCCCCAGAAGGCTATCAGCTGATTTTTCTGAAAAAATTTGCAGGCCAGAAGGGAGTTGCAGGTTATAAGGTGATGCAAGGAAAAAAACTTACAACCTAGGATACTCTACTCAGCAAGATTATCATTTATAATTGAAGGAGGTATAAAGAACTTCTCAGACAAGCAAAAACTAAAAGAGTTCATAAATACTAAACTTACCCTAAAAGAAATGTTAAAAGGATTTTTCTAAGTGAAAAAGAAAAGGCTACAACAAGAAGTAAGAATCTATAAGAAAGGAAAAATCCCTCTAGTAAAGGCTATGAATCAAGCACTTAAATATGCTAGTACAAAGTTTAAAAGACAAAAGTAGAATTACAAAAAACATAAAGATGTAAAATATGACATCAAAAACAAAAAGTGTGAGGGGGAGTTAAAAAATGTATATCTTTTAGAATTTGTTTGAACTTAAATGACTACCAGTTTAAAACAAGCAGACATAGTTATAGGTCAACATATAGGAACCCCATGGTAACCACAAACTAAAAAACTATAATTAATACACAAAAACTAGACAGAAAAGAACACAAGCTTACTATTCAAGAAAATCATCAAACTACAAGGGAAGAAGCAAAAAGAAGAAGAAATGAACAGAGAAGAACTACAATAACAATAGGAAAACAAGTAAATACTGGCAATCAGGACATATCTCTCAATAATTGGTTTAATAGTCAATGGACTAAATGCACCAATCAATAGACAGAGGGTGGCTGATTAGATATATATATAAAAAAAAGAGACCCATCTACATACTGCTTACAAGAGACTCACTTCAGAGCTAAAGGCACACACAGATTGAAAGTGAGGGGATGAGAAAATATATTTCATACAAATAGAAATGACATCAAGGCAGAGGTTGTTATACTCATATCAGACAAAATAGACTTTAAAACAAAGTTTATAACAAAAGACAAAGAAGGGCATTACATAATGATAAAGGGATTGATACATAAAAAGGATATTATACTCATTAACATATATGCACCTAATATAGGAGCTCCTAAATATAAAGCAAATATTAACAGACATAAAGGGAGAAACTGACAATAATACAATAATAGTAGGGGAATTTAACACCCTACTGACATCAGTGAACAGATCATTCAGACAGAAAATCAATATGGCAACATTGGTCTTAAATGACACATTATACCAGTTAGCTTAATAGATATCTACAGAACATTCCATCCAATAACAGCAGAAATACATTCTTTTCAGGTGCACATAGAACATTCACCAGGATAGATCACATGCTAGACCACAAAACAAGTTGTAACAAATTTTAGAGGATAGAAATGATATCAATCATTTTCTCCAAACAAAACAGTATGAAACCAGAACTAACTTACAGGAAGAAAAATGGGAAAAACACAAACACATGGAAACTAAACACCATGCTACTAAACAATGGGTCAATGAAGAAATCAAAGAGGAAATTAGAAAATACCTTGAGACAAATGAAAATAAAAACAAAAGTTTCTAAAATCTATGTGATGAGGCAAAAGTAATTCTAAGAAGGAAGTCTGTAGTTATACAGGCCTTTCTCAAGAAACAAGAAAAGTCTCAAAAAACCTAAACTACCATCTAAAAGAATTAGAAAAAGAAGGAAAAAAAAGCACAAAGTCAGCTGAAGAAAAGAAATATTAACAATCAGAGAAGAAATAAATAAAATAGAGGTCAAAACACAATAGAAAAGATCAATAAAACCAGGAGCTGTTTTTTGAAAAGAGAAACAAAATTGATAAACCTTTAGCCAAAAATGGATAAATGTCTAGAAACATACAGCTTTCCAAGAGTGAATCAGGACGAAATACTTAACAATATGAACAGACAGATGACTAGTAGTGAAACCGATTTGTAATTTTAAAAAAAAAACCTCTCAGCAAAACAAAGTCCAGGACTGGCTGGCTTCAAAGGGGAAGTTCTACTAAACATATAAAGAAGAATTAATATGTATCCTTCTCAAACTATTCCAAAAAATTGAAGAGGACAAAACACTCCCAAATTCATTCTATGAGGCCACCATTACCCTGATACCAAAACCAGACAAAGAAACTACAAAAAATGAAAATTACAGACCAATATCTCTGATGAATATAGGTGCAAAAATCCTCAAGAAAATACTAGCAAATCAAATTCAACAATATATAAAAAGGATCACACACCATGATCAAGTAGGATTTATCCCAGGGATGCAAGAATGGTTTAATATCAGCCAATCAATCAGTGTGATACACCACATTAACAAAAGAAAGAATAAAAGACACATGAACGTATCACTAGACACAGCAAAAGCATCTGACAAAATTCAATATCCATTCATGATAAAAACTCTCATCAAAGTTGATATAGAGGGAGCATACCTCATCATAATAAAGGCCATTTATGACAAACCCACAGCCTATTTAACATATATTGGAAGTGGTATTTAACATAATTGAAAGTCCTAGCCATAGCAGTCATACAGAAATAAAAGGTATCCAGATTAGAAGGGAAACAGTAAAACTATCATTATTTGCAGATGACAGGATACTATATGTAGAAAACCCTAAAGTCTACCCCCAAAAACTACTGAAATAAATGAATTCAGTAAAGTTGCAGGATACAAGATTAATATACAGAAATCTGTTGCTTTTCTGTACACTAATAATGAACTATGAGAAAGAGAAAGTAAAAAATAATCCTGTTTAAAATTAAATCAAAAGGAATAAAATACCTAGAAATAAGTTTAAGGAGGTGAAAGACCTATACTCTGAAAACTACAAAACTCTGATGGAGGAAATTGAAGATGATACAAAGAAATGGAAAGATATCCTGAGCTCTTGTATTAGAAGAATTAATATTTTTAAAATATTTTAAAAGGCAAACTACAGATTTAATGAAATCCCTATCAAAATACCAATGGTATTTTTGTATTCACAGAATTAGAACAAATAATTCTAAAATTTGCATGGAACTACAAAAGATTCCAAATTGCTAAAGCAATCCTGAGAAAAAAGATCAAAGCTGAAGGTATTACCCTCCCTGACTTCAGCCTAACCGACAAAGCCACAGTAATCAAAACAGTATGGTACTGGCATTAAAATAGACACGTGAGTCAATGGAACAAAATAAAGAGCCCAGAAATAAACCTACACGCTTATGGTCAATTAATCTACAAAAAAGAAGGCAAGAATATACAATGAAGAAAAGCCATTCTCTTCAATAAGTGGTGCTGGGAAAACTGGACAGCTGTACATAAAACAATGAAATTAGAGGGCTTCCCTGGTGGCGCAGTGGTTGACAGTCTGCCTGCCGATGCAGGGGATGCGGGTTCGTGCCCCGGTCCGGGAAGATCCCACATGCCGCGGAGCGGCTGGGCCCATGAGCTATGGCCGCTGAGCCTGTGTGTCCGGAGCCTGTGCTCCACAATGGGAGAGGCCACAACAGTGAGAGGCCCATGTACAGCAAAAAAAAAAAAAAGAAAATTAAATTAGAATATTTCCTCATACCATATACAAAAATAAACTCAAAATGTGTTAAAGACCTAAGTGTAAGATCTGAGACCATAAAACTCCTGGAAGAAAACATAGGCAGACACTTTTTGACATAATTCATAGCAATATTTTCTTAAATCTGTCTCCTAAGGCAAAAAAAATAAAAGCAAATACAAACAAATGGGACATAATTAAACTTAAAAGGCTTTGCACACAAAAGAAGCCATCAATGAAACAAAAAGACAACCTACGGAATGGGAGAAAATATTTTCAAATGATATGACCAACAATGGGTTAATAGTCAAAGTACATAAACAACTTATGCAACCCAACAACAACAAAAACACAATTAAAAAATGGGCAGAAGACCTGAATAGACATTTTTCCAAGGAAGACATACAGATGGTCAACAGCTACATGAAAAGATGCCCACCACTGTTAATCATCAGAGAAATGCACATCAAAGCCACAATGAGGTATCACCTCACACCTGTCAGAATGGCTATCATCAAAAAGAGCACAAATAACAAATGTTGGCAAAGATGTGGAGAAAAGGGAACCCTCATACACTGCTGGTGGAAATATAAATTGGTATAGCCACTGTGGAAAACAGTACAGTGGTTCCTCACAAAAATGAAAATAGAACTTCCATATAACCCAGCAATTCCACTCCTAGGTATATGTCTGAAGAGAATTAAAACACTAATTCAAAAATATACATGTACCCCAATTGTTCATAACAACATTATTTACAATAGCCAAGATATGGAAGCAACCTATATGTCCATCAACAGATCACTGCATAAAGAAGATGTACTATGTATACACAATGAAATATTTCTGAGCCATAAAATCAGTGAAATTCTGCCATTTGGAAGACGGTGGATGGACCCAGAGAATATTATGCTTCAATAATGTGAAATCTAAAAAATGTGACATCTAAAAATAAAACAAATAAATATAGCAAAACAGAAACAGATACACATGTATAGAGAACAGATTGATATTTACCGGAGGGAAGGGAAGAGAGGCAGGATGGGGGTAGGTGATTGAGTGGTACAAACTTCTAGGTATAAAATGGATAGCCTGCAGGGATGTATTGTACAGCACAAGGAAATATAGCCATTATTTTGTGATGACTTTAAGTGGAGTATAATCTATAAACATGCTCAGTCACTATGTAGTATACCTGAAACTAAATGAAGTTGTAAATCAACTATACTTCATTAAAATAAATAAATTTAAACCATTATTATTTGCAGATAAAAAATGCTAATAGAATTCAAAAAGTAAAATAAAAATAAAATTTATAAGATAAATGTTTCACACACAGAGAAAGAGAGACTTTTGTATAACAGCAATACCAACTCCAATTGGAAATTTGTCAAATCCTATTCACAATAACAAAATAATTGAAACATATTTAGAAAACTATTCAATTGAGGCAACCTAGCATATTCTTCTATGGGAAGACTCAGTATTATAAAGCTGGCCCCAGTTATCCTATGCATTCGTGGGAGGTAGCCTCTAACACCCTGAGGATGCTCACCTCCTGGTGTTTATGCCCTGGCACAATGCCCTCCCATTCACTTCTAATAAATGGAATATGGCAAAAGTGACGGGCTGTCACTTCTGAAATCAGGTTACAGGAAAAGACTCTGGTTTCTGCTTGCTCACACTCTCTTACCCTCTCCCTGTCTGGTTCTGAGGGAAGTTAGTGGCCATGTTGTTGACTTATAGAGAAACCCATGCAGCAAAAAGCTGAGAACAGCCTTTGGCCAACAGCTGGGAGAAAATAAATCCCTCCGTCCAGCAATCCCTGAGGAACTGAATCCTGACACCAACCTGGAAGCAGATTCTACCCCAGTCTAGTCTTGAGGTGACTGCAGCCCCAGCTGGCAGCTTGACTGCTGGTTTATAAAAGACCTTGAGGTAGAGGCATCCAGAAAAACCATGCCAGGACTCCTGAGCCACAGAAACTCTGAGATAATATTTTTTAATTTAATAAAGTTAGTAGTGTATTGTTTTCAGCTGCCAAATTTTGGAGTAATTACATAGCAGTGGATAATTAATTTAGGTTTCAATACAAATACAACAAAACTGTTTATGGAATTTTAAAAGCTAACATTAATTACCTGTAGAAAACGTTAAAGAATTATTATGACAATTCTAACAAAGGAGGGCAGTAAGGAGAGATTTGTTTCTATCATACATTGTAAAAGGACATCTATTAAAACAGGATGTTTCTTGATTTAGGAAGAGACACAGATCAATGGAAGACAATAAAGAGTCCAAAAACAAAGGATTATATATGTAGGGGTAAAGGGATGATTTGAAATGAGGGGAAATGATAATTTAAATAATATCTTCAGGATAAATGAGCTCTCTCTTGAAAAAAAATGACTAAAAAAGCCAACATCATTACATATACAAAAAATTAATTGAAGGTGAATTAAAGTGCTAAAAGTTTAAAAAAGAGGACTATTTTTTTTGTTGTTGTTTCATGTGTTTTTCAGGTGATGAAGAAATCCTTTCTAGGTAAGACTAAAAAAAGACATGGAAAGATAGATATATTTGACTACATAGAAATCTCCTTTATGATTAAAGATACTATTAACAGACTTAAAACAGGAGGCCCAAACTGGGAGAAAATGTTTGGAAAATATCTAATAAACAAAGGGTAATATACATAATCTAGAAATATATTCCACAAAAGAATAAGGATATAACTCCATAGAATGTTTTAAAAAGCAATTCAAATATATATGTATGTATGTACATTGTATATAGAGAGTATGTGTGTATACAGTCAATTCTCATTATTCACAATTCCATATTTGAGAATTCTTCTGCTCCCTGAAACTTATTTGGAACCTCAGAATCAAAACTCTGGAGGTTTTGCAGTCATTTGCAGACACGCACAGAGCTGTGAAACATTTGAGTTGCCCTATATGCACGTTCTCAGCTGAGGCTGAACAAGGTGATGCTCAGCCTGCTAGTTTCAGCTCTCAGACAGTGATGACCAGAGGGTGGAGGTGGTAGCCAGCCGTGCAATGGCTTGCATGGGCTTGCATGCCAAGCCCTGGCACCTGTTAGTGGGATGGCCTTAGGCAAGTCACTTAATGCTTCTGAACTTTTTTTTTTTTCGGTAAAGTAAAGAAAACAAAATCTACCAGGATAAATTGTTTTTGGGGGATTCAAGATTAAGATTGTAATCCATGTGAGACTGTGTGTGTCTGTGTGTGTGTACACAATAAACATGTACAAATGCTCAACCTCACTAGTAATAATGGAAATGCATGTTAAAATAATCAAAAATTTTACCAGTAGATTAAAAATAGAGGTTGATAATATAGAGTTTTGATGAAGCTGTGAAAGAAGTAGTACTTTTACTGTTGGGGGAAGGGATACAGATGAATATAAACTTCTTAGAGATAATTTTGCAGTATCTAGGAAAACCAATCAGTCACTTAGAAATCTATCTCACAGACATAAAGATTTCTTTACATTGTTTGTAAACAAAAACTTAAAACAATCCAGTGTCTATCAGCAGGGAAATGGTTTAAAATACTTAGTCCCATCCGCACTCAAAAACAGAATGAAAAAGTAAGAAAAATAAAAGACATATATACCAAAGTATTGATTCATTTTATTTCAAGTGAAAATTTTAAAAAATTATATGTGGACTATATATAGGTATAAACATATGTAATATATAATTCCTTTATGTAAACATGCATGTATGTACATCCAATATAGAGATATAAATAATATAATTATGTAAATATATAGGAAAAGTGTTTTAAGGATACGTTTCAAATCGTTTATATTAGTTACCTAGAGCAGGATGCAGAATCTTATTTCAGGAGGATAGGGAGTGATGTCAAGTTTTTATTGCTGCTTTTGTTGCTGTTTTCACTTAACAGTATTGTTCTCGAATATTTTCCCCTCTTTAAAAGGAGCATGCATCTTTGCATTACCTTTATAATTTAAGTTTTATTTTCCACTTACCATTCAAAAAATTTACCCAATTAAAAATGTCACAATGCTTAGTTTTGTTTATACTTCTTAGCCTAGCTTCCTTTTTTTTCCTATCATTATCCCAATTGCCTATTTAGTATTAAATTATCTGGCTACATTTTGATGGAAGTGAATTGGTTTCCTTTTCTCTATAAAGAAAACACTATAAAGACAGTATATAATTGAGTACCCTCAAACCTACCCAAAATTTCCTAAGCAGACATAATAGAATTTATTTCTCTCTTATAGAAAGTTGGAGGATCTCCTTTCATTTGTTTGTTTAGAAATATTTAAGCATTTAGCAACTCTGTTCAAATTTAAGCAAAACTTACAAAACTGATATGCTTTATTCAGAGAACATAAATTATAAAATTAGAAACAGCACTGGCTTCATTTTTCCCTATGAAACATCAAGTCATACATGGCAAAAGAAAATATGTTATTTTGCAAGACCCAGAATAACTGTTACATGTGTCTAAACAATTATTTAATTTATTCTTAATAACGCAAATCTTTTCTCAGGGTCAAAGGTATCAAGTTGCTTTTATACATCATTGTTTTGAAGGAAACAGTAAAAGTCAAGTTGCTTGAGAGTACATTAAATTATATGCTAGTTAATAGTCCTAGAGAGATGGCTTAAAAATAAATTGTCCATAATACCTTTTTGTGTGTGTGTGTGGTACACTTTTTTTTTAACAACTTTATTGGAGTATAATTGCTTTACAATGGTGTGTTAGTTTCTGCTTTATAACAAAGTGAATCAGTTATACATATACATATGTTCCCATATCTCTTCCCTCTTGCGTCTCCCT
>NC_041221.1:91078946-91143777 GCF_002837175.3 Physeter macrocephalus | reverse complement strand
TCCATTTCTCTAGGAGGTGGGTCAAAAAGGATCTTGCTGTGATTTATGTCATAGAGTGTTTTGCCTATGTTTTCCTCTAAGAGTTTGATAGTTTCTGGCCTTACATATAGGTGTTTAATCCATTTTGAGCTTATTTTTGTGTGTGGTGTTAGGGAGTGTTCTAATCTCATACTTTTACATGTATATGTCCAGTTTTCCCAGCACCACTTATTGAAGAGGCTGTCTTTTCTCCACTGTATATTCTTGCCTCCTTTATCAAAGATAAGGTGACATAATACCTTTTAATAAAGGAGCTAAATGCATTTTTTTATTCTCTGTTAAAAACAGATGCCTATTTGGCACTGTTTGGAATCCCATTTGCCATGTATATTTTGATTAATATTATGCTGGGTAATCTGCTCTATGTGGTATAGGTTCAGTAACCTCACTGTAAAATAATGAGCCGTCAAGAATAAAAAATATGCTCACTATAAAGTTGCATATTCTGAGAAGCCAGTGAACGTATTCAAATGAAATGAAAAAATGAGGTTTTCACCCAGTAAATTTGCTTGAACTGAAACTTACATTTCTCAATTTGTATTTAGCTGTCAGTCTGTACACTAAAAACTGGACAAGCTATCAACCTTTTGCATATGTTTTCTATAAATACCTTTTCTTCTCTGATTCCACTGCCATAGGACTCTGCAGAAGGAGTGGTCTTAAGGGAGCTTACAGCAACTGGGAGGCAGCCAATGGCAGTGAGTTCACACATTAAGTGGAATCTCCAGAAAAGGACCAGCACTCATATTTTATGAAATATGTAACATGATTTACCCAGGGTTGTCAGAAGAGATGAATTTCAGCCAATGCAAGGTAATAAATAGTAATATGTGCTGCATATATTTGACTTATAACCCTTGGCATTTTGAAACAAAATTCTTTTGAAGAATTAATTTTATACATCATAAAGTTTTCTATTGTTTTTCCTGTTTGGGCTGTCTTTGTCAACAGACTTCTTATGAAAATAATATTTAAAATTGTAAATGAAGCAATACTTTTGGGAATACTCACCTAGGACTTTCTTTCCAGGCAACACTTGAGACAGGAAACAGAGCAGTATACAAAATGGTTGGTTTCATTAAATCAGAACCTAGGGAGGGAAAAAACCCAGTAAGTTGTTTGTCCATGATTATGGGAAATTTGTTATTAAAGTTTAGTGCTATTTTCTCTCATGAAACATTTAATATCTTTTAGAAACACAGAAAGATAGTTTTGTTATATTTATTTTTACATATTTGTAGTGAAATATGAAGGCTCAGATAATGTACAGATGCAAATTTTTGATTCAAGACAGAACACTTTTCATTAAATATAAATATAACTTCTCCCCAGATTCCAAGAACCTAATGAATGGCTTACTTTGCTGTTGCCCAGTGGATAATTGCTACAAGATCACTCAGATAATCACATATAGCTTTGCATTTCAGTTTACAGTTTCTTCTTTGGTTTTCTCCCCATACATAAACACACAAGTATGTTTTACATTCTCATATATATCAATTACAACTATCTAATCAATGTTTAGCACCATATTATAACCATACATAAAACAAATAATTTTAAAGCCTACCATCCACGTTTCTCTGTATAAGATTACATATTTCCAAATAACATCCATAGAGAGATTTCAATATCTGGCCATGTTCATAAAACACAATATAAGTAAAGGAACCCCACCACCCGACACACACTATTTTGCTAAATACACATACACTTTCCATGTAATAGGGACACTGCCCCTGAAACTGTGCCTGCTTTTTCACTAGTGATTCTAAAGTTTCTCTCGGCATATCATTCTGGCTTCACAAAGGAAAATTGAAGCTGGCCCCTGTAACAAGGCCCCAGAGACTCCACATTTGCCATAGCTCCTTACATCTCAATAATAGAAAACAAGACTTGGGAATAGATATATCTTCTCAGTCTTATGGGGAGTGTGAAGGCTACTACTTGAATTATTCATTGAACAGGGAACAGGAAGATTATGTGACCACAGCCCACTTTTGCAACTGAACGTTCTAACATCATTATAAAAAACCACGTATTACACATCAGTTATGGTGCTGAACCAGGCACTGTGTAAACTGAATTTATGAGAATTACCCTCTATAAGTTTCCAGTTAAGACATAACTGAATTTCTGTAAGATAGATAATGAACATCTCCTTATGTAAATTATATAAATATATCCATAAATAAGTTAACCAAAGGTGAAAATGTACACAAAATATTTAATTAAACAAGGTTTGAGTTTTTGTTTGTTTTTTATATCAGCTTTTCTAGACCAAGAAGTAACAGAATGAAGATTTTAATCATTGAGAGAGGAGTCAGAGCAAATAGCAAACTTCTGTATTCTCCAATCTGAAACAGTTACCAAGTCTGCAAATTTTATATATAGTGAGAATAAAGTATTTCTAATTCCACCATTATTACCATGAAAAGGTTTTGACATGGGTTAGCAAGTTAACTGAAGATAAATTGAGAAAGGAAATTAAGAAGATTGTGCCTGCGTTGACACTCAGATTGGCTAATGATTCTACTTAGCTAAACATAGCTGTCATGAAATGCTGTTCTTAGGAGGACAGTAGAAGCCCTACAGCAGGTGCGTTCGAGGATCATTTTTCTAATTTAATAAAGCCTTTATTTAAAGCCTAGTAATTAAGCCAGGTTGTTTGTTTGTTTTTTCTTTACTTACTTTATGTTTGTCACTATGCTGGGCACTAGAGAAACTGAGATGATCGAGGCCTCTGCTTTCAATGAGCTCCTAATCTAATAATTAGAGAATGGTAAAGAGAATCCATCAAATAAATAGATAATTATAATAAAGTACCTTGCATACAGTGTTAAGAGAATTCAGAGAACATCTATCTATCTCAGACTGAAGATATACAGATTGTATCCCACAGGACAATCATAAGCTACAAAGATAAAGAGAAATCCTGGGAGGACTATAGAAGTAAGATTGAGGAATGGTGATGAAAAAAGGAGGATTTCACAGGTTGAGAACCTTACGCAAAGCCTAGAGGCACGGGAGAATTTTGTCTCTTCTAAGAACTGCTTGTGGCGGAAGAGTTAAAGGAAAAGTAAAATATGGTATTTGTCATTTTGACTAGCACAAGTGGCACAACCTTGGAAAGAGTGAGCTTTTATAACCAAGAAGACTGCCGTGTTTCTCACTCCAAATAAAAATATTAGCAAAATGTTACAGCCAAAGATAAAGAATAAGAACATATTGTTATTCTAAATTCTCCATGTATTTAGATGAATCGATAATCTCAACTCCTGAATATTTCCCTTATCTCAAATGGACAGCCAGCAAGTTTGCAATAATGATAGCAGTCAACTTTAGACATAACCTACTGCCCAAATTCTATCACTTATTCCTAGTTTACTAATAATTAGAAGAACAACTAAATCAAAGTTAGTGTGTAGGGCCATCTTCAGTGAAAGCATTTCAGTTCTGGTGAAATGATTTTTAAAGACTCAGAAAGGTATTTGGGATGTTCCCAGGGTCAGACCGTAGTGAACGTTAGAATCCAGTTACCTTCCTTTATTGTTCTCCAGAAACTAAAGCCTGCCTGAGGATGGTTGTACAGAGAAATTTTTTTTTTAAGGAACTCAGATGAAACATTACCTTTGGCCAACATGTATAGTGTTCTTAGTTAAATTATTTGTACTTTGGGTAATGAATCTTCTCTTGTTTCTATTAAAGTTTATTAGGAGCATAGCCTTTATTTTCAGTAAAACCATAAAAATGGAAAAAAACTAACATTTAGAATGGAAATATAATATTTAAACAAAAACATTTAAAACCTAATGCTTTAGCATAAAACAGCTCAGAAAGAGAATCCTCTGCAGATAGGTAGATACATTACTATATTACCTCAGGATTAGAACTTCAGGTTTGCTGATCCCAAATGAAGTTGAGAAGTCAAAACCACTCCTCTCTCCTTTATGCACTTGTTTTTTTTTCTTTGCAATGCCTCATTAGATAGATGATAGATAGATAGAGATAGATAGACAAACAGACATAATTTAAAAGCCCATCAAATTAAGGTCAATGGAAAATTAGTCAACTGTAAGATAGATCTGAAGAAATTACAGAAAATACAGCATGGTGAAAATTTAATTGAGTGAGAGAGGTCATGAGACATGGAGAAAAGAAAGGTTCAAAACTCATCAGAAAATTCTAGGAAGAGAGGAAGACTAGAAAAAGGGTATATACAGAATGTTGGAAAGGCCAGATACATGAAGAACAATAATCCTCAAGACGGAAAAGTTTTTAAATAAGCCAATACCTAGATTCACCTCAGTCAAATGTATAATGCTAAAGAAAAAGACAATATTTTAAAAGCCATCAAAAAAATGCACCCATAATTTTGAAGGTAAATTGAAATCCGACTAACAGCAACAGTGAAAGCCATAAGTCAATTGAATATTACATTTAAGTGAGAACATAAATCAGAATTGGATTATGAGAAATTATCTTTCAATAATAAGTGAAAAGAAGAGTATTTTTAGATAAATAAAAATTGAGAGACTTTGCTAGAATAGGAACTTCACTAAAGGAAATATTAAAAATGGACTGACTGATGTACTTTAGAAGAAAGAAAAATCAACTTTGAAAAAATGATGAGCATATGAGTAAATCTAAAATAATGTGGATGGAGTAAATACTACTACTATCTAGTTTAGGAGGTTAAAAAGTAAAAAAAAAAAAAAAGTCAAAAATCCTGGGCAATAATACCATGTAAGACGAGAGGAAGGGTGAAACAATTAGAGTTAAAGCATTCTGAACTCTCATTTAAAAGCCAAACCCCACTATATGCTATCTATAATAAACACTAGTAACCATGACATTGAAAGATAGAAAATAAAAGAATGGGGGAAATATTATACCAAAAAAAAGGAGTAACCATAGAAAACCAATACAACCATTTAATTTTAGATAACATAAATTTTAGGGCAAAATAATTAGTAGAGCTAAAGAGAAACTACATATACTAATAATATGTTTAATTCACCAAGATGTAATATTCCAAACTGGTGTGCATCTAAAAGCATAGCTTCAAAATATGTAAGGCAAAAGTGAGTGACTAGAAAAAATTGACAAGTCCATAACAAGAACGGGAGATTTTAACACAACTCCACATATGTAACTGAAGTTAATAAACTTCAGTTTGTTTATTTATTTATTTACTCCACCTACATTATATTAGATTTACCCATATGCTCCTCATTCTTTGGTGGTTGATTTTTCTTTCTTCTGAAGTCCATCAGTCAGTCCATTTTGAATATTTCCTTTAGTAAAGGTCTTATTCTAGCAAAGACTCAATTTTTTTGATGGCTTTTAAAATATTGTCTTTTTCTTTAGCATTATACATTTGACTGAGGTGAATCTAGGTATTGGCTTATTTTTAAATTTTTCCTTCTTGAGGATTATTGTCCTTCATGTATCTGAGTTTATGTCTTTCTGGATAATTCTTATTGCCTTTCCAACATTCTGTAAATACTCTTTCTCTAGTCTTCCTCTCTTCCTAGAATTTTCTGAGGAGTTTTGAATGTTTCTTTTCTCTAAGTCTCATGACCTCTCTCACTCAACTAAATTTTCTCAATGCTGTATAGAACATAAGGAACTTGTAAAAGAATGACATAATAAAATAAACCCAAGGAAAGCAGAAATAAGGCATGGATAAAGATAATATCACAAAGTCACAGAAGATAAAGACACAATAGAGATCAAACAACAAAGCCAAAAGTTGGTGCTGTAAAAAGATTTCACTAATAACACTGAGAATCTTCCAGCAAAACTGATTAAAAAGAATAAAATAAAACATTTAAATATTATTAGGTAATAAAAGGATATAAACACAGATGCAGTAGAAATTTTTTATTAATAATAAATGAATGAATAACTTATACCAATATATTTGAAACATACAAAAAACAGACAAATTCCTAAATAATGTTACTAATTTGATCAGAAATTGAATCTGAAGAGTTCTATAACCAAAAGGAAAAATAATTAGTACTTCAAATTTTTCCTCCAAAGAAAGCCACACAGTTTTATAGGGAAGTTCTATCAAACACTCAAAGAACAGATAATTGCAATCCTACACAAATTCTTGCATAGAATAGGAAAAGCAGGAAGACTCTCAAGTTCATTCTGAGGATATATCTCCTTAATACAAAATTAAGACTTTATTACAAAATTAAAGACCATTCTCACATGCAAAAATTTATTCTAAAATTCTAAAAATGTGAACTGAATGTACATAGCAAAACATTTGTACATTGTTCAAAACAGTGAAAACTATAAACAATCCAAATATCTATAGATCAGAGAATGGATAATGTATACCATATTAATATGATGGAGCACAGGGATATATGTGTAAGATAAACCCATAATAGAAAAGAGAGGAATTATTAATAAGCACAAATTTCAAGATAACAATAATCTCAGTGGAGGAGGGATACATTATCAGGGACAAGAACTCACTGAGTTTCAAAGACGTGGGTACTATTTTACTTGTTAAGCTGGGTGGTGGTCACACAGATGAGTTGTATGTATCATATTTGGAGATATTAAATACCACATATGAAAATTTAAATTTACAGTGTGTCTCATTCTCTAACGATCCATGTTATAAAACTGAGTACATTATTATTTATAACAATATTGTGCACTTATATTTTAACATCATATTCATTAATTTTATCATGCCCCATTTCCTCAACTGGAGTGTGAGCCTGCTTTACTCTACAATGCCTCATTCAATTATTAGGCTCTTGGGCATGGAGTTCCTCAATGAATAAGCTTCAGATGATTTACTCATCAGAAAGTGATATGTAATAATGTTAAGAATACAGTTTTCTCAGCTAAATCTCTACAGCATTTAATCTAATTTTACATTCTGGAATTTTTAAGTTGTTAATTAACTATGCTTAACATTTTTATTTTGCATATTACTCACGAGTTTCTTGCCTAGATTCTGACTTCAATACACCTTTTCATATAAACAAGTCCCATCTTCAGGATGAGTGTATCCTGCATAAAACCACATACGCCCTAAGTAATTAATTTACTGTGGGGCTATGTATAATATCAGGTTAGTCTATTTCCTTCAAAGAGCCATGGATCCAAGAGCCCTTCAGTTTTACAATTTGTTGAGGTACAACGGAGCTCTTAGCTGAGTTTTTTTTAAAAAGAAGAAAAAAAAAGAAGATTTACTAAAATAATTGCATACTTAACCCCTACCATAGTTCCAAGTACAATGGCATTTAAACCACTATTTAGTGCAAATATTTTCCTTTTTCTATTTTCTCTTGCAAATGTTTGGAAAATGCTTTATATTATAACTTTTTAAATGCTTTTAATAACAATGATATAAATTCTATCTACTGTTAAGTCCAAAAGAGAAAGACAATGTTTATAAATACTTTTTCAAATTCTGCCATACAATAGACTATTTTTTTCTCTTGTGTACTAACGGAATTCAGAAGTCTAAAATGAAGATCATCCAAAGATACTGATGATATAAACATACTGACAAAATTATTTATATTATAACATAACTTTTCCAAAGGGATTTGAAAAATATCACATTTGGATATTTAATTTATTGTCCTAGAACTTGAGGAATGTTTTATTTATATTCTCAAAAATTATAGATTCTATCGTTTAAAATAATGCCTGAATATGAGAACCTAAATATATGCATGATAGTCATAACGGCCATAGTGTTTCTGTGATATACTCAATAAGTTGTTTGATTCCTTTCTATCTTTTTCTCTATGGACATAAAGAGAATTGTAAAATAAGTGTGCTTTTAATAGATAAACACTATTGTACACCCTAAAATAGAATTATTTCAAATATAATCATGCTGGGCATGTTTGCTAAATTTACTTTGTCTTATAAACATTGAAATACAGGAGTTGTTGGTTTTTATTATTATTTACCTTTTTCAGTTATATTTTAATGTGTTTGGGGCACAATAATAATCATTTGAAAATTGTATATAATTGTGGCTTTCTAGTGTCTGGTTCACCGTAGCCATTAAAAGCAGTAGAATTGTTTACCTTCTTATCTGATGTCATAACTTCCAAGCAGATTGCTTTTTTCTTTAAAGTTGAACCTCCTCTCTCCTCCAAGACCTCAGTGTTTGGTGCATCTTACACTTATTATCTGTTCCAAACATACTTACATAATAATTCTGTTTATAAAACTTGGAAAGTTTCTGCTATCATGTAACAAGAGTTGATATATAATTATTGATATTTCAAATCTTTACCTTACATTTCAGTCTATGTTCAAATGTTGAGCAAATTATGCAGTATTTTATGTACTGATGCTAAATTACATGTTCTAGTGTCTGATGGGGAAGGTTACTTTTTTTATTGCTTTATAATCCCACATACTTTTTCTAAATAAACATTTTCAAGTTTACATTTTATGAAGAGTCACACTACCAAGTTCAAATCAAACTTTGATGTAAGTATTTAAATTGGAATGTTTTATATGCATTCATTAGAGCTGATATTTTTAATAATATAAAAGAGTTCTTTCCAGATTATGTTCTATATCTAAAATTATTCAAATTTACATTGAAATCTTCTAAGATAGGATTATATAGTTTTCATCTAAAGTTCCTTCACATATTAAAATTCAATTGTAACCCTAAATATTTCATATATTTGTTACTCTAATGAATCTCTCCTTATTTAAATTATATTTTCTAGCTGTTAATTACTGAAATATAAAAATAGAGGAAAATTTCTATCTTTATATTATAAGTAAATATTTATTAGTCTATGATGGATTTACATGGATATACTAAGTATATAAGTATATTTACAGATATACTAAGTATTGATGAAAGAGTTCATCAATATTAAACTTACCATAAAAGAAATGTTAAAGGATCTTCTTTAAGTGGAAAAATAGAATCTATAGGAAAGGGGAAATTCCACTAGGGAAGGCAAATATATATATATGGGTTGGCCAAAAAGTTTGCTCGGGTTTTTCCGTAACATGTTACGGGAAAACCCAAGCAAACTTTTTGGCCAACTCAATAGTAAGGACTGAGGATCAACCACTTAAATAAGCCAGTATGAAGATTAAAAGACAAAAAATTGTAAAAGCAACTATAACTACAATAAACAGTTTATGGGTAAACATGAAGCTATAAGATATGATACGAAAAACAAAAATGTAGGGGAGGGGAGTAAAAAATATAGATCTTTTAGAATGAGTTTGAACTTAAATGACTGCAAGTAGATATAGTCATAGGTCAACATATAAGATCCCCATGGTAACCACAAATCAAAAACCTATAACAGATAAACAAAAACTAAAATGAAAGGAACACAAGCATACTACTATAGAAAATCATCAAATCACAAGACAAAAAAGAAGAACAGAACAGATAAGAACTACAAAAACAACCCAAAAACAAGTAATAAAGTGGCAGTAAGTATATACTTATCAATAATTTAAATGTCAATGAACCAAATGCTCCAATCAAAAGACACAGAGTGGCTAATTGGATTAAAAAATAAGACCCTTCTATATGCTGCCTACAAGAGACTCACTTCAGAGCTAAAGACACATACAAACTGAAAGTGAGGGGATAGAAAAAGATATTTCATGCAAACGGAAATGACAAGAAAGTGGGGAGAGCAATACTCATATCATATGAAACAGACTTTAAAACAAAGACTAAAACAAAAGACAAAGAAGGGGATTATATAATGATAAAGGGATCAACACAAAAAGAGGATAGTACATGCATAAACATATATGCACCCAATACAGCAGCACCTAAATATATAAAGCAAATACTAACAGACATAAAAGGAGAAACTGACAATAATACAATAATAGTAGGAGACTTTAACACCCCACTGACATCAATGGACAGATCACCCAGACAGAAAAGCAATAAGGAAACATTGGTCTTAAATGACACAACAGACCAGTTGGCTTTACAGATATAAAACATTCCATCCAAAAACAGCAGAATACACATTCTTTTCAAGTGCATATGAAACATTGTCTAAGGTAGATCACATGCTAGGCCACAAAACAAATCTCAACCAATTTAAGAGGATAGAAATTATGTTAAGCATTTTTTCTGACCACAGTGGTATGAAACTAGAAATCAATTACAGGAAGAACAAATGGGAAAAAAACCCAAACATGTGGAAATTAAACAACATGCTACTGAAAAACCATTGGGTCAATGAAGAAAATCAAAGGGAAAATCAGAAATTACATCATGACAAATGATAATGGAAACACAACACTCCAAAGTCTATGGGATGCAGCAAAAGCAGTCCTAAGAGGGAAGTTTATCATCATACAGGCCTTCCTCAGGAAACAAGAAAAATCTCAAATAAACAACCTAACCTACCACATAAAGGAATTAGAAAAAGAAGAACAAACAAAGAACAAGGTCAGCAGAAGCAAGTAAACAATAAAGATCAGAGAGGAAATAAGTAAAATAGAGATAAATAAACAATAGAAAACATCAATGAAACCAAGAGCTGGTTTTTTGAAAAGGTAAACAAAATTGATAAACATTTAGCCAAGCTCACCAAGAAGAAAGGAGAGAGGACCCAAAGAAACAAATAAGAAATGAAAGAGGAGAAATAGCAACTGATACCACAGAGATACAAAAGATCATAAGAGAATACCATGAACAGTTATATGCCAACAAATTGGACAACCTAGAAGAAATGGCCAATTTTTAAAAAACTTACAAGCTGCTAAGACTGAATCAAGAGGAAACAGACAATGTGAACAGATTGATCATTAGTAGTGAAATTGAATTTGTAATAAAAAAAAAACTTCCAGCAAATAAAAGTCCAGGACTGAACAGCTTCACATATATGTAAACATATATAGAAAAACTCATACCTATCCGTCTCAAACTATTCTAAAAAACGGAAGAGGATGGAACACTCCCAAATTCATTTTATGAAGCCAATACTACCTGATACCAAAACCAAAGATAGTACAAAAAAAGAAAATTACAGGCCAATATCTTTGATGAATATAGATGGACTCAGGTAATGCTGATATTATTTTGACTGGTTACAGCTGTTACTACTATTTCTAATGGATAATCAAAGCATCAAGATATTAAAACACATAACTGTATAGAAAATGGAGCCTCTATACCTTTAATTTTCTGCTTGCCTTAGGGTCAATCTGCTGTTATTATCAGCAACAATTAAACTATTTGTTTGTTTTGTCCATAGCCTATAGCAACCATATCATGTTCTCCCACAAATAATAATCCTTCTAAATGTCCAAAAGGTACACAGTATGGAGGCCACACAAGTCCACCATAAAAGGGGTCATTATATTTCTCACACACACACACACACACACACACACACTGTCCCTCACACATACCCATTAATGTCTTTCTTTTTGTCATCTTAGAAAAAGTGATAGCTATTAAACAAGGATTAAGTTTTATTTTTTAAAAAGGGCAGTGGAAATCTATTTGCAAGCCTGAAATGCATTTTGATTATACCTAGAATTGTTTACACTATTTCCAGAATGATGTTGTCCCAAGTGTACATGGAAGTTTAATTATTCCTTTAAAAATATATCAAATAATTTTCTGTCGAATTATATTAAATGTTTTACCTATAAATATTACTTTGTAACATAATTGTTTAGTACATACATCATTTAGTATTCCTTTACTTATCAAGTAAAGGAAATAATTATTTAATTACCAAAATTAATGCTAACCAAATGAATTATGTAGGCTTTAACTATGCTTTAAAAATATTGGTATCAATCCCTGGTAGAAAGCTCAAAGACATTTTTTGCTTTTTATAAACTGATCAACAGCTCGGTGCTTTGTGACCACCTAGAGGTGTGGGATAGGAGGGTGGCAGGGAGACGCAAGAGGGAGGGGATATGGGGATATATGTATACGTATAGCTGATTCACTTTGTTATACAACAGCGACTAACACAACAATGTAAAGCAATTACACTCCAATAAAGATGTTAAAAAAAATAAACCGATCAAATAATATTACACAATTATCAGTAATTATTTCTTTGGATCTCAAGTAAGTATCCACCTACTCAGGGCATTAAATGGGGGAAAATCAGTTAAAAGAGAGTCCTACAAAGTAGGGTAGAAAATCGTACAAATCAATATATATCATCTTCAAATGGAAAATATGAATTAATTGTTACAAAGCAGGAGCTCACAAATTGGCAAGAATGTCTATCAAAGGAAGTAATCTATTAGAAACTAATCTGCACCAACCAGATGTTATCTCTAATAGAACTGAATAATCACAAGAATTTAATCATTTTCCAATGAACAATTATACAATTAATTGCCCTTTTTGACCTTTCAGTTAAGATTAGAATTTCACTGATGAAATCTTCATAAAACAGTGCCAATAAAAACCATGTTTACACAGGATCTTTGAAAGAGCTCCCAATAGCCAAAACTGAAATAATCTGAGCAAAAATAAATATATTACCAAAGTACTGGGTTTTAACAAAGAACAACATAATTAGCTTTGAGCCTGTATTGATTTTATTTTTTAATTTTTATATTTAGCATTTTCATACAACAGTATTGACGTTTTTCTTTCAAAGTACAGTCCAATAAATTTTAAAGTATAGACTTGTGTAACCACCACCACAGTCAAGATACAGAATAGTGCCTTCACAATACAGAACTCACTTGTGCTATGACTTTATAGTTAGTTCCTCCCCCAACCCTACACCTGGCAACCACTGATCTGTTCTCTAAAACTATAGGGGATTTTTGCTTTCTTTTTGAGAATGTCATACAAATTGAATCATACAGTATGTAACCTTATGAAACCAGCTTTTTTCACTCAGCCTAATACCTTTGAAATTCACCCAAGTTGTTGAACATATCAGCAGTTTGTTCTTTTCTGTTACTGAGTAATATCCTTTTGTATGGGTAAGAACATTTTGTTTATCTATTCACCCACTGAAGGACATTTGGGTTCTTTCCATTTATGTTTGGTTTGGTTTGGTTCTGGCAAATATGAATAGAGCTGCTATAAACATTTTTAAACAGATATTTGTGTAAAAATTGGTTTTCAAGTCTCTAGGCTAAAAACCCAGGAGTCGTACTGCTGAGTCATATGGTAAGTGTATGTTTAACTCTATAAGAAACTGCCAAAACATTTTCAGAGTGACTATACCAGTTTGCCACCAGCAATGTATGATCTCTGCTTTGTCTTCCTGCTTGCCAGTATTTTTTTTCCTTAGCCATTCTAATCGATGTGTAGTGGTATCTTACCATGATTTTAATTTGCATTTCACTAATGCATCGAGGTGAATGCATCTTCATGTGCCTTTTTTGCCATCATTATACCTCTTTTTGCGTGTGTTTATTCAAGTCCTCTGATCTATTTTTAAATGTATTATTTTTTGATTGTTGAGTCTTAAGAGTTCTTCGTATATTCTGAATACATTTTATTTGTTGGATATGTAATTTACAAATATTTTTACACAGTCTGTAGCCTGTCTTCATTTTCTTAAATTGTCTTTCACAGAGCAAAAGGTTTTTTTATTTAATTTTGATAAGGTCTAATTAGTCTTTTCTTTTTCCTTCATGAATCACGCTTTTAGTGTCACATTTAAGACTTTTTCATCTACCACCAGGCCACAAAGATATTCTCTTATATTTTCTTGTAAAAGTTTTACAGTTTTATGTTTTACATTTAGATCTGTGAATTGACTGAATGAATTTTTGAGTGAATTTTTGTATAACGTATGAGGTTTAGGCTAAGCTTCACTTTTTTTCCTGTTTCTTTCATCCAAGTGTCTGTCCCTTTACCAATCTCACACTATCTTGATTTTGGTAGCTTTATAGTAAGTCTTAAGATTGGGTAATGTGACTTCTCCAAACTATTTATTATTTACCAAATATTTTGCATTATAATATAAACAAATGTAGAAAGAAAAAAGAAAGAAAGAAAGAAAGAAAGAAAGAAAGAAAGAAAGAAAGAAAGAAAGAAAGAAAGAAGGAAAGAAGGAAAGAAAGAGAAAGAAAAAAAGAAAAGAAAGAAAGAGGGAGGGAGGGTGGGTGGGTGGAAACTTCTTACAAAAGAATTGAAAATAATATGGAAGGAATGAGGAAAATACAAAATCATCATTTGGCCACCACATTAATAATTGCTCCAGGCAACATCCACTGATGAATGCTAAAATTTTTAATGGGCAAAACATTAAGGAGAAACAGGATAGTTGCATGGCCCTTAGTTATCTTCCCAAAGCTACTATGGTGGTTTTAATGTATATTTGCAAATTATTTTATACTCCTCCCTGAAGAAGGTGGAGCTTAATTCTTCTTCTCTTAAGTGTGAGCTGGATTTAGTGATTCACCTCTAACAAATAGAATATGGAAAGGGAAAAATCATTATTTTATAGTGGAGGAACCTGGCAGAGAACACTTTAACCAAGTGATTATGGTTAAAATCACCAGTAATAAACCATGTTGGTACTAGTTTCTTTGATATGATGCAGTGAAAAGGGCACATCACCTCTGTGGTATCCTTTCCAATGGTGCATAATCTTAAACTAATCATGAAAAAACCATAAGACAAAGCCAAATGGCTATAAAATACCAGTCCTCTTCAAAAGTGTCAAGGTCATGAAAAACGAGGAAAAACTGAGGGACTGTCACAAATTGGACGGAACTATAGAGACATGATGACTAAATGCACAGGGTATCCTGCATTAAAAACAGGGAACAACAACAGCAAAAAAAACTGAAAAACTGGTAAAAACCTGATAAAGTATATAGTTAGTATCATTGTACCATGTTAATTTCTTAGTTTCGATAAATACACCATGGTTATGTAAGTTAACATTTGGGGAAGATTTGTGAAGTGTATAGTGAATTCTCCGTACTATCTCTGCGACTCTTCTGTAAATCTAAAGTCTAAGAAACCATATTTCCCTTTGTTCAGTTATAAATACCCACGCATTAGCAGCTAAAAATTAACATTCTCTTTGTTTATATCCTCTTTTAAATGAATTCATCATAAGCATAAAACAATCCTTTCACTCACAGAAAACTTAAATTTTCCCATTTTTTAATTAAGTAACATCCAGCATAAATAAGAAGACCACATTGAATATATATTCTGCTCTTAGAAACTGTACTGTATACTTTTGGAGTGTATATCTATTGCTTTTACCAATGTTTTCTCATTTTTCTTTCATTTGATAAAAACACCACAATTTTCCCAGGGGAATCCCTCTACTCCACCTGCAGTCCATTTGGTTTTAGATGCGGCTATTTTAGGGGAAGCATAAAGTTTAATACTTGACCTTTAAACTGGTTCCAGATGCCTGGTACTAGTAACGGATTTTAGGATGAGTACATCTCTTTTGGTCGTTCAGTCAAGGCTAATCCTGGAACTTTAATTGCCTGGAAAACAATTCTCTCTCATTGCAATGAACTGTAAGGACTGCTATAATCTTAATCATGAAGCTACTGGGACTCACAAGGTGGAGTCTGGAGATGAAATCAACGCAATGGAAAGCAGAGCCAAGAGATAAGGAAAATGAGAAAGAGAAATGTCTGGTCTTGATGACATTGTTTAATCTACTTTGTTTAGCTATGTCTAAAGATCGTTCTGGAAAACTGACCCCAGACATTTCTGGGTAAATAAATTTCTTAACTCCTATTTCATAATTTGGGGAGGGGAGGATTAGAATTAGGTCATATGAAATTTGCCTGAGAAAAAGTTCTTCAAACTTATCACTGTACACTTTGGATAAAATAAACCTGAGGTACTTCTTTGTGTCCATTTTAGACAAAAAAAAAAACATGAAGTAATGATGATTTATTTTGAATCCCACTGATTTACTCCATATCCACTCCATTTAAAGTTGAAGTATAAAATGACAACCCATCTTTCCTTTCAGTTGCATACAACACAGAAGATATTACAAGAGAGCTCATAACACATACCCCAGTAAAGTAAATGCAATCAATCAATGCTATAAAATTAATAGATAACTACATGTGTATTATTTTAAAACTAGAGAGAATATATTGGAGAGCATCTAGAAATAAGCCCCAAAAGATCTGGAGAGTTCAAAGTCAAGAATCTTTATAATCTCATATAGTATACATGTAAACTTTATTTATATTCCTGGAACCAAATGAAAGAAGCCATAGATATAGAGGGTTTTATAGAAACAAGACTTTAAGCAAATAAAACCGTGCCATGGCACTTGTACCTCTACACATCTACTCAGCAGAAACTTCATGGACTAAGAAGAGTGTGTATAATCCATGTCTTTGGTTCCATACAATTTCCTCAATAAATCTAAAATAACATATTAGTATATAATTCATAATTAAAGTGTAAAAAGAGTGGACTGATTCCATTCTTATATATTGAGTCATTTTAGGACATACTCAAAAGGAAAACTGTCCTTCAGGGAAAAGATGTCTAAACTGAAGATATAGTGGTACCAGAATCCTTCTTTTGAAAACCATATCAGATATAATAAGATTACATCCATGGGCTTCCCTGGTGGTGCAGTGGTTGAGAGTCCACCTGCCGATGCAGGGGACATGGGTTCGCGCCCCGGTCTGGGAAGATCCCACATGCCGCGGAGCGGCTGGGCCCATGAGCCATGGCCGCTGAGCCTGCGCGTCCGGAGCCTGTGCTCCGCAACGGGAGAGGCCACAACAGTGAGGCTCGCGTACCGCCAAAAAAAAAAAAAGATTACGTCCATAGCATGCAGGTGACAGATTTTAAAATCAAGAACCACTGGATTCTCTTTCAAATAACCTATTTTAGCATTCTTTAAATTTCCTGCTCTCCACAAGCCCCTTACCCCCTCACCCTTATATACCCAAAGGGTTCACAAAGTAAGTTGCATAAAACTCTACATGGAAGATTTACAAGGGCGTGATGTGAGGACTGGCAGATGTTTTTCAATTCACTCTTTGAGTGGGAAGGGCATGTGGAAATGGCACTGGTTTGAATGACATTTGGAATAATGGCCTGCCATTCTGCTGGCACTTTTAGTGTTAAGCAAGTGATCTGCAAAGTAAAGTGGATTCACAGTTAGAGTCAGCACCAGTGCACAGGTCGCCCATAAAAATAGAAGATTCCATTATTCTTCGGGCTCCCTAGAGGGAACAAGGTCTCTAGCATCATTACCAGGACTAAATCTGACTTTTCTACCTCCCCTAATTTCCTCATAGTAATTATAGGTCAAGCACTCTTTTGTAAATTATAAAACCTTTGTTCTTATCAAAAATGAATAGCTGAAGAAAAAATTATAAAAAGAGTCCAAGGAAAAAAATTTCAATTAGAAAACCAAGCTAATTTGGTATGACCAAAGACTGTCAGGCATACTGACAGTGCTCTATTATGCAGTCATTTGGGCTCTTTCAAATTAGTTATGTTAATGTCCTGTGAGTGAATGTAACACTTGGATGGGACAAGATTTCTGCAATTAATTTCTGCAGTCAGTGGAGAGACAAGCAAATTTATTTTCCCCCTCTCTGGGAATTGGTAGTGGAGGGTGTGAGGTAGCGAAAGTGCATTTAGGAACAGAGTACAAGCTAAACACAAGCCCTAAATAAAGCAGAAACAATGGGAGCCAATGCCTCCTCATTCATTCAATTGACAATGTTTTGCAGCTTAAACCTGTTTTATTAATTATGTTTGACATTTCCTTAATTAGTTTCATTTACACCAAATCAATCCCTACTGCTGTATGGCATCATTTATCATTTTGAAAAATTTGCATACTGAGTGCTGACTTTTCCTACTTAATTATACATTAAAAGTGTCAAGCGCGCTTGCTGCCTGGCATTATCTGCGGCAGAAAGGTTTGTGGCTGGACGGTGATGGTATTAATCATTAAGAGCCCCCAAGTGCTGCTGGGTAATATCTGGGGAGTAGAGTGGCTCTCATTTTAACGCTAGAGAGCAGAAGTGCTTTTGTAAAATGACCCAGAGCAAATACAAAATAAATGACCTAAAACATCCAGTGTACTGTAATGCTTTCCTCTTTCAATAAAAATATGCTTTGGTGGTTAGGTTTACTACTAACTATTCATTTTCTGTAAATTTAAACACAATGAATCCACTAGTAGTAAACTGGTGATCTCTGCTGAGACATGAAAACAAGATATTTTGGTTGAATATATAATAGTGGCTTGGTAGCATACATTCCAATATATGCCAACTCAAATGTGCTACTTTACAAATGAAAGCTAGAAAATATAGTATACCATTAATACAGTGATTGATGTTGTTCATTTCTTTTCTACTTATAACTTTCATGAATAAGCAACTATTTTTCACTGAACAACATAGAGTACAACTAAACATAGAACATGGCTAAAAATCTAACACTATAGTAGAACTTCATTTGTACACGCTAATGGTTAAATTTCAATATTATGGAATTTTCAGTGATGAAAACATTATAAAACTGTAAAATTTTTAAGCACAAAGCATGATGGTGAGCCACAGCAATGAAAGAGTTAACAAGAACCTGTTTGTAAATTGTGTATCAACTCTGCCTTCTTTCATGTCAGAACCCAAACTTAGTGCATTTAATATTCAAATTCATTTTCAAATGCTTGCCCATTAACATAATATATGCCACTTTGCAAGCCTGGTCAGAGAAATCTGTAACTAAATAATTTTCAAGTTTCCTTCATATCAGATGCATTATATGCAGTGTGAAATTATTTCCCCATTCAATCCCTTAGCTGAACAGCAGAAAAGCAACACACAGTATAGTAGATATTACTGCAAGTGCATTACATTCTTCAGGAGCTACTATATATGCAGGGACATTTATAATTGCTAATTTTAAGTGAGCATTTAATTGCATATTTTGTGTATAATAGTAAGGTTAATATGCAATTGCAGTACAGCATTACTTTAAACTTAGAAAAGAGGAATGCTTATGGCACAAATGTATTTATGTAAATATTATTAATAACTTATTTATGTTTTCAGTTAAATATGCTGTGTTTTTAACAATGGCATCATTAAATGTACTCATTTGTTCTCACATGAAAATAATTTAATAATGGAAAATATGTATCTAATTTAAATATTTAATGTTGGAAAACACCAAAATGATCCATGTATTTGGTGACAATTCGGTTAAATTTTTTAAAAGTTGAAATCAAGAGTACACTTTTTGCATACTTTGTATTTCTCAAATTTTATATCTTTAAATCTATACTTAGATTCTTTCTTGCCCTTTCTAGCCAGAGTCCTTCATTCTAGTTACAAATTTTAAATGGGCAAATAGCTTTTCTCACCAGGAAAGAATAATAAAATATTGTAAATAATGATGATTACGATAAGAAGAGACAGCATATTTTAAAACTTACTATGTCACAGTCATTGTGCTAAATGTTTTATATTTATTGTCTTTATCCCCACAATAATTTGATGAGACAGATATGTGATTACTCCACTAAGGCTAACAATTTTAAGTAACCAGTCTAAGGTCACAGATCTAAGTGGCAAAGTTGAGTGCCACGAAAAAAAAAAAAAAAAAGACTGCCTCTCCAAGGACCATATTCCATATTCCCAGTGATTTTGCTGAATTATATAAGTTCATAATATTCCACAAACTTCCAAAGGCATGTGTGCTCTGGTGAAAAGGATATCTATCAGCGTTTTGAATATGATTGATATGTTTAAATCCAAGTCTATCACTTACTGATTATATGACTGGGCAATTTACCTAAATTTTATGGGCTCTTTTCTCATGTATAAATTGGGGTCAGTGTACCTGCTTCACATAGTTGCTGGAAGAAGTAAGAATTGGTCACATCATAGTATGTAAGTAATAAACATGACTTGTCCTGTCCCAGTTAGACATAAAACACCTGTTAACATTTGACCCTGCAGTGAGGTTTAAGCCCTCCTTCGTCAGCTTTGTTCACCATGGTTCACCAAACACATAGAACAAAGTTGGGCACATTGTAGGAACTCAGTTATCCATAAATGAGTCTGTGTGAGGGTGATGTTTTACAATGTTGAGTCCTGCAACTGATCCCCTCTCTTACTATCAAATAACCTTCCTCGCACTAATCCTCGAAATCTAACTAGAATCTGTGTTAGTTTTAGAAAAAAAAGTATCTGCCTTTTCTCCTCTACTGCATTCCTATCTACGTCCAGGGCCAGGGCACTTCTGATTCCCCTTTGCCAGATTGCTTAGTGGAAATGGAAGTAATGGCAGAGGTTAATTTGTGTTCATAATCTAATCAGAGCCAACTCATAGAGTTAAACCCAAAGAGAAAATCAGGACTTGACTACAATTTTTCACTAATAGTACATTCTATATAATGTAGCTATGTAACAGTTTTAATAAAACAGTTGATGACCTGATCCAAAGTCAAAAACAAAATTTACCCAGAGTATTTAACATTTGATTCCAACATTTTGGAGGGTATTTGATATTGCAAACCTTAGGGTCGTAGATTTTTCTTGGTGCTGGATTTCATTACATATTTTTAAAAGAAAAAATCTTCAATGTGTGAATTGAAACTCAAATAATCACACATTGAAATAAACGAATGCATGTATGAGTCACATAAACATAAAGTTAGTTTATACACATACTCCACACAGCTTTAGTTACTTCATTATATGGAGTAGCTCCAGATGCATGTGGCCTTTCAAGGAAACACACACACACTTATATATATATAAAATCTACAGTTCAGAAACTCTCTACTTGTTAAAAAATTAGAAAAACTCATTTACTGGGCTCTTACAGGATTCATTAACCTTTGTCTTCTTTTAAGAAACCAGAAACTGTTCTAAAACTGACATTGTCATTAAAAACCAATAGGAAGTCACCATTTTTAAATTAAAGTCATTAGATAAGTTTTTCAAGAGTTAAAAAAAGATTAGAAAAAAATTCAAATGAGAAAAATAATTTTGCTTTGGGTGTAAAAAGGCCCCAAGAGGAATTCCTCAAGTTTTGTTGGAAAGTACTCTTTTACTATCAGATTATCTATGAAATTTCAACCTAGAATGTTTTTTAAAGGATTTAACTGTTTCACGTTTCAAAATGAAACAACTCTTCAATAGCTATTATATGATTATCATGTTACACAATAAAGAAAAAATAAATATCACACAATAGGCTAAAAAATATATTCCAGTGACAAAGTTCCAAGAACCACATTAATATTTCATGATTTATTAATATTTAATTGATTTATAAGTATATATTGGTATAATAATTTTACTTCCACTATCATCAAAGAAACTAATATTCTTCTTACCTTGATTTTTGAGAATATAATTCTTTAGATAGTGAAATAAACCAAGTATATAATCTTTATATGTGAACCGACATCTTGTTCTATTATCCAAATGGTGTCATATTTGTTCCAGCACTTTTGCCTAGACACATCCACACCACAGCTTCCCACTGAGAGAAATGGCATCTGTAGATAAAGAGCAGCTAAGAGTATGGTTGGTAGTCGTGATAGTATTAGAGAAATGATGTTAACTCTAGCCATAGTTTCATAACCACCACTCTCTAACACACTAAACCTAGTAATACTGGATATGACCTTGGAATGTAATTTCTACTATTTCTCTTTCACATTTAGTTAGCCGGAAAAACACATAAACTCTAGAATCAAAATAATGATCCCACCATTAATTCCCTGCATTCCTTTTACATTACCCTGTCCTACTTCATATTACTATCCCTCAGTATTACTATAATAGCCTTCAAAGAAAAGTAGAGTTGCTCTCTCTAGGCAACTCCTCTTTATTACTATTTATATACCCACCACCAGATTTTTTTTTTTAAGTACCACTCCCATCACCCAACTTCCCATCTCAAAATCACTCCAACTTTACACTTAGTTGCCAATTGTTTTACGTTCTAATCAAGTAAAACCACTCTCCCTTAAGTATCCCTTCTGGAGTTCTCACATCTCTGAGGTTGTAATACACCTTTGTGTATTCTAATTTGGAATACCTCTGCCACTTGTTACATGCATATCCAAATTTTACTAATTGTGTTCTCAATTAAAAGTGAGATCTTTCTCTGGTTTTGTATAGCATTGCCAACACCATAGAATCTTATTTATAATTTACCCTATGGCAACATTTTTATCATTCACTGTTTGTATGTGTTCTTTCCAAAACTACATTTTAAGTTTCTTGGAAGAAAATACTATAATTTATTTTTCTACATACACAGAGAAATGCCATGGAGACTGTCACTGATACTAATGTCTCTATATCCTTGTCTACACTCTGAGTTCCTTAAGCGATAGTACAATACTTAGAAAAATTCCTGGTTCACAATCAACATTCAAGAAATTCTGTTTGACTATTAAATAAAGTGAAACTTCCCTTTTGATCTATTATTTGTACAACATAGAAACTAAATGCAAATATAGAAGAAATAAATAAAGCAGAGTAATATTATCAAATATTTAATCCTTCCAAGGACTTGTCATTTCAGTAAATCCGTAAGGAATATCATTTGGAATTTAAACAATTGCATTATAAATTATTTTTTATATAATTAACTATATAATTTTAATATTTAAAAGTAGCATATACCTGCATTACACTCTTTAGATTAAATATCTTCAGTCACAAGAGAAAGCACGGGATGACTTTTTTTCAGCACAGGTGACTTGGAATATTTATAACTACTTACCATTTTAACAATGAGAAACAAAACCAGACACTTTTGAATAAAACATTTTCAAATTATACAACAGAAATCAAGAGCACAATATCACAGCCGGGAAGCTTTTGAAATTCTTAAACGTCAAATTGTGGATTTATATTTGAAGTGTCATAATCGCAGGTTATTTAACATTGTTCCATCTATTTCTAAATTTCTGAGTCTGCAAAAGGCAGACATAGTAGTGAGCAATGTCTCAAGAAGTAAGACTAACTGAGATTTGCGCCATAGCGTACAGAGTTTTGGTAAAATAAAGCATTATTAGTCAATCAAGAAGTGATCCCAAATCATTAATTAATTAATGAGTAATGAAAACAGAGTTTTGACAGAGTTGCTTTTTTGTTTTTTGGTTTTTTTTGCCTGGGTGGATAGCTTTTTTAAATCTAATATTATAAAAATAAAAGCTATATTTATTTATCATTTTATTCACGGGGGTTAACTTTTTTAATCTCTAAATTTGATGTATGAAAAAAGGGAGAGTGAGAAGGAGAAAGAGAGAGAAAAGAGAGAAAGAAGAAACTTTTATTACATTTAATTAAAAAGTTATCAGTGACGTGAGTAATATTAAGACAAAAGATATCTACAGATTTTTTTTTAATGTAAGGTTAAACACCAAGGCCAATTTTTCCAATGGGTATTCAAGCTTTTACTTTAAGTGCTCATTAGTAAAGTTTATTTAAAATTCCAAAATTATTCTTCCCTCTTTGTCATGACTCTGTTATTTGCAGATAAAAATACCCAATTCAATTCTTAAACAAAAAAGGGAAGGTATCAATTCACATTACTAAAATGTCCCACAACTAAAAGTCAGCATCCTCAAGACTTATTCCTTCCCATCCCTCTTGTTTGGCTTTTTTCTGTTGGCTTTATTACCAAGCGTGTTCTTCCTATGTGGTGACGAAGATGGTCAACAGTGATTCTACTGGACTTAACAGTACTCTCAATAGCTCAAGCAAAAGGCTCAGAGTTTTCACTGTCACAGTTCATCTCACATTCCCTGTCCTGAACCAACTAAAGTGGTGCAGTATATGTTCATTGATCTGAGTGGCATGCCAATCTAAAGCCAGGAGCTAGGGTCAGCTCATCTGAACTATGTATATATATATTTATCTATATGTATATTTAACTATATATATAAAATATATATTTTAACTATATATGTAAAATATATATATATTTAACTATATATATTTGGTGATTATATATGCACACCTAATTGTTAAATAAGAATATAGATTATAACATTTCATAAAATGTCTAAGACTACAACCACTTTCCCGAGTATTTAAATAGAGTAGTAGAATCTATATTTCCAAATTATATTTTGGCTTGTATATCAGTACCATAAGTTTACTAAGTTCTGAATATAGTTCAGGAGTATTGCTCAAAAAATTGTATAGTCTAGTCTGTTATTTGACATGGTCAAGAAGTAAAGTACTCCAAACTAGCATTACCATTAATTCCTTTTATGTGTGGATAGTGGAGTTTACAGCTTGAGTCGCTGCCTTCTATCAGCACCTTTCAGGATCCAAGCATGCTTGGGTATATTTGATGAGCCGACAAAATTTCATTTGTATGTATGCAGAGGAGAATCCTAGGAAAGAATTAAACTATGTGCACTTGGGTTCCAGCTATATGTAAGCATGTCTTGTAAACTAGGGGTGAATAAAGTCTTAAGAGACTAGACATGATTACCCTAAGTCAGCATTATATCCTCAGTCAATCTAGATGAGAGACACTCTGAGTAAAATATGGTAGCTGTTGATTGAATCCATTGCCAGTATAGTCCCTGCATGCATGATTAGATCTTAGGCAAAAGAAGGCAAAGTGAAAAATTGGAAAGCTGCAATACATAGTGAACACAGCAGCATTCCCTCAGGATCCCTTAACAGAGTCATTAATGATAAAAATTGGGAGAGAGAGCTCAGTGCAGCAGAGGAACAGTGGAAGTGTCCACTGTGCTGTGCAGAGTAGTTCTGGGGCAGCAGCAGGGTCCATAAGTATTACAAAGAATAGGAAGTCTCTGTTGCCTCAGAAGCTATAGTTCAGAATAGAGCCTATCAGTGCTGGGCAAGTAGGTGGAAACTTTAGGAGCTGACCCATTTCTGAGCAAATGTAAGACATACAAAGACATACCTGGGGAGAGATATTGAAGGAGTATTTGTACCTCTGCCACTTACTAGCTGTATGATATTGAGCAAGTGAGGAATCTCCTCAATATCTCAGTTTCCTCATACGTAAAATAGAGATAATATTGTTGATGTGAGGTTTGAGTTAATATACTTGTTGGACACATACATCTATTACATCATGGCTGTTGTTTATATTATTTCTTTAGTAATTTAAGATATAATCCAGAAAACTAAGAATTTTTCTGAATTTTAAGAATAATTCATAAAACACTAATGAAGGAAATTGAAAATCATACAAAGAAATGGAAAGATATCCTGAGCTCGTGGATTGGAAGAATTAATATTGTTAAAATATTAACAAAAGCAATCTACAGATTTAATGCAATGCCTATCAAAATACCAATGGCATTTTCACAGAACTAGAAAAAATAATTCTAAAATTTGCATGTAACTACAAAAGATCCTGAATTGCCAAAGCAATCCTGAGAAAAAAAGAACAAAGCTGGAGGTATCACCCTCCTTGATTTCAGACTATCCTACAAAGCTACAGTAATCAAAATAGTATGGTACTGGGACAAAAACAGACCATACATGAATGGAACAGAATAGAGAGCTCCCAGATAAACCCATGTACTTACGGTCAATTAATCTACAACAAAGGAGGCAGGAATAGATAATGGAGAAAATACACTCTCTTCAATAGGTGGTGCTGGAAAAACTGGACAGCTACACATAAAACAATGAAATTAGAATATTTCCTCACACCATATACAAAAATAAACTCAAAATGGATTAAAGACCTAAATGTTAGACCTGAAACCATAAAACTCCTAGAAGAGAACATAGAACACTATTTGACATAAATCATAGCAATATTATCTTAGATCTGTCTCCTAAAGCAAAAGAAATAAAAGCAAAAATAAATAAGACCTATTAACCTTGAAAGCTTTTGCACAGCAAAGGAAACCACTGACAAAATGAAAAGACAACCTACGGAATGGGAGAAAATATTTGCAAATGAAATGACCGAAAAGGGGTTAATATCAAAAATATATAAACAACTCATCCAACTTAATATCAAAAAATAAACCACCCAATCAAAAAATGGGCAGAAGACTAAGTAGACACTTTTCCAAAAAAGACATACACCTGGCTAACAGGCACATGAAAAGATGCTGAACACCGCTCATCATTAAGGAAATGCAAATCAAAACAACAATGAGGTATCACCTCACACCTGTCAGAATGGCCATCATCAAAAAGTCTACAAATAACAAATGTTGGTGAGGATGTCCACATCCTCATACAGGAAATCCTCATACACTGTTGATAGGAATGTAAATTGGTGCAGCCGCTATGGAAAACACTATGGAAGCACCTCAAAAAACTAAAAATAGAACTACCATATGATCTATGGTATATATATCCAGAAAAAAAAAAAACATTAATTTCAAAAGATACATGCACCCTAATGTTTATAATAGCACAATTCATAATAGCCAAGATGTGGAAGCAACCCCAGTGCCCATCAACAGACAAATGAATAAAGAACATATAGTATGTGGGTGTGTATAAAATGGAATATTAATCAGCCATAAAATAATGAAATTATGATATTCTGCCACTTGCAACAACATGGACAGACCGAGAGAATATTATGCTTTCACTGTTTGAAATAAATCAAACAGAGAAAGACAAATATTGTATGTTATCACTTATATGTGGAATCTGAAAAATAATGCAATAGAATGAATATACAAAACAGAAACAGACTCACAGATATGAGAAACAAACTAGTGGTTACCAAAGGTAGAGGGAAGGCAGAGGGGCAAATCAGAGGTATGGGATTAAGAGATACAAACTACTACGTATAAAATCAATAAGCAACAAGGATATATTGTACCGCACAGGGAACTATAGCCATTATCTTATAATAACTTTTAATAGAGTATAAGCTGTAAAAAATAGCGAATCGCTATGCTGTACACCTGAAACTAATATTGTAAATCAAATATATTTCAATTTTAAAAAATAAAAAAAAACTATACATAAAAAGAAAATTCAGAATCTCACAATACTTTTGGAGACAGTGCAATAAAGTGGAAAGAACATAAACTTGGGAGTTTTTAACTCTATTACTGGCTACATGACTTGGGGCAACTTGTATAAAATCTCATAGCCACAGTTTCCTTATCTATAAGATAATTATAACAAATATTTTATCATGATTAAATATCTAAACTATCAAGTAATAGTTGAAAGTTGATAAATTTATTGAACACTGACTATGTTCCAATTATTGGTCTAAGGGGTTTAACAAATTAACTCATTTAATGCTTCCTCACCACAATATTATAAGGCAGATAAAATTGTCTCTTTTGCAGAAAAGGTAACTGAGGCACAAATCATCTTCTTAAGTCCCCACAACAAGTAAGTGACAGAAACAAGATTTGAATGCAGTTTCTGGCTAAAAAGTCAATAGCCTTAAACATCATACAATACCAGCACTCAGTGTTTGGGTAAATTGCAGGTGTTCAGTAAGTGACAGCTGTTATTATCATCTAGGTCAATACAAATAATGATTATAATTATCCTATAGATGTTCAGAAATACTGATGAATAGCGTATTGCATTTGACAAACCAATTTACTACATGTATAGTCAGAATCACATTAATAGTTGACATATTTTTTAAATATTTGATAATACAGCACATGAATTTTTCATTTTTCGGTAAAATGTTACTTCAACAGTACCATTTAGGATCACATTTTTCATGTTTAGTCACTTTTTTAAAAGTGTTTCAAAGAGTTTCAGATTTGGTCCAAAATTCATAGAGACCTAACTAATTCAGAGACCAAATCACACTTACTCTTCCTCTAATGGTTCAATTACTTTAAATGGATTAAATTTGTCGGCAGCACTCCTTGAATGGGAAAAAAACCACTTTTTACACTTCTAGAGTTTGTCATTTTAAATCTTAAGACATCAGGTTAACACAATAGAAATAGTTTTCTTAGCTAATCAAAATACTCTGTTTGTAGGGGGCTTCCCTGGTGGCGCAGTGGTTGAGGGTCCGCCTGCCGATGCAGGGGACACGGGCTCGTGACCCGGTCCGGGAAGATCCCACATGCCGCGGAGCGGCTGGGCCCGTGAGGCATGGCCGCTGAGCCTGTTCACCGCAACGGGAGAGGCCACAACAGTGAGAGGCCCGCGTACCGCAAAAAAAAAAAAAAATACTCTGTTTGCTAAATAATGGGTTTTTGAGTGTTTTTTGGAGAATTTTCGCTGGTCATATTTTGTGGCTAGATTCATATTTTTTATTTTTGTTTTTTCATTCCACGGTCAAGTTTTATTTTTTTCCAACTTTACTGAGGTATAACTGACAACAAAATTGTAAGCTATCTAAAATATCCATCTTGGTGACGTCCTATATGCACACATTGTAAAGGGATTCCCACCAACTAGTTAATTAACACATCCATCACCTCACGTGTTACCTTTTTTTTTAATGAGACCATTTAAGTTCTACTCTCTTAACAAATTTCAGTTGTATAATACAGTATTATCAACTATAGTCACCATGTTTGACATTAGATCCTCACACCTTAATCATCTTATACCTAAAATTTTGTACCCTTTTACCATGTTTTAATTCTAAAAAATACATCTCTGTCTTGAATGCATTTCTGTCTAAAATTATCTGAACTCTATGTGACTCAGATCTCATAGAAATGGTAACTATTTCAAAGTAATCAGTAGATAAAGTTGATCTTGGGTCAACCTAACAAAGATTCTAATTAATTATTGCTTTATACTCATATATTGTTATGAGTTATTTTGCTTTTAGAAGTTATTAAAAAATAATTGTGTCAGTCATCCAAAAGTGTTCTAGTTATTAAGCTGGAGCACTATATAGACACACATTTTCATGCTAAATTAAGATCAATTGTAATAATGACTTTAGACTTCTGAGCTTTAATATGACTTTAAGAACTATAAATATAAATATATATTTTAGTTGTTCATTTAAATCTTTAGAAAATTATATATGAACTAACCAAGGAGTATTATTAGATCATTATTTTTTTCATATATGTTGTTAGCTAAAATAGTAAATTTAGATTTTAGATTGTAATTATTTTGATAATGTAGGTATTAGGTAAAAATGTTGTTGAAAAAATATCCCCCAAAGTGAAAAATATTGATGCAAACATAATTCATTGTATTAAAGTTTATATTAGTTATATTCTTAGAGATCATAGTCTACATAAGGTAAATTTAATCATAAATTGGTCTAAAATAGCCCTTAAATAATTTTAATACTCGTTAACTTTAACTTTTTCCCTGCTTATTTTCAGCAACATTCATTATAACAAATTATCCTAAGGAGAAAGGAGACAATACATTTCTTAATATTTATTCTAATCCCATTTGAGCTCTCTCTCTCTCTCTCTCTCTCTCTCTCTTCCTTTCTGTACACATGCTCACAAACACATAAGACATTTTTCCTACCTTAGTTTTTGTCCAGAGAATTACTTATTAATACTTTAAGCAAAAAATGGATAACATATTAAACTTTGTATTTATAAGCTTTTTTTCTTTTTTTTGTTAACTGCTTCGTTGGCACTAAAGTTAAAGAAGCTAATGCCAGATTCTCCATTTTAAGGCAGCTTTTACAGATTACCATTTTTCCTATTTGAATTTAACTTCTATACTGAGGAATATGTTAATAAAAAACAGATTTGATTAATATTAGAAGCTTCTCATACCACTGTGAATTCGGAAGTGGCCCTCTCTCCTAACACCAGCACCCTGGGGTGACTCACACTGCTGACTGTGGAATACATTACCAGGCTCCCATACACAGGCCTGGCATTCTGTTGTAATCATTCTTTTCTTAGCACAAATTTGTGGGTCTCTGTGATATGAAGCTATTGGTAGTTCAGCCTGTACTCAAATGAAGTGATATTGAATTTCTATTATGCATGTGCCTTGGAAACCTCACAGCTCTCCATAAAGATTTTATTCACACAGCAGATTTGTTGTGACTTAGGTAGTTTCAGACAATTTTCTATTTGAATGGACATGGCAGGATCTGACAATATAAAAGAAATATCAGGAAAAAGAAACATGTAGAACCAAATGATATATTAAGCAACCTACAGAACAAAGCAAACTGGATTGTAGTAAACAAAACCAGAAAGTACGTCTTTTGAAGGACCTCTCATGGGGACTAATCTTTTCATACTGCATATATGAGTTGGTGATGGAACCTGTCAACTCCTTTCATCCTACAAAATTAAGTTTTGATAAAGCCCTGTTCCTTATATAACCTTCATATTTTTGAAATAAATTGTTCATAATAAGACAGATTCTAGTTTTCATGTATTTTCCCAACGGTCTAGGCCACAAATACAAACTGGAAAATAAACACAATTGCAAACATTTATTCCTCAACTAGAATTTAGAAGCCTTAATTGGAAAAAGAAGAAGAAATTTTTAGTGGAAATATAAAACATGGAATTCAAATAATGGTGAATTAATTCATGATGAAAGGGAGAGAGAAATGAGTTAATATACTTGTGGCAGAAAAAGAATTTAATATGAAGTTTCCTTAATTGTTGAGAGTGTGCTATGCATCAGCAATAATTTGGGGACTTCCTAAATAACACTGAACAATGCGGACAATATCCATTACTTCATGAAGCTTATGTACTAGTGGGGGAAACAGTTAATAAAGAAGTAAATAAATTAGAGAAAGAATAATACCAGGTACTAATAAATGCTCTGAAGAATAATATAAACTAGACTGGTGGGACAGAATCTATCTGTGATTTTAGCAGAGTATGAGGATGCAGCTACTTTATCTTTGGCAACTAGGAAAGACCTCAAAAAAAAGGTGATGTGAGCTGAGATATGAATGACAAAAAGAAGGTAGCCATATGAAGTCCCGTGGGCAGGGCATTCTAGATTGACATACAGCAAATGCAAGTCCCTTCCTAGGCTAATGTTCCTATCAGATGGGATTTCTTCATATTAAACACATTTACATTACTTTAAAAATAATTCACCTCTGTACAGTACAGAGATTCTTCAACAAATTAAAACTAGAAGTACCAGATGATTCAGCAATCCCACTTCTGGGTATATATCCAAAGCTAAAGAATTTATTATCTCAAAGAGATAACTGTGCTCACATGTTCATTGCAGCATTATTCACAATAACCAAGGTATGGGAATAATCTAAATGCCTGTTGGTGGATGAATTGATTTTTTAAAGTTATACATATATGTATAAAAAAACAGTATTTTGTACCACACAGACACACACACACACACACACACAGACACACACACACACACACACACACACACACACACACGGTGGAATATTATACAGCCTTAAAAAAGAAGGAAATCCTGTCATTTGTGACAGTATGGATGAACCTGGAGAGCATTACATTAAGTGAAATAAGTCAGACAAAGAAAGACAAATACTACATCATGGTATCACTTATATGTGTAATCCTGGGGAAAAAAAGGGAAATATGTGAGGTGATTGATGTATCAATTTTTAGTAGATTGTGGGAATCCTTTAAAAACATATACACATATCAAATCATCACATCATGCACCTTAGATATATTATAAATTTATTTGTCAATTATACCTCATTAAAGCTAAAAATAAACTTACATACAAACATATACACACAAATATTTCACTTTTAGAAGGAAAGTCAGATAGAGATTAATGGAGAAAGAAGAGAGAAACAGAAAGGTAACTATGTATACCTATATTGGGAGAAGCCAAAACACATTTGTCCCAGTAGATAGTAAGAAACAGATATACCGAAGCAAAAAGCAAGATAAATAAGCACATTTTATCAAGTACTTTTGGAAGCTTTAGTCCTGACCACAAATCAATCCATTTTTTTTTACCATTGTCATTCCCTAATTTTATAAATAATGCTAATGCTTTTGATTTCTATGAGCATCCATTTTATGTGAATTATTTAATAAAACTTCAACAACACCTATTAGTTCTGCAGAAATCTTTCAAGAACTGCACTCTCAGCATTCTTCTCCCTCTACTCCTCTCTAGGCCAACTTCCCAAATTCCCTATGATACCCTGGCTCCCTCATGTTGCAAAGAACTATATGATGTATTATTTCATGCTAAGATATAAACTACTTAATTATCATATTTGAAAAGAAAGTGAAAGAAAGGTAATTGTTAATAAAAAGTAACATATGTCTACATGTGGGATTTCAATCATCCAATAATCCTGGTGAAGATACTTCTAAGTAAAATACGTTCTAAATAACACCATTATTCATCCTGCATGTAAACCTGGTTTTGAGTGTAAATTTGGGATGGGTTCTGATTCAGAAACTTTCAGATAACCATCATCAGTCTGGAGGACCTCTAGAATACCCCAAGTTTGTGGATAAATTCAAATGTAAATTAAATGGAATCTGTAATATACATTTGAAGCATTCCTTGAAGCTGCCTCTACATTCAAGAAATTGTTACAGCATTGTTTCCAAGATCTTTGAGGGCAAGGACAACACCTATCCCAAACATGTCTTATTTTTATTCCCTATTAATACAGGATTTCGAATTGTCAAAGAAAAATTACACTGGACAAGTTAAATAGGGGAGGAAGACTTTTTTCAAGACTATTGCAATAGGGGAGGGAGAATGAACTCAACTGAAACAAAAAATGGGAGGGATCTTAGGTACTGGGGCAAGCTAGAGGAAAAGTACTGGACAATGTTAGGGAGGAGGGTAGTTAATGTGATTAGGCCATCTGTGTCTGCTAATTGGCACTAATCGAAGTTAGGCTCCTAGCCTCCTACAAAGACTGAAAGATAGGGATGCTATCTTTCTTTTTTTTAACTCAAATTTTAGATTCTTCTTTGGAGTAAAACAGGCTCTTTACTGTTTACAAGGTTATTTCTGAGTTGCAAAAATTCTGTTTTTTAAGGATGCTATCTTTTTGATGATTATATGTCAAAGAGACGGCTGCCAGGTTCTTGAGAAAGATATTCCTGGGTTGTAAAACTGGCAAGAGCTGGGAGAAGGGTAACGTATCAAAGGGGCAGAGAAAGAATTTATAACTGAAAGTTTTCTAAAGTAAATGCTCCATGAAAAGGGAGGTCAGGGGCCTATAGTCAGAAAGAAACTTGTCTAAAATTTAGTCAAGCTGAGGGGAAATTTAAGGCCATTTTAATCAGAATGTAGTACTTGCTTAACAAATATTTTCTGAACAAATGAATGGATTTATCTTCCAAATATTTTAGGAGTCTAGCTAGAGTTTGAAATCTTTCAACCACAACATACCTGAATAAGTCATTATAAAAGAAATGCCCCCCCTTAGACTATTAATTCCATAAAGTCTGAGTCTAAAATTTTCACATAATTCTATTTTCATATATTGTAATACTCAGCATATAGCATACACTGATGGTAATTAACAGCATAAATACATATACAGTGTCAGAAGCTCAAACCTTTTGGGTATCTGTTAAATGCTTGCTTGTATTTAGGCCTCCTTTTTTTCCTTGCTTTACTGTGTTAATTTGGAGAGTGGGGGGACGTTCAATTATGAGATGTTTTAGGACTAGGGTGGTTCATCTCTCATTTTAAATGAATTATTTTTCAACAAAAGTTAATGGAGAGGAAGAAACTCACTTTATTAAAGTGATCACTCAAGCCAAGAGTATTTTATTTGCCCTACTCCACTGAGAACTATGCCCAATTACCTAATTAAATCTGAAATTATCAAATTGAGTGCACTCTTCAGGGTTCAGATAGTCAAAAAATTTGCATTTCCCATTCAAAATTCAAAGAATAAATGTTTATTTTGGCATGTTAAAACCCCCTTACAAACTCAATTCATTGTTTCTTAGAATGAGAGTTGATCTGATGGCAGGACAAGAAAAGCACCTCAAAAAGCCCTAAGAGTGACTTACCATCTCCTTCCTGCCTGAATTCCATGGAACAGAACCCTATGTGCCAGGACCTTCAAGCTCTACTTTCCCAGTACTGCATTTCAGAAGAAATTATGGTACTATCAAAATCCTATTAATACTCAAAAACATTTCATCAACTGAAAAAAAAAAATTAAGAGTAAATGCAGATTTTTTTTTCTATTTAGAGGAACTCAGGTTTATGTGAATAGGTCTCATGTGGAGAGTCTTTTGAAGCTAGGGACTTCACATCAGATCACAGACTTCCAGTGGGTTAATCACTTAATCCAAGAGTGGGGAGATGGAATTACCACCATTCAGTCAAGCTAAACTTATCCTTTTCTTTAGAGAGCAAGAAACTGCCCATCTTTTAGTTCCCAACAGGACTCCAGTTGAACACGTGTTTGTGAGGCTGCTTTGCTTGCAAGTTATTTTATGTAAGTCACAATGGAAAGAATTTCTAAATGGCTACTAGCAGCATTTGATGCACTACTTCATTCCAGGAGCATCATCTTTCCTTCTGCTGCAAATCTTAGGTTTTAAGCATTAAGACACACTTATTCAACACATAACAGATAACAAAAAAGAGCAGCAATATTATACAGAGTTACGTTAGAAAGAGAGTTGGACTTTCTGACTACAAAAACAATAAGAAAAGACCTCTGTATAATGAAGGTCCTTAAAATTACTATAAATCATCTAGTATGATTAGAAACTAGTAGGAGATGGCAGGGGTGGGTATTATGTCCACTGAACTCACATACCATGGTTATCAACATCTGTTAAAAAAGAAAAAAATCACATGGCATGATTTGAAGTAAATGTGTGGAAAATCAATAAGCCTGTGGAAAAAAGGCCATGCCTTCCAGCTTCATAATTTGGTGAAATATTGATAATAATAATAATAATAATAGAACTTAATCAGAAACACCTCAGATAAGTGCTTGTATAGGAGCCAGGGGTATGTGATGGTGGATGGACCCCACCTTCCAAATATACAATGATGACTATGTGATATCTTTGGTCCCTCAGATGGTCTTCATGAAGGATGAAACTGAGTTTAATAATAGTTCATAAAGATCACCTGAGAATGACCAAGAAAAGGAAAGAAAGACAAGTATCCATTAGATATATTACTGCTAGACCTGCAAGGAAATTGTAATGAAAATGGTAGTTGTGTGACAATGTAATATACAATCAAAAAGTATATGGATATTATAATTTTATATATTTAAATTATAAATGTTATAGTTTATTTTATATAACTGTATTATTTATTATGTATGGAATATAAATGAAAAATTAAAATGGAAATAGAATAGCGGTCCTGTGCCTGGTATTTATGCCATACATGTTTTATTAGTTAGGGTTAAAGGTTAAACTACAATAATAGAGACCCAAAAAATTCGGTGGCTTACAAAAGACAAAAGTTTACTTATCTCTTACATAATAGTCCAGGTATGAGTAGTTCTGTCTGGCTGGCTGGCTGGCTCTTCTCTACAGGGTCATTCGGGGGCCAGGTTTTTTCCATCTTCTTGCTCTACCACGCCCAACGTGTTGTTCTTATTTGAACACTCAAAGTGGAGTCCCTACCATATCTGTGTTCAAGACTGTGAGAAAGGAAAAAGAGATAAGGCAGAATATTCCACCTTGTCTTTTAAGGAAATTATCTAGAAACTTCACACATCACTTCTGCTTATACCCCAGTAACCCAAACTCAATCCCATGGCCACTCCTACTGTATTAGTTTGCTAGGGCTGCCATAACAAGGTACCACCAACTGAGTGGTTTAAACAGCAGAAATTTATTTTCCTCACAATTCTGAAGGCTAGAAGTCTGAAATCAAGGTATTAACAGTGTGGGTTTCCTCTGAGGCCTCTCTTCATGGCTTATGGATGGTGCCTTCTCTGGTGTCTTCACTTGGTCTTTCCTGTATATTTGTCTGTCTCCTAGACTCCTCTTCTTATAAGGACAGCAGTCATATTGGCATAGGGCCCATGCTAATGACCTCGTTTAACTTTAAGTACCTTCTTAAAAACCCAATCTTCAAAAAAAGTCACATTCTGAGGTACGGGGGGTAAGAATGTCAACATATAAATTTTGAGAGGACACGATTCAGCCCATAATACCTATAATACCTATACCCATAATACCTCCCTTCAAGGGAGACTGAGAAATGAAGTTTGTAGTAGGATGGCCATTTAGCTAAGTATAACTTTACTCCTATTTCTAAAAGGAAAGAAAGGAGAATAGATATTGAGGAATATTTAGAAACATCTGTCACATTATTCTAGAATTAATAAGTACAAGGTCAAGTGTATATTAGGCAAAAACTCACCAAGAAAAAGAATGGGAAGGATAAGTAATTGATAATGAAACTCAAAAGCAGTTGAACCCCAAGACAAAAATCCTGTTTTAATACAATGGCCCGGTTGTATTAAGTTGATTCAATTTTAGGAGTAGTGAGGCTATTTCAAGTGTAGAGAGCATAACTTAAGATAAATATAATATGGATAGATTTCCTAAGCATCAGGAGAAACAGATTTCTCAGGATCTTATAACTAGTCTCTTTTGACCACCACAAAAAGTAGATATAATTGAGCCAATTATAAAGAGAATTTTATCAATTCAATCACTTCCCTTTTTTAGTTAAATGTTTGATCACGCATGTCATGCATAAGATTTTCTCTTAATCTAGAAATAAAGAAAACAAAAGGCTTTTACTAAATGAAATAAACCCCATCGTTTATGTAAACCTGATATATGAGCAAGCTATAGGGATTTGTTGTTTATAAAAATTATTGGTGGGGGGGCTTCCCTGGTGGCGCAGTGGTTGCGCGTCCGCCTGCCGATGCAGGGGAACCGGGTTCGCGCGCCGGTCTGGGAGGATCCCTCATGCCGCGGAGCGGCTGGGCCCGTGAGCCATGACCGCCGAGCCTGTGCTCCGCAACGGGAGAGGCCACAACAGAGGGAGGCCCGCATACAACAACAACAACAAAAATTATTGGGTATACATAAGATGATGGAAGACGGTAAATAAGACTTCTGAATTATTAAGCAGAAAGTTTCTGGCTAAATTTTGGTGTTATTTAATAAATGCTCAAATGTGTTTAATGATTTTTTTTTAATTCCTCCACAAAAGTAAGTCTGAAGTATAATTCAGAAACCTACATATAACCTTCAATTCTTATTCTGAATTCCCATGGCAATTCTATACCATGAAACCATAAACATGTAAGCATAGTTACAAATGGTTAATTTAGGAAATTTATTTGAGTGGATCTTTGCTGGTTCCTTTCTGCTGTAATTCATGTTTGGGTACATGCCAGGAGCACCCATTACCTTTTACTTTACACATACAGGAAGAAATGGGAGCATAAGGCATTTTTATTAAGAAATATTGTGATTAAAAAATAGTCATACAGCAAAAAACAGTTGCAAACACATAGTATCATTCATTGCTAATGAGTTAAAAGGATACCACAGTGCACATATAAATCACTATACAGTATCTTGCAGTTTATTTAAATTCATTGTGCCTCATTATAACTGAGCTATGCACCTTTAGGTCTCAGTTGATTAGGAATGCGATAGCTCAGAATAGCTTTTAATTCAGAGAAACATGGCCTGACCTTTACCATAATCCTGTGTGAAACACACTATAGTTTAGACATTAATAATGATGCTACCTCTTTTTCATACTGGTGAGATGCTACTTAAAATTTGGTATTATTAGTTAACAGGCTTGAGCCAATACATCAAAACCAAATTACCCTTCTGTGTATAACTACAGTACTTAATTCTGAGTTCTTCATCTCTCATAACTATTACTTCCTCTTTAAAAATGCTAAAAACCAAAATGTAATAGTGTCATGTCATAGCAATAAGTCACAGATACAAACTAAAGGCACTCCTTCTCACTCCCCGTGGACTGCCACTGTATGCAGTTAAGGATCCGTGCTTCATGATATACGTTTTAACAGCTAAGGCATTGCTTGTCTTTGACCTTTGTCTCTCAATTTAAGAATGTCATTTCTTTAAATCACCTTCTGGTAAGTCAACTAGCACAAACAATAGAACTTTCTTACCATTCTCATACAGATGCAGTAGAAAATACAGATCACAGGTTTAAATATCTATTTCATTTTTTAAAATAATTTTTCGTGTTTATCACTATAAATCTAGTAGATGATAAGGTAATACATTTAGAGTTTAATTGATCTAATAGTTCACCAGGGCTCATAATGGACAATAACATTTCTCTGTGCCACCCATTTTCACCCCTTTTCACCTTTGCTTTCCACTCCCCAAAGGCAACTCATTTTGGCTGCCTTAGATGTTCTCTCTGGTATTTTAAACTCATATTCCTAAATAATGTGTTTATGTTGCTAAATCAAAATGTCCCAGTTTCAGATATTACATTTTGACTTTCTATGATAAAAAATAAGGTATAGCCCTTTTTGAACACCACACCCTCAAAACCTAAGATTTTTCTTCATTATCAGTTCTGGACATCTCCTCTGTCACTTGTATTCAATGCCCTTTCACAGAATCCCTTTGAGTGAGAATTCCCTTTGTTTCTGAGAAACAGAAACTCAACATAAGGGGTCAAACAAGAGTAGTTATCACTGGCAAAAGAGTGGTCCCGGGGTAAAGTGATCCTCTGATCTCATTCCTTTGCCTTGTTTGCTTTTCATTTCCCGGGACACCAGGTTCCACTGAAAGATGGCTGCCCGAGCTTCCGCCGTTGTTATGTGTATACTACAGAAAAGGAAGAGGAAGGGCAAGAGCATTCCCTTTCAAAACACTTCCTGGAATTTGTACACACTACCTCCACTTAAATCCCATAAGTACTACTTCATCACATGGCCACACCGATTTGTAAGGGAACAGGAAATTGAGGTCTTTATTTTAGCAGTTCTAGTACTAAGAAAGAAGGAGGGACAATAGAGTAGGTTGCTGAGAAAGGGTAAGCTAGAGATACATTTTTTGAGGCTTTGCCTCTCTTTAAAAATGTCTTTATTTTTATATACTCACTAGACTGAAAGACTGGCTGGGATATAAAACCAGACTGTAAATGTTTTTTAAAGAATTTTGAAAGTTTCATTACCTTCTAGCTTCCAGAATTGATATTGAGAACTCCAAGTCTCTTGTGATTCCTAATTCTTCATGATCCTTTTGTACCCCACTCTGGGAGCTTTCAGGATAGTCTCTTTACTTCTGTATTCTAAAATGTCACAGTGGAATGCATTATGTGGGTCTTGTTCCATTCATTTACTGTATTCAGCTCTAGGAGGGGCTCTCAATCTGGAAATTAAAGTTCATCAATTCTAGAAAATGTTTTTGCCTTATTTCCTTGACCATTTTCTCTTCTTCTGAACACTGGGCTCTAGCATAAGTCAAAATGAGCTGTACTGTGTTGCAGTAAAAAGCAAACCCAAATATCAGTGGTTTAATAATACAGCAAAGGTTTGTTTCTCATTGACTCTGTAAGTCCAAAAGAGACCAGCTGAGGGCTTTGCTCCATGCTGACCTTACACAGAGGCTAAAGTGACAGTCTCCACCCTCCAAAAGATCTCAAGACCACACCAGAGAAATGACAACACAGCAAGCCATATGCTGTTAAAAACATCCACCCAGAAGTAACCTGTATTTGTATTCACATTTTATCAGACACACAAAGTACCACGTCTATGCCTAACTGCAAATGGGAAGGTGTAATCCCACAAGGTCCCTCAAAGGAAGACAACCAGAATATTGATTAACAACCTTAAGGACTATAACAGGTCTCCTAGAAGGATACTCTGATTTGCTTTTCATTTTCTCTCTTTTTTCTTTTACTGTTAAGACTCACCCTTTATGAGATAAAGTGCACACAATTTAAGTACATACATTGATGAATTATTGCATATGTATATATCTATACACATGTTCCAAATCAAGATATAAAATATGCCCAACACACAAAGACTTCGTCCTGCCCTCTCTCAGTCAATACTCCCATAGGTGACCAGTAATCTGACCTCTATCATCACAGATTAATTTTGCCTGTTTTGAACAATATATAAAGAGAATCATATACTCTTTTGGGTCTGAATTCTTTCACTCAGCCATATATTGGTGAGATACATCAATACACTGCACATAGCAAAGTGGTTTTCTTTATTTCAGTGTTGTATTTGATTATATGAATATAATACCTTTTATTTAGTCATTCAACTGTTGTTGGACATTTAGGTTATTTCTAGTCTTGGGCTATTATGAACAAAACTGCCATCAACTTTATTGTACATGTCTTTTAGTGGAAAACTTTGAAAACTGAGCAAAATTTATGAATTTTAGTGAATTTCAGTTTTTAATTTTTCAAATAGTTTAATGGTTAGTGCTTTGTGCCCTATTTTAAAATTATTTGATTATCCAAGTTGTGAATATACTTTCCTAATTTTCCCAAAAAACTCTTTTATTTCTTATATTTAGGTTGTGATCCATGTCAAATTAATTTTGGTGTATAGTGTACAGTAGGGGGTCAAGATTTTTTTTATTTAGGTAAGCAAATGAAAGGCATTATTTCCTAAGACCATTTTTAACAAGTGGATTTGCAGTGATGCCCTTTTCTGTAAATCAGATGATCATGTATGCTCCAATATTCTATCTCTTTGGCTTTTATTTTCTTTCCTGGATGATTTCTTCAACTTTATATTCTAACCCTTATATATTTATATTTTAAATTTCTGTTATCACATTTTATTTTCAAGAGCTCTTTTTTGTTCTGATTATTCTTTTTACATTGTAGACTTTTTCAATCTCCTGAATTGGTTCAGCCTTCTCTGAGTTCTTGTTTTGGTCTCTGTCTTCCATGTAAGAGATGTTCTCAAATATCTAGTGATCATTGGCTATGCTGTTCAGTATTCCTAAAGCTGACTAGAATCTTACTTTAGGTGAGGAGAGCTTATTAGCTGAAGGGCCTCAATGTGTAGGACTGCTGAACTAATATCTTACTAGCTTTTTTCTTGGTTTTGCCAGTTTCTGCGGAGAAATCTTTCACTCTCTACCCATGGAGATATAAACCCATGATCTGAGTATAACACCATCTTGCTCAACAGTGCCCACTATCCTTAAATCCAGAGTCCTTCTGGTTCATCATCGCAGAAGAATAAACATGCAGACCTCTGCTGGAGTTGAGGAGGGAGTAGTCTGTCAGTTGTTTGGAGTGGAGAAATAGAACAAGTCACTTAATTGCTTTGTATTACCAACTTCCAACATTCTTTGCTTCTACCCCCCCATCACTATATCCCATACTCTAATATGCTGAGATATGCTGTCAATCCCAAGATCCTGTGGGATAAATCAGATTATTTCTTGATTAATCTTCACTATAAAATGTAAATGAAAATCTCAGATTTTTCTAGTTTGCTTAGTGAGTTGCCATTTCTCCACTTTAGTTATATTTAAAAATATTATGTTGATCTCCATTATCCACTATTTTATCCCCCTCACGCCTACCCATTCTCTTTTGTCTCATGGGTTTATGATTTTTTTGTGTACTTTTACCATTATTTTAGTGGTGTTTGGGTAGAAAACCATGTTTTCTACATTCATTGTCTGATTTGGATTCACTGTTGGCTCTCTTTGGCACAAGATAAATTACATTCTGGAAGCAAAACAAAACAACAAATGGGTTGCTTCTCTTAAATTGAAAGTGAAAAATAATCTCACTGCCTAAAGTTCAACAAACTTTAGTTTACCTATTTTTTTCTTTCACACTTAGAAAGCATCCGTACAGGTTTTGTGAACAGCAACTCCTAAATGCTCACATTGACTAAATTTAAAATATGTGACTTTACTTTTAAATAACAGTTTATAAAATATTAAACAATTTATATTGAAAAATATTATTTTTCTAAACTTCCAACAGAATATCTCTTTACTAAGTCTCGTTGAATTTGGACATTGCCCCCTAAAATTTCTTTTTGAAAAAAACAGATCACGTGTTATTTATTGCCATAAGAATTAAATATAGTATAACTGGCTAGGCAATTTTCTCCTTTCATCACGACTCCATGTTTTATCCCTTCTGAGAAAGTGCCCTTGAATGCAAATTTGCCACTACAAACAGGAAAGAAAACTTCTTAAGACTGATGTCAAATAATGGCTGACTTTAGCTACACCACTAAGCCATCTGAGATTCATTTTTATTAAGGTACAAGTGTCAGTCAACGTGATATAAAGCTAGTAGAAACACGATGTATTAATTAAGTCCTGGTTTTCAAATGGGGTAAGAGGGAGGCTGATAGAGGAATCCAGCTTGGCTACTTACAAGAGAAAACTGTTATTTCCTACTCCTGTCTCTCATAGTCACTCCATTATATTAACGAAAAATTAGGTCCAAAGAAATAAGTGTTTTCCTTGATTACACAACCACGTGAACCGGAAAAAAACTAATCTCTCTTAGAATCCCAGTCCTCCATTTTCTTCCTCTTTCTCAATTGTTTTGACTAGTACTCCTGGAATAATGTTAAATAATGGCAGTAATGTGGGTAGCTATGTCGTTCCTGTCTCCAAGAGCGTCTCTTGTATTACCAGCTAATCATGATTCGGCTTTCGGGTTGAGAGGCACATGTTTTGCATGTTAAAATACTATCAATTTACTCTTTTAATCAACAATAATACTGAATTTTCAGCATCTATGGAGAAAGATAATATGATTCTTCTTTCACATGTTAAATTATGTTAACAAATTTTTATGTTAAACCATCTTTGCATTCCTGCTATGGAGTTCAGTTGGTTGTATTTAAGTACATGCTTAATGTGTTGCTGGATTCTACTTGCTAACACTTTAAGGATATTTCTGTTGGCATTTACTATATTCCTTTTGTTCTATTTTCCCCAATTTTACTGTTAATGTTTTGCTGTACTTATTAAAGAAGTTGAAAGCTCATTTACTTAACTCTGAAAGATTTTAAATAGCAAAGGGATTGTATATTACTTTGAGTTTTGGTAAAATTCATCTGTAAAATATCTTGGTATGATATTTTAGGAGATGGGGGTAGCCCTTTGACAGTGTTCTCTCTGTCCTTATATTATTTGCTTCTATGAGCTTTAATTCTGTTTTGCATAAATTTTTAAAAGTTTAATATTTTTCATAAAGTCATCCAGGTATAAAAATATATTGGTATAGTGTAGAACAAAATAATTACTTATGATTCTTTTAATTTTCTTTGTGTCTCTAATTATTTTCTCCTCACTATTCTTTATTTTCTCTTGTGATGGTTCTTTATCATATATTGAATTCATGTGTATATTCATTTAATTAACAAATAAGTAACCTAGGCTGAAACACTAATTTTTTAAGTAGCTAGAATACAGTGATGAATAAAAGAAGGAGGAGGAGAGAAAGAGAAACTATATTTTTTTATTTGTGTGTATCTGTGTGTGTAACTTAGGTGGGATAAATAATTAGCATGTTTATAGTGTTTTATATATAGCTTCTAAATTTTCTAAAATAAATTTAAACTTCTTCTAAAGTTATAATACTGCTTAGAGAGGAGGTATAGAAAAGAGTAGATATGAAGCTAAGACAATTTCTTTGGTTAAAAAATGCCTCCTTCAGTGTTAAACAGTTGTTTTTGAGTAAATGTCTAATTTTTTTCTGAATTACCTTGCTAACCTATCTCTAGTATTCTTCCTGGAGGATACCTTACAGGTGGTTTCTCCCTCATAGGAGACATTAAAGTTTTCTCCTCATATGACTTCTGGTCCTTCTGTAGCTTTTCAAAGTTTTGCTGGTTGATCTAGTCCCTGAGTACAAATGTCGACACCTATAAAAATACTGTTGATCTTGCCTGTTGTTGAGGATTCATGCTGTCACACTTCGCTTAAGGCTGCAGATTAAACGTGAAGAACTCTGCCTTCTCTGCATAATAAAAGTGTGTACTTTGGAGTAAGAGGTGGATTGTAATCTCAATGATCCTGCTTCTTGCTGACTTGACTCTACCCAACTTATCTCTGGTTCTCATGGCCCCTCCGAGTCTTATCCATGCCATCCATCAGTTCCTTAGCCTATATCCTCTACCCATAGCTTCTGCAACATAGTCCACTTTTATCTTTCAAAAATCCATAGATCCTTTGAAACATCTGTGATAAACCTATATCACTCAAAATCTCTTGCACCCATCGAAGTCCCTCAATTTATTGAAGACTTCAGTACTTGATAATCTGTCTAGATCTTTATTAGCCCTAGTTCCATTATAAGTCAAGGCAAATTCAACATCCACAGAGGCAATCCATCCATTATTTTAAGTCTGCCATGTCAGAAATCCTGATCTGTGAAATGTCACTTTCCCCACTGTGATAAATATTTTATACTATTGAAAGCTCAAATTAATTGCCCTTACAAGGTTTCTTTTTTCCTTCTAGGATGCAGCACCCCATATTCCTTTGTTCCTCTCACCATCTGTCTTTCTCACCTGGCAGAATCTCATGGTTAGTTAAACCTAGTATTAGCCACTCTGTGAACAGCTGAATGGAGAAAATCATACCAATATGTCATTCATTCATTGCTAGTTGGCAACTCTCCAATGCCATAGAAAATCTACTTTTCCACTGTCCAAGGTAGACATTTTACAACTTCTCTGTTTTCATACTCCCAATACCTTTGCAACTCACTTTTATTTGTCTTACATGCTCTTGAGGAAACAAAACCATCAGATAAGAATTACCTAATCTACCACCAAATCTACAACTTACCTGTCACACTTCACACTGTTTCTAAGTCTTCCTGATTCTGTCTTATATATTTTGCCTGCACAAAGACTTGTTTCTGAAAGTATCACTATTATCACCATATTTATACATATAGATATTCTCCATTCATTTTTACCATTTTACAGAATTTCATTGTACAAATATACAGTATTGTATTTGTTCCTTTCTCTGATAATGTATATAGGGAATGAAAACAAATCAATTTCAAACTTTTCAGATTTCACTATTAATCAGATGTTTTCCTTGATTATATATACAAGTTAAGGGTCATATGTTTTTCTCCCTTGCTTTCTATGTTCTTTTCTTTGAGTAATAACATATTTAGATTTTGTCTTTATGCATTTAAAAGTTATGGGAATTTTCCCTTGATATGCATTCACACTCACCAAACAGCAATATAATTTTGTTTCACATGTATCTGCCTTTAAAAAGAGAATTCACTTTAGGGCTCATGAAATTGTCCAATACTTTTTTCTCAACAGAAATTAAGAGGAATTCTGGAGACTTCGGTTTATGGTAAAGATGGTGTAACAGGGACTGCATTTACTTTCCTGTGTGAAACAACTAAAATAGGGACAAAGTATATCAGGCAATGATACTTAAGACACTGGAATTCGGTTCAAAACACTAAAAGATGAAGGGAAAGGGAGATGAGCCCTGCTATTGACCTAACATTGCCTGGAGAAAGATTCTAGGTTGCAACTTCAAGCAGATAAATAACATGCAGTTGGGATCCCTGAAAAGATGTGTGGAGGTTTAGGGGGTAAAAAGATATGTGAAGTGATAATGGCTGAAATTTTTCCAAATGTGATAAAAATTATAAATCACTAGGCTAAGATTTTTAGCTAATCCCAAACACATTAAAGATTAAGAAAACTACACAAGCCTCATCATAATCAAATTGCTTAAAACCAGTGATGAAGAGAAAATTTTATAAGCAGTCAGAGCAAAAGACACACAACATACAGAGAAACACAGATAAGGATGGTAACCCATTTATTGTCAGAAACAATGCAAGAAAAAAAACAGTGGAGCAGCATCTTTAAGTACTGGGGGGAGATTTGGCCTATAATTTCTTACCTGGTCAATATATCTTCCAAATATAAAGGTATAACAATGACTTTTCAAGATGTATAACATGTGAAATTGTTCCTCATCACAGATCTGCACTATAAGAAATATTAAGGAGGTCCTTTAAGCAGAAGGAAAATATTACCAGATTGAAAGCTAGAGTAACATAAAAAAATTAAGGCCACCAGAAATGATAACTACGTGGATAAATGTAAAACTTTTTATTATTTAAATCTCTTCCAAAGATAATTGGTTGTTTAAATAAAAAATAAGAACAATGTATCTGGGAGTTTAAGAACATATGTAGACACAAAACGTATGACAATGATAGCACAAAGGGCAGGAGAGGAAAAATAAACGTATAATGTTTTAAGGTTACTTTACCATACATGAGGTAGTATAATATTACATGGAGGTAGAATTTGATAAAGATACATGCTATTAATACTAAAGCAGTCTTTCAAATAACACAACAAACAGTGCTATAACTGTTCTGTTATTTGAGTGATTATTTTAGTATACACAAACACTAAAATATTGGTTCACTAAAATGAGCCAAAGGACTCAAATAGCAAAAGCAATCTTGAGCAAAAAAAAAAACGGAGCTGGAGGAATCAGGCTCCCTGACTTCAGACTATACTAAAAAGCTACAGTAATCAAGACAGTATGCTACTGGCACAAAAACAGAAATATAGATCAATGGAACAGGATAGAAAGCCCAGAGATAAACCCACACACATATGGTCACCTAATCTATGACAAAGTAGGCCAGAATATACAATGGAGAAAAGATAGCCTCTTCAATAAGTGGTGCTGGGAAAACTGGACAGCTAAATGAAAAAGAATAAAATTAGAACACTCCTTAATACCATACACAAAAATAAACTCAAAATGGATTAAAGACCTAAATGTAAGACAGGACACTATAAAACTCTTAGAGGAAAACATAGGCAGAACACTCTATGACATAAATCACAGCAAGATCTTTTTTGACCCACCTCCTAGAGTAATGAGAATAAAAACAAAAATAAACAAATGGGACCTAATTAAACTTGAAGCTTTTGCACAGCAAAGGAAACCATAAACAAGACAAAAAGACGACCCTGATAATGGGAGAAAATATTTGCAAACAAAGCAACTGACAAAGGATTAATCTCCAAAATATACAAACAACTCATGCAGCTCAATATCCAAAAAACAAACAACCCAATCAAAAAATGGTTGGAAGACGTAAATTAACATTTCTCCAAGAAGACATACAGATGGCCAACAAACACATGAAAAAATGCTCAACATCACTAATTATTAGATAAATGCAAATTGAAACTACAAAGAGATATCACCTCACACCAGTCAGAGTGGCCATCATCACAAAATCTACAAACAATAAATGCTGGAGAGGGTGTGGAGAAAAGGGAACTCTCTTGGACTGTTGGTGGGAATGTAAATTGATAAAGCCACTGTGGAGAACAGTATGGAGGTTCCTTAAAAAACTAAAAATAGAACTACCATGTGACCCAGCAATCCTACTACTGGGCATATACCCAGAGAAAATCATAATTCAGAAACACACATGCAACCCAATGTTCATTGCAGCACTATTTACAATAGCCAGGACATGGAAGCAACCTGAGTCCATCAACAGAGGAATGGATAAAGATGTGATACATATATACAATGGAATATTACTCAGCCATATAAAGGAAAAAAATTGGGTCATTTGTAGAGACGTGGATGGACCTAGAGACTATCATACAGAATGAAGTCAGAAACAGAAAAACAAATATTGTATATTAATGCATGTATGTGGAATCTGAAAAAATTGGTATAGACAATCTCATTTACAAAGCAGAAATAGAGACACGGACATAGAGAACAAATGTATGGGTACCAAAGAGGAGATATATGCATACGTATAGCTGATTCACTTTGCTGTACAGTAGAAAGTAACACAACATTGTAAAGCAACTATCCTCCAATAAAAATTCTAAAAAATAAAAAAGATAAAACAAATCAAAAGATAATGCAACAGAAGACAGAAAATAAGGGAAGAAACAACAAAGAATAGATGGGACAAATAGAAATAACAAGATAGTAGACTAAAATCTAACCATATCACTAATCACATTAAATATATGATAGCATTAAAAGTCCACTTAAAAGGCAGACATTATCAGACTGGTTAAAAAGATAAGACCCAACTATATGATACCTAAGAGAAATGCACATCAATGTCTTTTTTCTCTCTGCTAACCATTTTTTTCTTGTCTTTGCCTTTAGGTGTGTGTTAGCATGATGTGTTTAGGACCTAATTTTTTGTGTATTTATCCTGCCTGGTGCTTACAGAATTTTCTGCATCCTTGGCTTGATGGTTTTAGTTAATTTAGTTAGTTTATAAACTATATATATGTAAAACTATATATATTTAAAATCTGTGAAGAAGATTAATTTTAAGAAAAGTAAGCTAAGCTTGATTATCTTAAAGGAAAGTTGACTAAAAATTTATTTTTAAATAGGAGTAAAAACCATTCTTGTGCATACCACATACTATGTGCCATATTTTATTAGGTATGGTATACTTTGTAGATATTCTTGGATAAGATAAAAATAGGTTATAATTTTTTAAAGAGAAAACTAAATTTTTTTTACCTACACTACTGAATTTCATTAGATTGATATATTTTGTGGGAAAGAGAAATAACACAAAAAGAAAAGGCTAATATAATAGACAAAAAAATACAAAGAAAAGTATCATTCGCTATTAAAAGCATTGAGAGAAAATCATAATTCAGAAACACACATGCAACCCAATGTTCATTGCAGCACTATTTACAATAGCCAGGACATGGAAGCAACCTGAGTCCATCAACAGAGGAATGGATAAAGATGTGATACATATATACAATGGAATATTACTCAGCCATATAAAGGAAAAAAATTGGGTCATTTGTAGAGACGTGGATGGACCTAGAGACTATCATACAGAATGAAGTCAGAAACAGAAAAACAAATATTGTATATTAATGCATGTATGTGGAATCTGAAAAAATTGGTATAGACAATCTCATTTACAAAGCAGAAATAGAGACACAGATGTAGAGAACAAACACATGAATACCAAGGGGGAAAGGGGGGGGTGTGAATTGGGAGATTGGGATTGACATATATACACTATTGATACTACATATAAAATAGAAAACTAATGAGAACCTACTGCATAACACAGGGAACTCTACTCAGTGCTCTGTGGTGACCTAAATGGGAAGGAAATCCAAAGAGGAGATATATGCATACGTATAGCTGATTCACTTTGCTGTACAGTAGAAAGTAACACAACATTGTAAAGCAACTATCCTCCAATAAAAATTCTAAAAAATAAAAAAGATAAAACAAATCAAAAGATAATGCAACAGAAGACAGAAAATAAGGGAAGAAACAACAAAGAATAGATGGGACAAATAGAAATAACAAGATAGTAGACTAAAATCTAACCATATCACTAATCACATTAAATATATGATAGCATTAAAAGTCCACTTAAAAGGCAGACATTATCAGACTGGTTAAAAAGATAAGACCCAACTATATGATACCTAAGAGAAATGCACATCAATGTCTTTTTTCTCTCTGCTAACCATTTTTTTCTTGTCTTTGCCTTTAGGTGTGTGTTAGCATGATGTGTTTAGGACCTAATTTTTTGTGTATTTATCCTGCCTGGTGCTTACAGAATTTTCTGCATCCTTGGCTTGATGGTTTTAGTTAATTTAGTTAGTTTATAAACTATATATATGTAAAACTATATATATTTAAAATCTGTGAAGAAGATTAATTTTAAGAAAAGTAAGCTAAGCTTGATTATCTTAAAGGAAAGTTGACTAAAAATTTATTTTTAAATAGGAGTAAAAACCATTCTTGTGCATACCACATACTATGTGCCATATTTTATTAGGTATGGTATACTTTGTAGATATTCTTGGATAAGATAAAAATAGGTTATAATTTTTTAAAGAGAAAACTAAATTTTTTTTACCTACACTACTGAATTTCATTAGATTGATATATTTTGTGGGAAAGAGAAATAACACAAAAAGAAAAGGCTAATATAATAGACAAAAAAATACAAAGAAAAGTATCATTCGCTATTAAAAAGAGCATTGAAAATAATATTACATCATTATATCTACAATTTACTGATCAAACTAATGTTCTGTGAAATATAGTTATGATAATTTTTATGCATAACTTTCCTGAGATCCGAAAATTATTATTTCAAGGGTTTTTTCTACGATAAAAATAGTGAGAAAGACTATCCTAGAGATTATAATATTCATACTTAAATTATTACCTTGCAATGTAAGTTATAACTTTTACCATTTCCCAGAAAATTCTATGGCTCTAAAACACCTTTGCTCCATGTACCTATCCCATATTTTGTGTTAGTGTAGTAATACCTTTTAACATGTAGACTCCATAAGTCATTTTTGCTATTTTATGCAGTGAATATTCATTCATACTGACTCACGTGTTTGCCCTTTCAGGGCTCTAACTTCTTCATGCATATTTGTATTTCCATATCCCAGCATTTTCCTTAACCTGAAGAATGCCCCTTAGTATTTTTCAATGTGTAAAATTTAATTTGTATTGAAAAAATTCTTCCATTTTTGTCAGGAAATGTTTATTTGTATCTTCACCTTTGAAGGATAGTTTGACTAGTTTATGAAACTCCAAGTAGACAGTTGTTTTCTTTCAACGCTTTAAAAAACATGCCATTCCATTGTTTTCTGATCACTTTCATTTTTCTTGAAAATGTACTCCACAATTTTATTTTGCTCCTGTGAAATTTATGTCTTTTTTGTTCTCTCTGCTAACAAAATTTTTTCCTTGTCTTTGCATGACTCGGAGTTGGGCTGCAGTTTTTGTAAGGTTGATTCTCTACCTCTAATTCATGACTATGATTAGAACTTAGCCCTTCAGATCTAAAAGTCTGGGTCATTTAGTAGGGCCCTTCTTCCTTGGCAATTCCTGATCTATACTTTTTTGTCTGCTTAGAATTTTAAACTTGCCTCTCTGATTTTTAGAGGTTTTATGCTTACGTTTTACCTTGTGGAACTTAAGAATTCCACAAATTCCTCAAGACAGAAAGCTAGTGAACACTGGACACTTGGCTATATCTGCCATTTATCTAGGACATTGCTTCCTCAAGTCCTGATTGCTTGACAGCCCTGAATTCTATTGTTTTATATTTCCACAGATATGAGATTGTCCAAAACTCTTTTGGATTCTCTTCTTATAACGGCACTCTCAATATTTTGCTTGACCTCAATCTCTCATCCTTCTTTACAGAGCTTATTCACAAGAAATAGAATATTATCAATAATAATTCTCTCAATCTTTCTTCTCCTCTGGTTTAACTTAAATATGCAGCAATTTATTTTTCCATGCCCATAGTCTAATCACATGCAGTCAGTTTTTATTATTTGTACATATGTCTGCATACTTTTTTCATTGAATTATAGTTGATTTATAATCTTGTGCTAGTTTCCAATGTACAGCAGTGATTCAGATAAATCTGAATCACTCATACATATATGTGTGTATATATATGTATTCTTTTTCAGATTCTTTTCATTATAGGTTATTACAAGACACTGAATATAATAGTTCCCTGTGCTATACAGTGGGACCTTGTTGTTTATCTCTTTTAAACATAGTAGTATGTATCTGTTAATCCCAAGCTCCTAATTTATCCCTCCCTTCCTTTATCCTTTGGTAACCATAAGTTTGTTTTCTATGTTTGTGAATCTGTTTCTGTTTTGAAATAATTTCATTTGTATCTTTTGTTAGATTCCATACATAATTGATATCATATGATATTTGTCTTTGTCTGACTTACTTCACTTAGTATGATAATCTCTAAGTCCATCCATGTTGCTACAAATGGCATTATTGCATTCTTTTTTATGGCTGAGTAATATTCCATTGTATATATATGTTACACATCTTCCTTATCCACTCATCTGTCAATGGACACTTAGGTTGCTTCCATATCTTAGCTACTGTAAATAGTGCTGCTATGAACATTGGGGTGCAGGTATCTTTTTAAATTAGAGTTTTCATCTTTTCTGGAAGTATGCCGAGGAGTGGAAATACTGGATCATAGGGTAGCTCTGTTGTTAGTTTCTTAAGGAAAATCCCTACTGTTCTCCATAATGGCTGCATCAATTTACATTCCCACCTAGAGTGTAGAAAAGTTCCTTTTTCTCCACACCCTCTCCAGCATTTATTATTTGTAGACTTTTTGATGATGGCCATTCTGACTGGTGCAAGGTGATACCTCAATGTAGTTTTGATTTGCATTTCTCTAACAATTAGTGACATTGATCATCTTTTCATGTGTTGACTACCTATATGTCTTCTTTGGAGAAATGTCTATTTAAGTCTTCTGTTGGGTTGTTTATTTTTTTGATATTGAGCCATTTGAGCTGTTTATGTATTTTGGAAATTAAGCCCTTGTCAGTTGCATTATTTGCAAACATTTTCTCCCATTCCATAGGTTGTCTTTTCGTTTTGTTTATGGTTTCCTTTGCTATGCGAAAGCTTATAGGTTTAATTAGGTCCCTTTTGTTTATTTGTTTTGCTTTGGGAGACTGACCTAAGAAAACATTGCTACAATTTATGTCAGAGAATGTTTTGCCTATGTTCTCTTCTAGGAGTTTTTGGTGTCTTGTCTTATATTTAAGTCTTTAAGTAATTTTGAGTTTATTTTTGTATATGGTGTAAGGGAGTGTTCTAACTTCACTGATTTACATACAGCTCCCAGCTTTCCCAACACCACTTGCTGAAGAGACGTCTTTTACCTATTGTATATTGTTGCCTCCTTTGTCAAAGATTAAGTAACTGTAGGTGTATGGGTTTATTTCTGGGATATCTATTCTGTTCCATTGATTCATATGTCTGTTTTTGGACAAATACCATACTGTTTTTTCGGGGTTTTTTTGGGGTTTTTTTTTGTGTGTGTGGTATGTGGGCCTCTCACTGTTGTGGCCTCTCCCATTGCGGAGCACAGGCTCCAGACGTGCAGGCTCAGTGGCCATGGCTCAGGGGCCTAGCTGCTCCACAGCATGTGGGATCTTCCCAGACCAGGGCATGAACCTGTGTCCCCTGCATCGGCAGGCAGACTCTCAACCACTGCGCCACCAGGGAAGCCCTATCATGCTGTTTTGATTAGCATGGCTTTGCAGTATTATCTGAAGTCTGAGAAGGTTATGTCTCCAGCTTTATTCTTTTTCTTCAGGATTACTTTGGCAATTCTGAGTCTTTTGTGGTTCCATATAAATTTTAAGATTATTTGTTCTAGTTCTGTGAAAACTGTCATGAATAATTTGATAGGGATCACATTAAATCTATAGATTGCTCTGGGTAATATGGCCATTTTAAAAATATTAATTTTTCCAATCCAAGAGCATGGGATACTGAATACGTTTTTAAACTGATAACCCTTGCCACCACATTCTCTCTGGAGACCCCAATTGTCTGGATTCTTCATAAGCTTTACAAAGATATACATACACTCATATGTAAATATAAACATACAGACACACACACATATCTGAATCACAGTTCTAGTTCCAGCTTTTAACCATCAACTTCATCCATTTATTTAAAAGCCAATTGAATGTAGACTATGGTTGCTCTCTTCATTTCTCTCTATGATATTCTTGCAACTGACTTAGGGACTCACTGATCTGAAATTGCCCTCACAAAAGTAATGAATGACCTTTTTCATCACTAGATAAATGAGAATCTTTTTTTTTTCATGTTTTTAGTATCTTTTCAATCCCCACATGGTAAATCTTTATTCCCTTATGAATTCCCTAACATTTCTGGGTTTCTGAGCCTTTATTGAATGACAGCACTTTCAAAGCACTCTTTCTTTTGATATTTCTACTTCACTCTTGTGATACACAATTATTTAAAGTTAATTTGAAAGTTATATAGATTTAAACTCTATTGAAGATCATTACCTCATCCTATTTACTTTTGTATCTCAATAGTGTGCTGCGTATTGCAGGTGTTTAATAAGTGAATTTAAAGAAATGAAAACTATGAATCATTAAAAATCTGAGTATCTTCTATGTACAAAATAGTAGCAGAATAAGTAATTTCCATTTAGCAGCAATCTTTATTAAACATTAAAGATAGTGAACTGGTAAGTGACATAATCAGAAATGTATTTTAGAAAAATCAATCGAGGGGTGGAATGTGGTTAGACTAAAGTTAGAAAGTTAGAAGGTATTTAATGTACTTTTATCAGGACTAAACTGTGTCTTAAAAATAAGAAGTTGCTCTAAATATTGGTAGCAAACAGTGGCTTTCCAGGGACTAAGGACACACTTACATGGATGCCTTTCAGGTTCTTGAAGCTTTACCTATTCAGTACTGAAATTATTGTTTTTCTCTTCCAACAAGCCTGCTTTTCTTCTTCCAGTGTCTCTATATTAGTGAATGATACCACAATTCAGACAGTACCCTCAAATAGAAACCTGAGAGTCATAGGGAACAATTTTATCTTCACTACTCCCTACAACCAGCAAGTTCTATAGATTTTATTTCCAAAATACTTTTTGACTCCATCTACTTCTCTCCATTCCCACTGCCAACTTCTTTATAAATTCCAATCACATTGCACCAGAATTTTTGCAATACTCTCAAAATTCATGTTGCTTCCTTCCGATTTTTACCACACTGAACAGAGCCCTCTTTCTTTATAAATGGCAAATCTGATCATGTTCTGCCCCTGAATGAAATGTTATAATGGCTCCACATTGTTCTTAAGGTAAACTCTAGAAGGTCTTACCAGGTGCTTCCTGATCTGTGCCTCCTTCTCTCCTGAGCCACATCCCTTGCTACTTCTTCACATTTCAGACTTAATCAACTTCTTTTAAGTTCCCTAAACCAGTCATCATCTCTCTAATCTCAGGGATTTTACACATGCAGTTCCTCTGTTTGCAATTCTTTTCCCTACCTCCTTCTCTGATTAATTCCTACTTGTTCTTTGGGTCTCAACTAATACGCAATATCCTTCAGAAAGCTTTCCCAGACTCCCAAGATGGAGATAATTTCTTCTCATGTACTCCCATAATCAACCTGTCCTTTCACATAACTTATAATGCACTGTAACTTTCTGTTCACTTATCTGTTTCCCCTAGTAATAGTACTACTTGTAGAAATCATCTACTATAATATTTTTCACTGTCATCTCCTTAAAATCTAGAACAGAAAAGAGAATGTGGTAGGCAATATATGTACACATATGACATATACATTTCATTATATAGCTGAATGAATCATCTAGAAACTTCTAATCCATATTTATTATGTTTAAAATAAAGTAATTCAAATGAAATATATTTCACTTAATTTTTATTCTTCTCAAATTACATATTTTTGTTTAATGTGTCAATAATGGTTTAAATTTATTGATGTATTTGTGAAGTTTTATGCTCATTATTTCTTTTTGAATCTCATTCCTTTATTCTAGCTCAAGTTTTGTCTCCTGAAATGTAACCATTTGATATTCATAATGCCTACATATAACAAATACAGCTGACAGGTTTAGGATGCTCTCTTATCTGATGAACTGTCCCCATACTACAGTGATTCTAGCCAGAAGGGATAGTGTCTCTTGCCAAGTTTGTCCCTTCATGATCCTTCCCCATCTTTTGTTTGGATCAAGAGTGGAGAACTGACCCATGAGCTGAGCAGATTCAATTCAATTCTGTCTCTCTCTCTCTTTCTCTCTCTCTCTCTCCAGAATTTAGACTCCGAAATACAAAGCCTAGGAGTCAGCTGGTGGTGGTCCTGAATCTAGAAGGTCATGCTTCTCAGAGAAAGATGTGCTGTCATTTTTGTGTCATGTGTGTGATGAAAAGCCTAGTTGAGACAGATTTACAAAGAAAATGAAAAAATTGGGGCAGACACAAAAGAGAAAACTGGAGATTAGAGAATATATTTTTCTTATAGAGAGAAAAAGATCAAGTAGCTATTTTTAGTAAGTAAACATCTTCCAGTTCCCAATGCTAGCATCTCTTGAAATCTAATGTATTACCTTCACATTGTTTCCATGATATATCCTGGTAGTTCTTTATGTTAGACTACTTAATTTAGTATATGTGCTGCCGAAGCGAGCACTAGACTACTTAATTTAAGCCAGCACCTTCCTAGCATTCACATCCTCCCTAAGAGCACGTGTATTTTAATCATATTTACTGAATAAATATGGAAGCCTGAGAGAAGGAAGAAAAGGTGGGAGGGAAAGAGAGAGAGAGAAAAGGCAAAGAAAAAGAGAAGAAAGAAGGGAGAGAAGGAATAAAAATTCTTATAGGGCTTGTTAAAATCTAGTTGGAGAACCAAAAATAAACACACAGAAAAGTATAATATCTTAGGCATAATTTTATAGCTTTGAAACAGAACTGTTAAAAAAAAAACTCTCAAGCTATAAAATAGATGTGCTATATTCTTCAGAATGAATCAGTCAATGTTTGAGGCAGAGCAGAGTAAAAGGATACATTCGAACTTTATAGTATTAAGAATATAATTATGGCATATAAATAACTTTTCACTTCTTTTTTTGAAGCAGTCATGCTTTCTTTTCAGATTAAATAATTCTATAATTTGAATATTTTCTGTGAGGGAAGTCCCAGAAAACATAACAAGGGGTAAGTAACAACTTAACATTATAGACAATAAATGTGTTTTTCTGGAAAGTCTTCCTCCAAAGAGTGGAATCAGAAAATTTATGAAGAAGATAGGATTTGGGTTATGTCTTAAATTATTTTTACAGGCATAGACATGTGAAGACCAAAATTCACATACAAGAAAGCTCAAATACCATCATGTCTGGAGGGTGCTTCTTTTTGATTGAATTTTAAGATTTATGAGTAAGTGTCAGATTGTGGAGAAACTTGGAAGCTAGACTCAGGAGTTTATTACGCAATAAGGAACTTTAAAACCTGGAAGGTAGGAGAGACTGACACATGATCAAATACAGACTGAAGAGAGATGACAGTCAACAAATGATAAAAATAGAATAAAAATTCTAAAATAATTCTATTTGGAGTTGTTTTGGTACATAGTGTTACCTCCTTGGGCACTATGCCCCTTTCCTAGCACAAATTTCTGCCCAGTAGCAGAGAGCTAAGCACAACGCACTTCCCTGGAGAGCTTTCCCCAACTAATTCTACCTTCACGTTGAAAGAGCTTCTGTGCTCCTACTGTGTGCTCTGAGCAGCTTGCACTTCCCATGCCATTTGTCAGTTCGGTACAAAATATTATTAAGATTTATTTAATCCTCTGCCTTCCCCACTAAACTAAAAGCTCCATGAAAACCTTCATGTTCTCTATTCCCAGCATGTGTCATACTGAGTAGGTGCATATTACTTCTTTTAAGTCAGAGATCTTGTCACTGGGCAAGGTCAAAGAGCTCTAAAGGGTAATCTGGGGTACTAGGGAACTAGGATCCCACATGCCGAGGGGCAAATAAGCCCGCGTGCCACAACTACCGAGCTAGCGCACCTCAACTAGACAGTCTGCATGCCACAAACTACAGAGGCCACGTGCCCTGGAGCCTGCACACCACAACTAGAGAGAAGCCCGCACACCACAAGGAAGAGCCCGCGCGGGGCAATGAAAGATCCCACATGCCTCAACAAAGATCCTGCATGCTGCAACTAAGACCTGACGCTGCCAAAAATGCATTTTTTTAAAAAGGGTAATCTGGTGTCTGCCAGGTTTATGCTGCAAGGAGGAGTTGATAAAAACTACCATACCTCGCTGCAGCTAGACAATCTGCCGAGAGCACTGACACAGTGGCACTTTGCCTGGTTTCTTTCCTGCAATTCTTCTTCCTCTAAGATACTTGATTTATATTTTTAAATGAGCTGTTCTCTTAATTATTGAGCATTTGCAGAACATTATACATTTACAAAGTACTCTAACATACCCTGTAAATTATTTTCATCCCCAGAAAGATAAATGGTATTCATGATATATCCATTTTTTTTTAGATGGAGAAACTTTAAGTAAAAGATTGCTGTCCTATCATACAACTAGTCTAGTCAAAAAATGAGTCAATTATTTGTATCGTCCCGAGACACAATATTACTTTGAAAATCATAGTTATGAATTCTGTTCTGTTGCTTCTGTACAGCCTCAGAAGACCATTCTTAGTCTATGAAAGTAGGCAAGCGATACAAGGGTACCTTTCCGGAAATACAAGCTAAATAGAAAGATCAAACTTTCCCCATTCAGACAGGCAAGCTGAGTCTTCAATTAATCATAAACACTGAAGCAATGATCAGGTAACACATTCATTTCAGTAAATACTAGTGAGAAATACAAGCTATAATACTATAAACATTCACTTTAATTTTTTGCAAGAGTTTTGTTCACATTTTATATTTACCATGACACTTTTTAGTATATATTGTATTTATGAAATACACCCACCACAAAACTTTAAGTTGTCCTAAACCTTGAGTTTCTACCCACTTGATCAAAAAAGTTATTTCTAAGTTATTATATAATATGTCCTAAGAAAATAAGTCTATAACCCTTCTACATCCCCATATATATACATATATTTACACATAGTTATTATATAATATGTCCTAAGAAAATAAGTCTATAACCCTTCTACATCCCCAAATATATATATACATATATTTACACGTATATATATTATATATATAATACATAATCCAATATATAATATTGGAATTTACAAAATAAAAATTTTTATTGCTCCAAAAAATCAGATCTCTGGCCTTTCATGCATAAATTGCTGTTCTTTAATCTGTAGATTTTTAAATGTGTTCCAAAATTTGATAATGCATATATCTGTCAGCATAAGTATTGTTTGTCTTAAATTTCAAGTTACTTTTTAACTTGCATTTTACAGATTTGCTCTTAAATGAACTGAATAATGAGGTTAACTCTCAACAAAATCAATTTGGTTTGATATATATTTAAGAAATAAACTAATCATCAAAGAAAAAATAAGCCATTTATTTTAAAACAAGAAAGACAAAAATATGTTCCCTTGGTGACTATCAAGATCTATTACATGCTTAGAAATTATGGAAAGCCTCAGCGCCTGTACCCTGGCTCTGTGGGGACACAGTTTCGATCTCTCTTCCGGGAAGATCCCACATGCCTCAGAGCAACTAAGCCCGTGCGCCACAACTACTGAGCCCGCGCTCCAGAGCCCGCGCGCCCCAACTCCTGAAGCCCGCGTGCTTAGAGCCCATGCTCCACAACAAAAGAAGCCACCACAATAATTAGCCCGCGCACCGCAACGAAGAGTAGCCCCTGCTCGCCGCAACTAGAGAAAGCCCGCACGCAGCAACGAAGACCCAACACAGCCAAAATAAATAAAAGTTTTAAAAAAGATCTATTACATGTTTAAAGCATATTGCACTGTTCTGAGTTCAGTTCTTCTGAAAGGTGAAATGAAGCCCCATTAACAGTATCCCATATACAATTTCCTGATATACTCAAAACTCAATGGATTTACCCATAATCAAGAAAACTGTAAAAACGAAATTTAACAATTATTGATATGTCATCAAAACTTTTTTTTCTCCCAGTAAACAAAGTCTACTATGCATGTTATCCATAATCACTCTCCAACCCAAACATGAAGCTTTCCTCCAGTTATGGTCCTTTTTCCTTTTGGCCACTTCACATTAAAAATTAGAAAGATTAGAAGAAAAAAGCATACCTAGATAATTGAGAACTTGGACTTTTTTAAATTAAGATTTTTGAATACTGTCTATGTTCACAAACTTCTAATCCTAGACCACTCTTGCCTACTCCTGACATGGCATATTTCAATTCAAAAGCACAAGGCATTATTTAGTCTTTCCTTGAGGTCATGGAAATTATAAGTTTTGACAATCGTCCAAGTTTCAGTAGAAAATTATTAGATGTATATGGCTTATTCTTTACCTGAAAAATATTCTACTGTTAGCAAAACAGGTTTTGGTACTTAAACTAAAATGTAGACACTTAAAATTAAAAGACTCCTATAGTGGAGTGATCCCAAATACTTTTAAAAGCCTCAAAAAAGCTTTGGTCATGAGAAATTTCTTCTTTATATGAAGATAGCTGGAATTTGTCTTAATATAACTTTCAGCTCTTATTTCTATGACTGTCCTCTGAAATAACTCAAATGTCTTTTCTTCAAATAAATGATGACAGAAATTATGTCATTGAACAAATAATTATTCTGTGCCTACAGAAATGATCCCGACTCTTTTGGAGCTTGCTCTTTAAAAACATTTCTCGGTTCCTTCAAGTTAATTTACTAAGCCATGGTTTTTAGAATGTTAGCACACTTTCTATGTCTATCTTTGATGAATTTCAGTTTTTTAATATGCCTACTAAAACATTAAATGAAATGAATATATGATTAAATCTCTAACTTTATTACATTACAGTGTATTATTTTCTATTATATTATTTATATAAAATATATGCTAAGATATTATTTTACACTGTATATTATACTTTCCCATTTAGATATGCATACATTCAACACAGAATACCAAACCAGGCCTTTCTTCCTCTGGATGCTATTCTGACTCATCCACAGCAATGCTTCTGGAAAGACATATTTGTGTTATTGTTATGACCACTGGAACTCAGATCAAATTAAATCACTTCATCTCCCTGAGTTTGCATTAATACCTAGAAGTAAAAGAAGTCCTACCTTACCTATCTTATAGAGTTGTAAGGAACCAATTAAAGTTAAAATTAAAGAATAATTTTAATTAATAATAAACTAATTTATTACATAACATAAACTGTAGTTTGCTACACAAGTATAACAGGAATATAGTTATTGTTGCTATTATTATTTTTACTTCTTTAGGAGTTCCATGTACCCTTGACATTATTTTATTTTATATACTGTAATTGTAATTTCAAATTCTTAAAACAGGATTGGATAAAAAAAAAAATTTAAGCCCCCTAAGCTAACCAATGTAATTGTTATCTGTACGGCTTCACATGCCTCACTTTACAATTCATATCAACACACATGAATCATAAATATATTTACAGAAATATATATATTTACATACGATGTTTTATTCTTTTTAATAAGATTATGTAGGATAAGATTACATAAGCTATTTTAGAGAACATATCATATTATTGGCTTAAATGGAAACTCCATAGCTTATTCTGTTTCCTGCTTTGCTTTATTGTTAATTAGTATTGATGAACACCTGCTCACCTGCTCTCAAGCCTGTATTTGTGCAGTTGACTTTTAGAGCTCAAGTTCAGCATTTACATATATCCTTATAATATTTCCACTTGATTATTTTAGCCATCATTCATCTTCTTGAAATCCTAATTCTGTCCTCAAATATCTCCATTCCCTCTTCAAGCTTTGATCATCCATATTTTTAATGAGCCTGCTTTCCACATTTTCAACTAAGTCAATGAGGGAACTGTAAAAAAAAGGACGTCAGCTTTAAGAGAGACTTTCACACAGTTCAAAAATCCCTTTATCCAGATTAATACTGTCCTACTAATTGTGTGGTAAGCTTTTTTTCCCCTCTTCAAAAATACAGTATTTTAAAAAATAAAACTACAAGGCTGACAGGAGTCTGAATAACCACACAATAATAGTAATAGATGTGTTTACATCATATCCTGGTGCTCCTTTTGAAAGACAAATGTCTAAGAAAAACTTGTCTTAAGTGGTTTCCTGATAGATTGTGATTAGAGACTCATGATTTTTACACATTCGGTTTGAGCAGAGAACAGAGAGCCATGGAGAGCATGGGGAACCAAATTTCTTTCAAAGAAGTTACATGTTAAGATTCTAGAGAAAGAGTTGATGATTAGTGCAAGTCATGGCCCTACACTAGATACCACTTTAGACAAGGGACAAAGGAATTTTTAAAGGCACAGGTGAGCCAAGAAGTTATGATAAACTTTCTATGGTCAGAGGCCTCAGATAGGCTTCAGCCTTTCAAGCTCAGTGAACCACTTCATCCTCAGTTTCCTGAAGAATTCAGTGCCTTTGTTACCACTGATCTTGCTCTATTAGAACCATTTGCATTCACATCTCTCTGCAAAATACATAAATGAATTCACATACAGATAATTAAAGGATAATATTTTTGTCATAAAACAATAGAGACCAAAGAGAAAGTACTCTGCATTTTCAGGACAAATTATGTGGTAAAAAAAAATACCTTTAGCAGGTGATGGGGGGGATAAATTAGTTTGGGATTAACATATACACACCACTATGTATAAAATAGATAAACAACAAGGACCTAGCGTATAGCACAGGGAACTCTACTCAATGCTATAATAATAACCTGTATGGGAAAAGAATCTGATAAAGAATAGATATATGTATACATATAACTGAATCATTTTGCTGCACACCTGAAACTAACACAACATTGTAAATCAACTATACTTCAATAGGAAAAAAAATGGTTTAAAAAAATACCTTTAGTGCTTCTGCTTAGGTAGGATGAGAAGTACAATTGTATTATCCCCAAAATTTAGAATGACCCAAAGGTCATAGCTAGTCAACTTGTGGTTGTAGGAAAACAATAAAGAGAATGAGAAACTTTAAGCTGAATAAAGCTAACTGAATATGGAAGTGTTCATGTATATACTTTGTACCCTAAAATGCCATAATCCCAGTAAAAATGACTTGTGAACTTTAATTCCCCATAAGGATGAAAAATACTGAATTGGATATTATTCAGTAAGGAACATAGTAGTTGAGGACAAAGAAAATCTCTCACTATGGGGTCATGGGATTACTGTAAAGTCTTCCCCTTCACTTTTTTCCACAACTTCTTTCCTCCAGATTCCATTTTTGATTAAGGAGACATCCATCCAAGCAGCTAAAGGGATAGTGTAGGAATCATTCCACTCCCTCACATGAGAAAAGAAGGAATTAACTTCCACCTTAAAACTCCCAAAGACAGTGTGTTGTAGTCTACCATGAGCTGACCACATAATGAGCTCAGAGGTGATTAGGCCCTGGCAATTTTACGATGATTTGAGGGCAAGGCAAATATATAATTACTAGAATAGACTATTGCTGAACTCTTATGATTTTGTTTAATATCATATAATATGCATTATGTATAAGAATTGGCTAGGAAACGCTGCAGATTTATATGTTGTTCATATCTACACACACGCATGTAGATATAAACTCTGTAGTTTAATAATAAAATTACTTGAAATCCTGTTTGTTGACTTACACATTCTCCAGACACATATAATCCTAATGAACAAAGAAATGTAACCATAGAGCTACACCCTTAATGTTTGAATGAATTAATAATACACTTCATTACCAAAGAGTTCTAAAATTCTAAGATCAAATACACAGAGTCCAGGAAATAATGCCAAACTTTGTTTTGTTTCCTCTTCTGTAGACAATACAAAACATATTTATCAAAGGACATTAGGGTATGTCTTCTCTATTGCTCCCTCTTTGTTTTTTTCCCGCCTTCTTACTCCTCTGCCCTCCCTGCTTGGGATCCTCTATCTCTTCTCAGCCTCTGGTTCAGTTTTTGAGAGATTCTGTTACTATCTGATTTCCATTCCTTACTGTTACAATGAGGCATTGGGCTTCAAATCCAGGCTTCAGAAGGAATGGGTGAAGGAAGCAGCCTTTCCAAGCTCATCCTGCTGAGGACACATTTATGGACAAATAAACCTTTCTACTGCTGCACTGAAGCATTTATAACCGAATTCCACATGCTACCCTACAGAGAACCACCCTATTTTCTCTTCCTTCCTAAAGACTGCTAAATTGTTTCTTAGTATAACTCTGGAGCTTTACTCTGCTTACAGTGTTTTTGTTAATTTCTTCATCCTTTTCAAGAATCAGCTTCTATTATCCCAAGAATCAAACAAGAAAGCTGGGAGGGAAGTGAGCAGAACTCTCTGCAAATATTACACTTGCATAAAACTTATGACCATCATTTCTATGTCTCTATGATACACCAATGCTTGATTGTGTTTTTGTTAATTTCTTCATCCTTTTCAAGAATCAGCTTCTATTATCCCAAGAATCAAACAAGAAAGCTGGGAGGGAAGTGAGCAGAACTCTGCAAATATTACACTTGCATAAAACTTATGACCATCACTTCTATGTCTCTATGATACACCAATGCTTGATTCAGTTCTTAATCACATTCCTCAGTGCAATATAAAGAAAATATTAATATTTTCCAGATAGAAACAAAGACATAGAATGAGTCATGTAGTTTTACTTTAAATTAACAATTAACTGATGGTCAACAAATCCATGTCCAATTGTAACCAAAAAATAGCCCATTTCCTCCCTTTAGCAAACCAATGATAATTTCCCAGTGATAATCAAGTGAGATAAAGAGGGGCATATTTTTTTCTCTGACACAGTATCACATGGCCATTTTATGCCCTGCTTGATGGACTGCTCTGTCCCAAACTATACCTAACTCTCAGAAGTAAGAGCCAGATGTAGGGGAAAGAAATCTACTAGCCTGAATATTTTTAGGTTAACTAATCCACTGAGCATTGTCAATGGATTTTCATTCAATTTTTAGTAAACGTATTTTCCATAAATATTACCGCCACTCTCCTGCCCCCTCAGAATACTTATCCAATGAGGAGTATGTTAAATTTTTATTGCTGTGTAACAAATTACCACAAATTAAGCAACTTAGAAAAAAAAAAAAACATTTGTTATCTCACAGTTTCTGTAGGTCAGAAGTCTGGACTGTGCTTAGCTGGGCTTCTGACTCAGGATCTGACAAGACAGCAAACAAGGTGTCAGCCAGAGCAACGGTCACATCTGAGGCGTGGGATCCTCTTCCAAGCCATGTGGTCATTGGCAGAATTCAATGTTGAATAACTCATTGTGACTTACTCTTCAAATCCAGTAGCAGAGAGCATTTCTGACTTATAGACCCTTTTTTTTTTTTTTTTTTTTTTTTTACGCGGGCCTCTCACTGCTGTGGCCTCTCCCGTTGCGGAGCACAGGCTCCGGACGC